>NW_027287030.1:3702500-4017500 GCF_022747635.1 Hetaerina americana | reverse complement strand
AAAAATAAAGCTATTAATTCGAGCTCATGAACTGTTTGCTATTAAAAAACGAAATGACTGAAGCCTCTGTCAAAAGTTCATTGAAACATAGTGAATATTACGAAATCCGTAAAATATTTGCCTTCTTTCAATGGGGGCTAACAAGAAATAAGACGGGTATGCCCAACTTGAAATCTCTGATGAAAAAATCACGTGAACTCAACGTGAAATCAACTTACACGAGCGAGGAACCGAAAGCACCATTAACTTCGGTTTTCACGGCTGTCTGGGTGGAGAGGCGACTCAATTTGCCAAGCACTCGCCTGCTCACCCGAAGGTTCTTGGCTTGGCAAACGAACGGTAGTCATGTATGTTACGGTGGCACGAAATAAAGACTTTTCTTAATTAAGCTCACAATCCGATACGACCTCGGCCGTCGGAGCACTTTCAAAACCCATTCACTGTAATAACACAAGAAAACTTGAGAATCTACTTCTCCAAGAGAAGATGAAACTTAAAATCCCACACAATTAACGCAATACATCGAGAGAAATGTGAATTGAACAGCATCTCTCCACTTAGAGGCTTAACCTTCTGGCATCGGTTCAACATTACGTGAAAATAGCTTTTTTAACTTCCTCTTGATCCTTAACGTCGATTGCAATCTTTTCGCGTCAATGTCAAGGGTAAAACAATCTTTCAGACATCAATAATTTACCCTTGAAAAATGATGCAAAGAAAAAAGGGATGACATGATAAGAAATAGCGAGTTGTCACTAACTTACTTGTTTATTTTATTTGACAGCTAAATCAAACCAATCTTCGCGTTGATTACTGTGTCTGGTCGGCTATTTATTTGATCAGCTGATCTCACAGCCCAAGTTATTAAGCGTAAGGAGTAAGCATACGTCACCTGAATGCAGTGAGGTGTTGGCACCATTGGAGTTAGAAGAATTTCCGATCATGATAAACACCGGCTAACTGAGGATCGGATATAATTAAAGATCGCGATCGCATCAGTGGGCGAAGCAAGGCGAAGATCAAGAAGATTGGACCGGAATCAACTTTCAAAGTAATGTGCGAAAGTCGGACGCTTTGGGGCGATGATGCACGCAGCGGGATACCTATGTGCAATTCTATCTCGTAGATGCAGCTTCGCATTCACTAATGTGACGTAACGACTTTCTTTTCGACAAAAATTAAAGGTTGAGCATTGGATTAAGGTAATCGATCCCTAACTCCTTGATTAGTGAAATACCTCTTTCTTGGAGTGAGTAAATTAACGGTTTATGAGAATACAAGGCTTAAAAACTGAAAAATATCAATCGTGGCCCACAATTCCACATTATAAAACCAACCATGCGATAGCGTTCGCTCTAGAGCCCTGCTTTCGGCCGGTGGTAAGAGTACTTGAGGTGCTGCTTGTTTGTACGCGACGAGGAGGTTACGAAAGATTTAAAAAATAATAGGGCACATTATCATTTACATTTTTAATTAAAACCAGGCAATGTAAAATATACCTATGAAGTGGTACGTACAATCAAAACACACATATGGATAATTAATTAATTTTGTTTCATCATACCTGCATTATTTATTTTGCTTTTATTTAAACAATATCCTCAGTAATATTAGATATTGGTGGTGAATTCTTGAAATATGCATCAGAACATGGGGCGTGGTACTTAAAGAAAAATGTAGGAATACTCTGTTCGAGGCTAGTTATTATTGGTAAGGGTTCTTCCACGTTATGGCAAATATTTTCGTCATTATTTTGAATTACTTTATGTTCGCTTTGTGGTGAAGCTCGGTTATAATTAATTCAGGCATTACTTCAACATTTTTCATAAGAAGGTTGTGAGAAGAGTCATTTATATTTCCTGGTTTTTCTCCAGGGAAGGGTTTTATCTATTTATTCAATTTGCCCTCTACGGCGACAGCGGAAATAAGAAGAAAAAAACATTTACACATTATAGCTGTATGGTTGCGGCAGAGTAAGCCACAAGTACCATTGGGATTGAGACTTACATGAAAATGAATGAACGATCTGGCTGAGTAGTCATAGGTTTTTCAGACCAATTACGATCCTTGGTTTCACATAAAAAATGAGTCAATGTTATTTTCTACTAGTTTCATAACTTCAAAAATGCGAGTCGTCAAATTAAAAAAAAATATCTTTCTTCTGGTTGGAAATTAAGATAAAGTGATTGGACTTGATGAAACCCCCTGCCAAAACACCTAAGGTGTGTACTACCGCTGCAATTAAATCTACGTATGACTGATAAACGAAACTCATTTTTTTTTTGCCTGCAGCAAAACGCCATCAACGCAACGAAGAGTCCTCGTCCGTTTACCTCCCACAACATGAGCTCTTAGCTCACGGGAACAAGGTATAAGTCCTTTTGAGGACAATATCCTGAATTTCTTGATCACGGTAAGGTAGAGAGGATTTTCGCACGGACGTTCATCAGTTCAATCTTTTGTTTCACCCCGAGGCCGATGTGACGCAGTGTCTGCTATTGATTATTTCAAAAGTGAACTTAGATAATTTTGGTAAAATGTATACTAAATATTTTAATGCCATCCACTTCTCTGAGGAGACTTCAAACAACTACGATTTTAGTTCAGCACATACGACGGTATGCCATTATTTGAAATAGTAGAGTGAGGAACATTCGGATTCGTACGATAACTGTTTTGATATGTCCATGATTATTAATAAGTTGTGCTTTATTTGAACTCCTACGACAACAATTTACGTGATATCATGCGATACATCGATAAATTCCACACGGGCGATATCGTCATTATTGTCGATGAGAATGTAATAGTTACCTATAAACAAGACCTCAGAGCCGCAGCAAGAGCGAGCAACAGGGTGTGTTGGGGCACCAGCCATACATCACAAGTAACTTGGGTTATGGAATACTCAGCCGATATCATTCGATATACCTATCAGAAATACTTAAAGCGTCTATCCCTTGATATTTCTGCTATATCGAAGTTCGATACTGGAAGACGAATATCTCATAGCCGGCTGGGTGGCTCCATTTTACTCTCAATATCTGTCAGCCACTTGCCCCGTGCATTCAGCCGCTGCCCGCATCTCACCCAGCGAATTACACGCGAACATCCATTTTCGAATGAACGCTTTTATGAGATTTGCACATCTCAGCCCGCTGCTATCCGCTTGGGAGAAATATTTACAGTATTGACGATATCTCACCATTTCCGCCAAAGAATGCTTTAAAAAGTAGGCAGTGACGGGTGACCGCTCATATGGGAAATAGAAGGCCTTCTGAGCAAAGCTCAATGACACAATCAACATATGTCCTTTCCTACACTTAACCGTGATAAGGTTTAGTAGTCATCAATTCAATCTGGATCACTTCATTTCCATCCAATTAACATGACTCTTTAGGGTCAATTGGAGCAAGACTTCTTCTAAAGGTTTTCGAGGGCTATTAATACCTCTCCCGATTGACTGAATTGAAAATCTTTACGCGAGGTGATAGCTGCGGCGCAAGTAACCAGGTTTGCGTCATAGGAGAGGATTGACATCTGAGGTCATATGCACCGACAAGTGAGTAATCAGAGATCTGGTAGAGATTAGCAAGCGAAGCAAGTGCGACTAGAAGACCGACTCTCATTATCCAGCCATTAGTCTAACTCCTCCCGAAAGGTGATTAGGGATTCACATATATGTATGCCCTTGCGGTAGCCCACGACCACAGTCATGTTGGGACACCAGTCATGAAACTATACATGGATAATCACGGAGTAGCCTAGTGGACAGAACAGTCGGCTATTAACCGAATGGCCCGAGTTCGCTCCCCATTGGTTTCTGACACCCCTAGCGTGATTTTTCGGGCACCAATTTTTCCTGGGAAACTACTGGCGGCACAAGTAAAGAGGTAAAGGAACTAATTCCGGAATGTACGGAATTCCGGATGTGTACATTGCACATGCCGTAGAAACTTAGCACGAGGTGAGTCCTACTCTAAAGTCGGTGCCAACCACACAACTCTTATAGTGGGTGCTCAAGCGTATAAAGGGGATATTGGTATTCATTTGCTAATTTCACTCTAGGTATTTATAGAAATTTTTGTAGGAAAAGCAAATTTTTCAATTAGAAAATTTAAGAAATGTATCACCGAACAG
This sequence comes from Hetaerina americana, assembly GCF_022747635.1. Lineage (NCBI taxonomy): Eukaryota > Metazoa > Arthropoda > Insecta > Odonata > Calopterygidae > Hetaerina > Hetaerina americana. The sequence continues at coordinate 4,013,360 of NW_027287030.1, read as the reverse complement.
TTTTAGCATTTAATCTCAATCAGAGCGACATTCGTGACTGTGTGGTTGAAACGGTTTGAAGTATTTCGCGATATGTACGGCTCGTATTTTTTGCATATTTCACGGGATTGTAAGCGGATAATTTAATGATAGTGTTCATTTTTTTAAAACTTACGCGTACATAATTTATGCAGAGGAGAAAGATCTACGGTCCACGTAAGCCTCCCCGATGGACCACAGAAATGGTATGCACGCAGTTAAGAATTGTGTCAAGTTCGCGCTTTCAACGTCCAATTTCGACTGACAGAGCTCCGCGCAAGAAGTGATCACGATAGCAGAGTTAGGGACCACTCATGAGTATGACGAAAAAAATGTTATTGAAAAGTATTTCATTAGCAAGGAGTTGAGTCAGTGTAAACAGAAGAAAGCCTCTGGTCTCCAGTCATGCCAAGTGGAGACGATGATCCTATAAAAACCAAATATTATCTGATCTATGAATTGGTTCCACCTTTTAAATAGCATGATTATTTTCATCAATATATTTGTACCTAGGAGAAAACCTCCATCGTCAGACTCTTGGGGTGGGAAGCCGGAGACATGTACAAGGTTTGTATAAAAAGTATCGGTAACAATTTTTTCCTGACGTGTGCGTGGAATGCTGAATTCAGACCCTCGGTTAAGTGCGCGCCTGATCGCAGATCGTATTTGCATTGATAAGATGACAGTGCTCACCATTATCACTGAAAATTTGGCGATGATAAATATCTGCGCTAAACTCGCCCCGAAGGTCTTGAACGATTTCCCAACCCCCTTACAGTCCCGACTCGCCACCAACAGATTATTTCCTATTCCCAAAAGTGAAATCCTCCCTCAATGGACACCACCATAGGTTCCTAAGTGCCGTCAAAGAAGCTTGCTTGCATGCGTACCCTTAAGGAACTTCCAGAATCCACCTACCAGGCAGCCTTTGATTCGTGGTCAAGCCGCGGGCAAAAGTATGTCGACCAGTAAGGGACGTCATTTAAAGAATTTTGAGGCATTGTAGTAATATCTGGAATAAATAAATCTACTTTTCCGAAACTTTTCCCGATACTTTTAATACAAACCACGCATTACATCGCACCAATCCGAACGATGGCTTCGCGTCTGAATCTTCATCGAGTGAGAAAACAGATTTGAAATGAGTGGAGGGTGATGGTTGAAAAGCATAAAAGAAACAGAGAAGCGATGGGAAGCTATCACCTTCACCCAGTTTCAATTATGCAATGTGGTGGAGAACAAAAGTAACAACTTTCACGGAGACGAGGAAAGAGAAAGACGCGCGGAGAAGCCGACTAGTGCGATCACGTATCCTTTCTCTCTCCAGTGCGCGACTCGAGAGCTGAGAAGAAGAGGTGAAAGCGAAGAAGAAAGTGGTTGCTACTAGACGAGGGAGACTCTTTATGCGGGTGGGTGATAAACCGAGCGCCTCCTTTCGACGACCGAGCGAAGTCGAGGGACGCCGGGCGGAGGAGTCCGAACTAGCAGAGAAATGCAGCAGCGCGGGCCAAAGCACGGGTAAAGGATACAGCTTGACGATATGAATCCGGCTATTCTCCCTTCCCCGCCATATACCAACGCCTAGTGTTTGAAACTGGTGTATCGAAAAAAAAACCGTCAACATCTACGAGGGCACTAGCATCTTACGCTTCCAACAATTACAAACCAAGAGAAGCGAAGGTATGGATGATGATATTGCTAGTAAAATACATGTTCTGTTCATGGGAACCTTTCTAAACTGCTACCTGTCTTTATTTATTCGCCATTTATTTATTAGCATTATGAATTAATTCTAATACATTTTCCAGCATTTAAAACCCATAACACAACCATAAAAACAGTTATCAATTCGAAGGTCGGATGGAAAGGTTTTGTTCACCCAACACTAAGCTCAACGGAGTGTGAAATTCACACATCACAACAGGGGGCCAGTTACTTACCCTGTGTTTTCTTACCAATACACTGATTATAAGTCCGTTTCCCGAAAAGCTGAGGTCTTACGACCGAATCTTGCGACTGTCACTTATTGTAGACAGTCTTTCCATAAAGTGATATTGTAATGCGCAGATATTATTATTATTAAAATTTACGAATGCAGTTAGACAGGGTGTATGTATTTACATTGACAGGGATAAAATGATACCATCGGAGGCTTTGACAGCAACAAACAATATAAGAAGACATAAAAAGATCACTCACACGTTATTTATTGATCATTTCGACGGAATTCAACTCCGCATATATATACATATGAGTATATATATATATATATATATATATATATATATATATATATATATATATATATATATATACACTCATATGTATTTAACTTATTATATATAGCTTATATAATACTGCGCTCGTTTGCAATTACTCCATTACTCTAATCTCTTGCCATTCACGGGAAGATATGATCTTAAATTTGCTCTCTATAATCTTAGTTGCATAATCTCCCCCGCCGCAACAGCCTGGAGACCACATTCATTACTACAGTTTTCGCCAGTTAACAAAATTTACATAATATGCGGTCGAAGGTCACAGAACGTGGCGGATTGAAAGCTTCGCCATCATCTTCGAGCCAAGTACGCCCGGATAGGTACCGGCGTGGAAGGGAGTGGAACCGGGACTCAATTCCTTTTTTGTTTGCCCTTGGCTCATTTGAAAATTCCCAATTGGATTTGCCGGTCCAGAAACATTAGCACAGATCAATCCATTCACACGGGTTCTCCTTTGCAGCGCTTCTCTTGGGAGGGGGTAGTTCCAAACCCGGGAGGAATCGGCCCTCAAAGCAAACAAGACGTCCCTCAAGTCCATTGGGCTCTCGTTACTTTTTTGTTCGGGCCCACGGTACTTCAGCGAGAAATTGTTTTTGCACCAAATGCACTGATATTGGAGCCAGGACCCACATTTTGCGAAGGTCACGTTTCGCCAGCTGTTTGGTTATACGTGTTCACTTTCAGAAAGGCTGCCTCGTTGTGATCTCGAAGGAGAAGACCAGGGAGCACGAAACGTAAGAGCCAGTGAGAGCGCGAAGCTGGAAAAGGCTATGAACGCATTCACGACCCCGAACCGAATATTGGTATCTAACACTGTTAGTTAAGAGTTAGTCGATAAGTACACTTACAAATTGTGGGAATACGGTATTGTACGTAATCACTGCCTTCTGTACGGTACTGAAAGCGAAGGAATCGGAAAATCATTCCACTCCAGAAATATTTCGCTAAGCTAATTTTCATGTTGGTGTCGCACTAAATCAATCGTTCATCAGTTTTTTTACGACTTTCCACTTAAACAGCACCATAAACAAAATGGGAAGGGCTTCGACATCGTTACCACAATCAGTTCAGTACAAAATTACAGCAGATAATCTGAGTCCGAAGAGTCACGGTTCTGAAGTTAGATAACCCATTACATTCGAAAAGAAATCATTTAGTAGTGCTAAAAGCGAGATTTGATTTCGCTTATCTAGTTGACCACCAGTAATTAAACTTTCCATTTCCAACTTGAAGGTTGGGTTGATTGAAACAAAACACTTCTTGTCAACAAACTGAGTAGCTTCAAGCGTGATGTGGTGGAAGTCTAACATAATGAATAACTGATCGTAGCACTTTTCCACTTGATAAAATTTATTTTCACTAATTTTTTGTAAAAATAAATTTTATCAAATGGAAAAGTGCTACGATCAGTTATTTACTCCTTGCTAATTTTCCAGGCTTTTTACCAATGTGCCGACCGGTGTTCGACAGTTGATTGGCAATATCAAAGCACAACAATATTGGCGCGCGCCGATAAGCGTTCGGCTTATTTGTGATCACACAAATACTTCTTTGTCTTCATAGAGTCAATCATTTCGAAACCGAGCGGTGCTTTACGATAAAATTGTGCAAAATTAACACGAAAAGTTTTATTTCCATTATACGCAACGATTCTCAAAGTGAGGCCTGATTCTATTACTTCCATACGTTGTTTTCATTGTGGATGGTAAAATTCACACGATCTTAAGCCCTAGCGTGAACTGAACTTCACAGACTTGAAATTCGATGAGAGGTAGCCCATTTCTCTGTCTCCTTGTACATTCCAACACTGTTCTGGTAGTCAAGGGCATTTCATCCACCACGCTACCATACTGGCAAGCAGGTTCTTAAGAATACAAAAAAAGAGGATTCAAGGACTTCAATCCTTTCGGGTACTTTCGGAATGAACTTGTTTTCGGTAACGAGCTTTTCAAACACAAGCCACGTGCAAAAAGGCTTCGCAAAGGTATATCACTCGGCAGGAAAACGATATCGACACCCGACTGAAGAGAAATCTTGCGATCACTTAAGAGGAAAGGGGACGCAAAAAAATGTGTAAGCACATTGCTCACTCATGCATGATTCACCGCGGACGGGCAATGCTTAACCGCGGACTTCCCTCACTGTTTCTCTTCAGATTCTTCACTGACCATTCGACGATTTTCATATTCTTCGCCCGGGGCGAGTCATCAAAGATGATGACCTGAAGCGAACGACGAGACGACGTTTGGAGGGATTTGAGGCAGAGCGATCGAGTCGAACTGAAGTGCTAGCAGGGGATAGGGGGTAACTATTGGGGGAAAAGGGACAGGATTCATCGAAAGGAAGAGTTGTCCCCTCCCTGGGCCTTCCTCCCTCCTCCTCTGACGCGAAGAGGAGAGCGCCCACGGGGGGGGAGGGAGTGGAATGGGAAGGAGCCGCTAATCGGTTGTGTTGCTATTGCATCGGTCTAAGAGGGGGAAAGGGCGTAGGAGGTGGGGGGAGTAGGAGTTTGGTGACCCACTTCTCCCCAAAGGTGGTCGGGCTGGCGAGTGGCGGCGGCGGCCGGGGCGGGAGACTCCCCCCTCGCGGGAGCTCTTGGGAGCGGGGGTGGGCACTGGAAGGGGTGGCGGAGGAGGGTGGCTGGGAGTCATGCCATCCGCCGGGAAAGGGTGGCACCTGGAGCAGTGCGATATCAATTTTCCGATATGGACTGCCGATACAAAGTACTGATGACGGGGTGGCAACAATACAATCATCATTTTCGGGCATACTAGTATCTCGTAATTTCGACCATATCGGTAAATCCACAAATATCGTGTAGTAGAGACCACGCTGTGGTTTTCGAAAATATCGTAATATACGCCCTGTCGTCTATGCCACCTTATTGACCATATCGCCCTATTCCGTATCATATCCCTTTCAAGTTCTTGCCCTTGAAATTATTAAAAAATCGAGATTTTAGAAATACACCATCTAAGGCTTTTCTATGGGTCATGTTTCAACATCTAAATGCAGAATGAACAATTCCTGACTTCCTGCTAAATGAATTTTCCTTTCATCGGATTAGAGTAGTTCTCAGCTGAATTAGTGAGATTTGGGAGGATTTCTACATCTACATCTACTCAATACCCCGCAAGCCGCCGCAAGGGCGTGTGGCGGGGGGTGCTAGGACACCACCCATAATTTAGAAAAGAAAACTCGAACGAAAAATCAAACTTCGTCCCGTCAAAATAACTAGATAACTAACTAGATTTCGAAACATGCACATAATACCTCAGACATTTTGCGCGAGGCACGATATCACGGTGTTAAAGTTTCGCGGCGCAGATAACTGTTTAAAGGTACACGGCAACAAATTAAGGCTTGATAACATTTGACGAAAAAAATAACGTACTGACTGCGTCATGAATCCAGCCAACAGTTTGTGGCGGGACTCAACGCATCCAAACCCTGAATATTTGAAATTTTTGAACTTGATACATAAACGTAGGCGTAGCTCGCTTTAAAAAACATTCCAAAAACCAATAATTTTGTATCATAGGTTTAAGTTTCACATGGCAGAACGATAAACAATTGAAACAAGAATAATACACTAAAAATTAATCTAACATCATAACTTTTAGTTAAGACCTAATACACATCATTACATACCAAGTGTTGAAAAACATCTACAGATGAATTAAATAAATCACAGTTATTACAATGCTCAATGCAGTCCCTCATTGCCCGATTCATTAGGAGATACTTTTCTTTATTCCTAAAAAAGAAATGAGCTTCAAAAAGACGACAACTTCTAGTGTTGCCAGAAGAAATCCTTAAAGGTTAATCAAAAGAGTAAGCCAGAAGACGTAATTTTATTGCTAGGTGCATTATGCAAAAAAAATTCCTACAAGTATAGTAAGAGCGTAATTAGTTTCACCCCGAGCCGGCGCTTTAATATTTCTTTAACCAGAATGCAAGAATGAAGATCATGGAGCTCGAAGAGAGTTAGACATACTGGACCAATTTGAAATCCGTACATGAATCAGGCGGGGAAGGTAATGGTAACGAAGGGATAATCGGGATGGGCAATTATAGGCCCGGGAGTGTGAGAGGGTGGAATGTACGCTGCTTTCCAACAGGACGGGTAGTTCCCACATCGGGCTGACCGCATAAAGGCTCTCCGCTGACATTACTGAATTTAGAAGTCCGACTGGAAAAACTCGCTCTCACCTCCTTCTCAATGATAATATAAAACTCCTTTCTCTTCAAATTGTAGTCGCAAATTTATTACTTATTTTATCGCATATTCATGCATGCCTTAAATATGCATGCGTCCACGGTATTTCATGCTTTCCTGAGCACTGAGCAGAATTTTCCCATATTTATCACATTCCACAGAACGATCTTTCTGTAGCCACTAATTCGAACTCATCGTGTTATTGAAACCATGTAAGGGAAAATAAAAATATGCGGAATATTACACCTTAATCATACCTGTGATTAAATGTTCCACAAAGTGAAGCCAGGAGGATTTAAAGTCGTAAAAATTAGTGAAACAAAAACGGTGGGTTTAAAATGTGACTTCACACCCCGGTCAGATACATAACTAAATGACATAAATACGTACACGGACTACACAGAATATTAGCTTCTCGTGACTTGCAACCCTTCTCTCAAACATAATATCATCGATGAACGAAGGCGTTAAAGGCAAAGTTGCTTGAAATTTGAATGGTGGCGGATACTAGGCGAGCAAAGTTATCGAAAATTTGTTTACTCAAGATTTCAATGATGGATAAGCAGGCAGAGCGAGCTCACAACAATAACTGAATCCGAATTACATCTCGCTTGCGAACAACTCCGGAGAGTAATCTTTCGCTTGAAAACGTAGCACGTCCAATAGACCTAATAAGCCCTCACGGGCTTAACGACGAAATTTTCAATAGGGTGGGAGAAGAGAGGAAGTAGCTAGGTGAAATCCGAAGGAGGTAGAGAAAGGGGGTTGAGGAAATATTGAAGGGTAGCGGGATGATGTTTAAGGCCTCGATGGAAGTGAGAATGCTGACCGGGAAGTGGGGTGGAGGAAGGAAGAGAGTAGGTTTTTTAGAAGGTATGTAGGCAGGTGCGACGTGTGAAGAAATGAAGATGGAAATAATAAGCGGTAATGCAACGTTGAACATGAATGGGAAAATGTTTGGTAAACGAGGTACGAGAGACAGAAAATGATTGGGCAAGTTGGAGAATGGAAGAATGAGAGAGCCCGAAGAGATATCTAATGGCTTATTTGGTAAGGTGTTAAGCATCGCGTTTGGCGGAGATTACAACCGTAGTATTCTTAGTCCCCTTAGTCTCTCAAAAACCAACATTGAACGATTGCATGGAGTTAACATTTACAATAAGGGCGAAACAAAAGACGGCAGCCAATCAGAGGCGGCCGAAAGAGGGTTTCCCGTTATAATGTTTGCGCCGCAGAGAGCTAGTGGGTAATGACCGCGCTTTGGCGTGCATAACGATACCCCGCTCCCCACCGCGTATTCTGGAGGCTCCGTCCATTTCACGTGCACTCGCCGTCCCCTGCACGGTACCGAGGGCGCCCGGCGACACCATTTCCCGCACGCTCGGGGTCACGGTCCCTCCCTCACCCTCGGCGCCGGCTGCTGTAGCTCCAATGCCGGTCAGATACGGAGACATCCCTCTTTCCTCCACCCAACTACCGCTCCGAAACCCTACTCCCCCCCCCCCCCCGCGGTGCGGAGAAATCCAGAGTCCGGCCAAACCAAGACGAACTTTGGGGATCCACCTGCGGCGACATGACGGTACCCATTCTTTTCCCGGATTACAACTGACGTTTTCCTGAAGAAAATCCCAGAAAATCTTTTTCCAAATTTACACGATGATTTCCTCGAAAGTTATCGACCTATTGTGACCATCGAATAAATGAGCCGACCGTTCTAATCAATCCTATGGCTAGTTTGGTTAGTGAAGGTAGAGCTGAACTCGTAATAAGCCCTACACGGCCTTCGAAATATACACATTAACAGAGATTCGGTTTCCTTTCTAAGGTCTAAGTATCGCCTTCTCATTTCCTGCTTGGAAGGACTCCCGTCCAAGTCACTCTATTAACCGCGTAACGCTTACTTTGTTTTCATAACACACTTCTTCAAAACAGTTAACCCGGCCCGGACCTTCTTTGCACATTTCCTTATCTCCTTATCATCATATGTGATCTTAGGAAGTACGATCATATTTCCGACTCATTTAATAGAATATCCTGGTTAAAGCTAGAAGGCCGCAGGCATTTACATATTCTTTCACTTCTCTACGGAATACTTTCAAAGCACACACCTAAATATCTATACAAAAACTTCCTCTTCATCAACTCAATCCACAACAGAAATACCAGGGGTAATAATAAACTTCTTGTCCCACACCATCGCACGGAAATCTATCACAAATCTTTTCATGTTACAGCATGCCGTCTGTGGAACTCTCTCCCAGATGACATAAAAAACTCTTCATCAACAACAACATTTAGAAGAGCACTTCACAAGTTCATTTTCCTCAGGTACTTAACTTAACCAGTATACGCTCCGTCATTCCACTCAGCTGTTATACAGATCACTGTGTCTACTTTGTTTTTTACCCTGCTTTTTTGTTTTGTCATCTCAAGCGGTAGGAGTTTGCATAATTATTTTTAGAAATATCACGCTTCTCATTACTCCGCATGTGTTGTCAATGTATTTAATTTCTCCAATTCAATTTCAGTAACTTAATAATATGTATACTCTGTAAAAATGATTGTTACAATGTACATGTATCTTTCCTCTAATTAATAGGGTTTTCGCAGGTTTTTCACACCCCCCTTCTCTTCGTAGGTGTTTTTCCTGCGTGGGTTTTTACTAGTTGAGCAATGCCACGCTCTCCCTAGCTTTTCCCACAAACCTCATTCTTTGCTTAGACTTTCCTCATTTTATTGTACTCTATCTTCACTGTCATTTAATTTGAGTATATGTAGGTGTATTCTTAATTTATATATGTATATGTATGTATGTATGGGTGCGTATGTGCGTACTTATGTTTGTATTTATGTATGTGTATGAATGCATGTATGTATGTTTATGTGTGTATATGTATGTGTGTGTGGATATGTATGTATATGTGTAGGTATGTGTATGAATATAGGTATGTATGTGTGTGTATGTGTATGTATGTGTATGTATGTGTATGTGTGTGTCTATATATATGTATATACTTTTTTCTTTTCGATGTGCAAATCTGTGTTAATGAATTGATGTCTGTCTATATGTATTTATGTGTACATATGAATGTATTTATAAGTTTAATGGCTAATATAATATGTATATGACGATGGGTTAAATGGAAGAAGGGACCATTTGGTCTCAATTTCGCCCAAATAAAGACCACTATCTATCTATCTATCTATCTATCTCCTTAGTCAATTCCTTCTCCGACGGGTTTCAAATACTTACAGCGTATTCCAATTGTGACTTCACCAATTCAAAGTAACATCTCTCCCTTACTTACTCTAATTACATTTGCCTACAACTCTTTGAATAAATACAAGTTTCTTCGTGGCGGTTTCCCAACGTGCTCGTTCCATGGTACGTTATTTGTGAGGGTGACGCCCAAGAACCCAAGGGTAAGGGGGGACCAGTTCCTTTCCCCTTGCCGCCGGTGGCTTTCCACGAAAATCTGATCTGAAAAATTCAAATAGTTCGGGTGAAGGTGGAAATGCCTAGAGACGTCAACCGGAAACGAGCAGGGTCATCTGTTCAATAGCCCAGCGCTCTAACCATTGGACAACCACGCCACCAATGAAAAAGATAGACAGTGCTATTTGATTCATTTCGCTGGAAACTTGATGCAGCGCTTTGATGAAGAATAATTTAAAAAATACAGAATCTGATGTATAAATTGCGCCTTTTTATATTGGGAAAACGGAAAATTCTCCGCATCTTACAATTAAGTTTTCCCGTGTTCATTTGACTTCATTCGTCCCTTTTATACCCATAAGCGCCACTAGTACTAATTACCACCCACCACAGTTTTCAATTTCACCAGTCCTTGAACACGAAATTGATGAAGTTTTGCTCTAAAATTAAAGGGGCTAGGTTATGATTCTCACAGGGAATTAAGAACTTCATGTCGAAAGAAAACAACTATCAAATTCCCGAATTTTTGCAAATACTGGGTCAATTTCATCGTTTCATGTCCAAAATTTATGAGGAAATGATATTTTAACGAACCTTTTTTTAGATTTCCCGCCAATTTCCTTACTTTTTCGATTTCCCGATATGAGTGCCTCCGGAGTCATCAGGTGCCCTTCGTCTAATAATAAGCATCAACAACATAGCTGAGACCTGTGGACGGCGTGACAGAGAGCAAGCATTCCAATTGCATCGTACATGGAAGAGGGATTCCGGAGAGGTGAAAGGTCGTCCTCAACACTGCTTTAGCTTATCTCGCTAGGCTACCGTGAAGCACTCATTTCGGCCACGGCTGGGCTCTTCGGTATAACTCAGTGATATTCATTCATGTTTATGAAAGAAAATTTTGCAAATCCATGTGTAAGAATGACGCTTCTCCAGCCAGCTACCGTGTATCCAATCTGAGGATTCAAGATCGCGCGTTTACAGTCTTCTTTTGTGAAACCTCAAATCAATAGCTGATATATACTACGCACAGTTAAGTACGATTGCCCTGAGATATTTAATGAGTCAAATGAAAAGGAAATTAACGAGATCAAAGAAATGATATAAGGTGACGTATGAATACAAGATGAAAGTGTAAGAAGCACGTTGTGACTTGTCAAGGACAGTTTTAATTGCAGAGAAGAAAAAAATCTACCAATGATACTAGCCAACTACTATGGAGAGAGGATTGGAAAAATAAAACCTCAACATTAATAAGAATTTTTATATCGCAATGGTCTGAATTCCAATTAGGACAAGCACTCTTCAAGTAAGATTAGGGTAAGACACGTTGAAAGAAGTGAAAGCGTTGCTATCTAGACAGAAGCATCGCCCGTGATGTCATAGCTAAGAGGTGAAGAGTAATCAGAATGCGACAGGTGACGAAGGCTTTCAACCTTAACTCATATCAATCAGCACTATTTAAGGCAAAAGCAAGCGGTTCATTAAATGAAAACTTGTATCAGGATTTTACATCCATACGTCTGCGGAGACGATTAGAGCAGTTAGGGAATGGAAATTGATACTACAAAAGTATATTGAGAATAAAATCAATAGATTAAAAAATTAAGACCCTTTTCACAGAATCCTACAGGGAAATCTTCCAAGAAGAGGACCATTTATAGAAATCATGGGTTCGGTGATTTGCTCTTCATAGAGGAAATTAAATTTCATTCAGGTTGTCTATATTTGCTGTTTTTTCAATCAAGACATTTTCGGGAGATAAATACCCTATGCTAGAGAGGAATTAAAATAAAATTTTAATTCTTAGATCCTAGCGAAGGGTAAAAAAAAGGCATCCGAGAGTAGTGAAATCTGGAGAAAATCGGGTATTTACATCATAATGTTCTCCGCCCAGGCACGTAGCTATACATATATCGTACCACTTGGTCAAATAAGAAATCGATTCTCACGTAACTAATTCATATGCCGAGCTAATTTCACTTTCAAAAGATTTTTTATTCATTTTTTTCAACATTCCATTCGACTACAGTACCTGGAATTTTTTAAGCTACACACGCTTTCCAGTTGCTGAAATTTGATGGAAAATACATTCAGAACCTATATTTCTATATTTTACCAAATTAATTCCAAGTTAATGTTACTTTAGAAGCATCAGCGGAAAATCTTCTATTACAGCAGAGGAAAACGAGCGTTGATTTAGCAAAAATATGCAAGTTATTCATTGACAGTACTTCTGCGTCATGTGCTGCTTTTTTTATCAACGTCGCCAAACGAAAATTGCTGCCATTAGAGAGAATTAAATTTTTGAAACAAAATTTTATAACGGTCTGAATAGTAGTTGCTTATAGAATTAACAATGTTATCCGCCTGAAATAGGTTTCCCATACGTAGACGCAATCCAATTACGGTTTCAACTCGTTTCCCTCAGCAATTTACTCAGGAGAATATTTTTTTAACCATTCCCGATATTTTAAAGTTTTCTTTTCCAGCGGTATTCCGCTTCACTGCTTAACTAATGCCATCGTGGCCACACTGAAATATAATTCAAAATTGGACTCTTTTCCCCCTGAATTTCTGGAAGTCTTGGGCTTTCTTAATTAGCATTTATTTTAATACGAATATGTACAACTGACTTTTCATACTTTCTCTAAACCCCCCAACATAGGATCTCATGTCGTTATCATTCAATTAAAAAAATCCTAAGCAATTTTAACTTACTAAACTGCGTGAGAGTTTCCGAAATAAAGAAATTAAACTACTCCTTTAACACGAAACTCGGGTCGGGCCTCAATTGGTCATCGCTGAGAAAGTGCAAGGGACATGCATAGTTCAAATGTAGAACGATCGATATTTTTATCAGCCATTATGCATTGAAATGAGTTCCATATGAATCCGCGGTAAGTGTGACCTGAAATGTGTTTTTCAACCGCCAGGGTTCGGCTTCATTCGAAGGGCAACTGCCCAAGGGAAAAATAATGGTGTGCCACCTCTATTCCGTTATGCCCATTAAGCAGTTATCTCGGAACATCAGAAGTGAATACGTAATCGATGTATAAGCGGGAACTCATAAAGCAGAGGAGGTCCGCATAGTGACTTGTACCTTAATTTTACGGAGTCATCCCTCTTCACATAAATCTTCAGAGATAGCGGGTCTAAATTATGCCATTCACTTTAAACCTGTTGTTTTGGAGTGTAAAAAAATTTCCTCTACCTTTAATTACCATACTTTTCGTAGATTTATTAGTTACTTACCATTTGAAGTTACGCATAACATCGTAGAATGAATATGACTATCTTAGTGAATGGAATGTCAATTTTGAGGCTGACTCAAATCCATCCATAACGCCAAACTACCGTTGTAATATAATACGAAGCAAAAACGATATATCTGCATCCACGTCATATATCCCTTCAACTTCGCCCGTTATTTTCTGGCACGGGAGGATTGTGGTTCTCGCTCAGGATATTTTTCCTGGCGACTTTTGTAAAGATTTTCCGACTAATTAAAAAAAAACCCACACAAACACGTCATCCGTTGGCGCTCACCGGCCTTTACGGGTGAATGGCGTTCCCCGGGCATCTAGTGTGTGTTTCGCTAAAGCGGATCGGGTGTGAGGAGGCCTTGGGCTACGGGAACGAACTCATTAGAGCGGATGATGAGTCGTCACTGGTAAATAATAACACTGAGTCGACTCTCTAAAATTCCGACAGAGGCCATGGACAACACGGATCATATACTGTGAGAAAATTCCAGGCGCAGTCCAGCACGATTTCTTAGAATCCAATGGCAATATTCATCTCAACGTGAGTTCACCTCATCCCATCACCATCCTCAGTTTTCAAACCGAATAGCTGTTTTCCACAGCCCCACAACCCGTTTCTAATCTTATATTCGAGATCTCTCCTATCGTATTGCGATGGGGGTAATGATATATTTCCAAAACCATCGCCAAAAATACCTGCTTACAATTAATGCAAGAAATTTCATCTGTAATGCAAATTTTGCTCCGTGAATGATTTACCAACATAGTTTCAAATAATGTTGATACGCCACCAAGTGTATCATAGCAACTTTTTTGCAAATATTAACATTTTTCAATGCACGTGTATTTCAATTCTTAGTCTCACTATCTTATTTTTTCCAATTATTTAATTGTCCACAGGAACATGTTATTCCTTACGGTGACCAAAGTTCAATGAGACTTTCTTCAGGTTAGTGGCGCATTAACTACCTTACATACTTATCACACTTATCATTCTCACTACCTTCCATATTTATCGCATATTCTCTCCGATCATTCAGTCTGCAGAGACTTCAGAAATACCACATTTCCCACAACAGTAATCAATCCGAAGGCTGGTTAAATCGATGAGGGCGGGGCTCACCCCGAGCTAAGCCGTACAGCGTTTAAAATTCACAGTTCGGGTACTGGTTTCAGATCAATTTCCTTCTGCTTCCCAGGAAAACACTCGTTTGAGATTAGGAGTCGAACCCAGGCCCTCCGATCGATATCCGAACGTTCTGCCCACCAGGCTACCACGATGCAACACATTAATGTTGCTTCCAATTTGCAAATTTTCTCTTCTCTGCAGCTGCTAATGTTGATGGCGGACTATCATGTTTCAATGCATTTGTTCCTTACTCTTTAAGCCCTGCGTTGATGGGTAAAAAAACTAATTATAAAGATTGCGCCTCGGCTTATTTCAACATCGGAGCCTTTTAAGGCAAACGATTCCGACGTTTCAAAGCTGAATTCCATAGAACAAGATATTGACCTCTTAAGGACAAAACTTCGGTGTCCCTCGGAAGTTAATGAGATGGCCTCGCGCTTATTTCTCCCTTATATCCTATCGCCCCGAGTTCTCCATGTCTCTCATGTGAGAGCAGGAGCGAGACCCATCCAGTCCTAGGAAAAGCCCACTCATCCCTCACCCGGACTAAGAAAACTTCTTCGGCCGACAATACTCACTGCCATTGAGTGCGCACTCAATAAAGGAAAAGGGAATAGGTCAAGCAGCAATCATATTTTCGCATTGAAGGTTTGAAAGAGTCTTGACTTTCAAAGCCAGGCACTTATCTTCCAAAGCGGAACCTTCCTCATACATATAAAAACACACTTAATCGTTCACTAATCTCTAATATGATTTCTAGTGACCACAACTCTGCAAGAAAACCTTTAGCGTTTTCATGCCAGTTTGAGAGAAAGACGGCAGGCGATTGGCTAATCAGTTAAATTAGTTTTTAATAGCTGACAGCTACTCTACATATACAAAGGGTTTCCAGACAAAACTTGATGACAACGAGATTAAGAATCACAACAGGATCCAAAGCAAACATAAACAGCCCTCGTGTATTCAGGAACTACCGGAAGTTTGACGGAGGAGGGCATTATGTTAGTTCCAGCGTTGAATTTGAAATAACAACAAACACTAAGGCGGTTGAAGGTCAAAAAATCGCGACAGGGAAGTCGATGACTTTTCCAGGGCAACTAGCGGTTTCCTACAGTGAATTTATACCAAAGGTCATTCAATTTGGGTTCGACTGGGGATTTCCAGCTACGTCACTTGAATTTGAACCCTGGACCTCGGTCAGGTACCAAGCACTCTGCTCCTTAGGGTACCATCGTCCTTGACTCGGAGAAATTCATGCCACGAATGTAAATTTTGCCATATATTCGTGAGAAAAAAACCGCAGTCTTCCAATTACTAATTTAAAAAATGAAATAAAATATTATTTAAATACTAAAATAATCAGCCGATAAATTGAAATATTTTTTAAATCATCTAATTCAAATAGGCTTCCACCAAAATTCAGGGCGAATTCATTTAAGAAAGAAGAATAAGAAAGTAATCTTCTTTTAATGTTCCTTTCGTTTTTTCGTTATCCTAATTACTAATGACGCATTCGCTAAGCACCCTCCGAAACCTACTTTTAATTGATACAAAACCTTGACTGAATAGCAATTCTTTCAATGCCTCTTTCATCTTCCCTTTAGATCTCTTAATCCGAGGCGAGTCGCAGGCCTAACAGAACACAATGCTGTGCGGAGTGAATTAATCGACAAAGAGTGGCCCTGATAATTAACGTTTTGCAACCAAAAAACGCCAGAAAGGAATTCATAAGTTTTTTTACAGCTATAAAACTCCATTAACCAAGTCAGCCTATGAGTAGCGTACTCTTAAAGAGAAAAAATAACACGAGCGAACTATTTACGTCATCATGCTGGGTATATCTTATATATAGCAGTTTTTTATTGTGGCAGAAATGTAAGTCAGTTCATCCGGTTAACTCATTAAAACATGAAAACCATGCCGCATGCCCTCACTTTCTAGACTCCAATCACAGACTTTTTACTAATTCTTTTAATGGACATGTTATATACATATATATATATATATATATATATATATATATATATATACACACACACACATATGTCTATATATATATGTATATGCATATATGTATATATATATATATATATATAGATACACACATACATATACACACATACATTTTATATATATATATAATATATATACACATTATTTTTAGTACATACCTTCTAATATTACACAAAGTTGTCTTCATTAAGTTTCCTTTTTCCATACAGGAGATCGGAATACAGATAACGCAAATGACAAAATGATATTTGACGAGAAACTTTACTGGAAATTTTTCACAGATGTTTGGGAAACATTCTTCGCAATAACAGCCCATCATTTATAGTGGTAGGAGAAGAACTCACTCGAAAACTCAAAAAGAGTTACGTGTCGATCTCAAGTTGACACCTTCTCGTGCCCACTTGACTGGAGGGGATTCCATAAATATGTCAAAAGGTGAGTGGCGGTTAAATAATCACAGGAAACATCCTTTTATTCACGTCTTAACAGTGGGCTACACTTCTAATCCCCGCTGAAGAAGACACTGGCACTCTGCATTAAAATGAACCGTTTTCCGGCTCCATATGCTTTCTCCCCTGAAACCCAAACGTCCAAAATTGCTTTTTATTTTTTATTTCATTGATAACAGTATGAACTCAAACTCAACAGCTAGAGGTGGGTTTAGATGGGACAGGAGAGTTGTTTAATAATTCTTGTGGTCACCTGAGCTATATAGACCTTCTAAGCAAGATGATGCCATACGCGCCACATCACATTAATTCAGATACACATTTTTTTGACACGTCACCGTGTCCAAAAAGCTTAACTTTTACCTCACTTTGACTCTCTATCTATTCTCTCCCATACCAACATCTTCCTAATTATATTAAATTTCCAAATCTCCGGCATTTCCATTTTTCTAACTTTTTCGAACTCTTCCAAACTAAATTCTATCATCCTGTGTCATCTCTTGGCTTGCTTCGCGTGTTTTAATTGCCTTCCATTTTATTTCATTCATTCTCCTCCACCTGCGAATCTGCAATATACACCTAAATTTAGTCTCTTGAATACACAATAGAGTTTTGGAGCCATAAAAAACGATGCTACACATCAAAGCTTTCATGAATCATTAATTATCATTATCTGAAGCCTCATCTTTGTTGATGATTTTTTTACGACACGTCATTCTTCTCTTTATGCCGTTACCCTTTTACCTACTTCCATCAAAAGAACTTCATAAATAAGTGTTCTTCCTGCTGTAATTCTTACCCTTTAACTGTAATATTTAACGAAGTCTTCAAGCTAATTTTCTTCCTTTTCTTATGATTGAATCTTGGCTTATTCTGCAAACTTGGTTGTATAATTTTTAATGATATTCCATCCTGATACCAGTTCCTAACCGTAATACTTAAATCTTAATACTCTCAGCCATTTACAATCTTCATCGTAGATAATAATAACGGATAACCCTATATTATCCCTCTTTCCTCCACTTCCCATCCTGATACTCCGGCCTCTGATCACATTTTCAGGCGCATTATCATGTAATTAAAGTGGTACGCACACAGGGAAGATCACATACTAAAAATGATGAATCATAAAAGAACTTTTGGATGCCTACAGTGATTCACTTGACCCCAAAGTGATGCTACTCTTCACAAAACCACCCAATATTTTTCAACCACAGCGCACACAAGAGCCCTGAGTACCATCGGATATGCCTTGCATCTGAGTAGTCTTACATTTTTACCGTAATAAAAAACAACAGCACGACCCGTTAAAATGTGTACGTAGTAGGAATTATTCATGGGAATGACATGAAAAATGTGTTTGACGCCTCAAATAAACAATACATTATCGTTACATTCTAAATGCCATTTATTCCTAGGCATACAATAAAAACCTAAAAATAGGATGGGAGGGGAAGGGTACATTGACCTATCTTGACCTCATTCAATGAAGCCTCTGATTTGAACAGCTGTTTTTTCTGAGAACAATACTTCATAGCATGACAGTGAATAAATTTAAAATATAAAAAAAGATAATCTCGAATATTATTCACCAAATAAGCTCACCCACTCCACTCGCACAGCTAATCCAGACCTCGCACTGCCCTTACTATTGATGGTGCACTGGTTAATGTGGATGTGGGTACCGCACACCATGTTAAACCAAAGTGCGATCGCGGCGGATTGTTTTCGCCGGGAAGGGGGCACGTGCGAGTGAAAGCGGACAGTTCCCCCGAGAGGGGGCGGTGGAGGGGATCCAAAAGGAAAGGTCCCGTTTATGATCGGTTGCTCAGACGTGCCTATTTCCTAATAACGATCAAATATTACTCCCGAGGAGCAAACGCTTAAGGTGAAGAGATGAGTCCTGTGGTTAAAAGAGTTCGACCTCGAGTTTTTCCAATTGCAATGAAGGAAGGAAGAAGGACGCATCAGGCCGAAATTGTGAAGCAAATTAAACCAACGCGATCGATAGTTTTATTGTTTTATAGATCCACTGGATCCACTCCACGCCATAACCATCGCCAACACCATCCTCGCGCACCGCGCCCAATCACGATACTGCTTCCTACACGACGTGGCCTTGTCGATCAATATCACCCAGGGGCGATTCCCGTCACAGGAGGCGATGCGGACGGAAGCGTCAGAATAAAACGACAGCTCTAAATGAACCAAAGGTCTACATAATAGGCGAAGATACGCCTCGCTTGGTTCCGTCCTTCGGCTTCTGAAATTGACATATTCATCGCATGAGAGAGATTTCCTTTCCCTCGCACACCCTGCGGTATCCCCGAGTTTTGACCACCGGCAAATCGGCTTTATTTGCCTTAAGGTTTCGAAGCTCATTGGCTATGTCTTAATTTGAAAATATTACGCCCAACATGCGGTCAGCAGGTGCTACAGATGGTCAGTGCCCCAGCCATTTATACTACTTTTACATTTAGAGAACAATATTCTCTGCCGCCTTTACGCCGATTTAACTTCTACGTTATTTTTATTGTATCGTGCGAGAGAAAAAAGAATACTTGAATACGTCAGAGCGGGTATCTATCTCTACCATTTGATCCTTGTGGTTCCATCTACCACTGTGATTTGGGGTCATAATAATTCCCTGGATTCCCCAATAAACTCGGTTTTTCTGTGCCTTTATAGAAGTCTTAGCCTCGATTGACCTCTTCAAGAATCAAGGGCCGCCAAATCTGATTAATATTGTAAAAATCGAGAACCATATTTTAGTAGACGTTTCTCAGGCCTTATCAGAGACTTGGACATTTACGGGGAGAATGAAAGGACGCGATAGATGTGGTATTCTCAAAATAAAGATGAAACGGATAGGTTTCGAGTGATGACTAAAGGAACCTCTGAAAGATGGATGGTGAGGGGAAATTACAAATATAAATATATGTAAATATCCACGTATCTAATCTCTGTAATCGAAAGGGGCTATTTTGTAGTGGGAAGAAAGGAAATGGAATTTTCTAAAATCCTACATCGGAATCGCTGTACTACGATGATCGTATCTGTAAATAATGACACGACCCAAGCCATTGCAGATTTATCTTTTAAATCATTCAGTAATTCCTGTTTATAAACCAAAGTGCTGCTGATTTCGTTAGGTTTGCAATATTATCGCTATATTCTCAGACATCGTGCTCAAATGCCTAGTAGTCGTATGAGTGCCAGACAGCACTATGGGGAGCCAGAAATATTCGCCAATTACATGGGAGGCAGACATGCGAGGTCCTGGGAATATCTAGGAAGAAAGGGGCACGCCCAATACAACGCAGCACGCTATTCAAGAACGAAACGAAAGAGCATGATTTTGTTTTCACCGTAAATCTTGGAAGACAAACGGAATGTTAGGCATGGCAGAGGAAGAGAGACGGCTGCAGAGAGAAATTCAAGTGGATCGAGGAGAAATTGCAGGGGAAATGGGATGCTTAGGACTATGACATAATCGAGAAAGCTGGTTAAGAGAGGTAGAGTGAGGAAAAAACAGGCATTTCGTGCGGTAGTGAAGGGAATGTAGAAAATATGAAAAAGAATGCTAGGAGAAATATTTTATGCATGATTTTCACCATGTTTTTTCAACAGAACTTATATAGTAAGTGCAAAGTACATACATAGAGGGTTTTTAGGGTTCTATTAAAACTCAAGGGCGGTGAGTTCCTGATTATGAGACAAGTACAAGAAAAAATAGAAGAGAAAGGAGATATAAAAGAGACTAGGGAAAAACCATTCATTGACCTTAGGAAGTTTGTCCTTCATCAAACAGCGAGCAAAATCAAGAGCGGTCACGCATCATAGGTGATAGGACCGGAGGAAGTTGAAGGTGACTGCACCCAAAATCACGTTAAAATGCGACATAGGCGTCAATAATGAAAAAATCACCAATCGCGAATTAGATTTGGCATCAAAATCACCCCGTGTGTTTCACCTCGAGTTATACATGTGTGTTTAGGCCAAACTTAAACAGTCCTAACCATAGTTCCATTAAACGACTCCACACTCGTGACACATGAATTAAGAGCAATTACGCAAAAAACATTTCAAAAGAACCAACTTTAACGAAATATTAATCATGAATCATCATCTCTCCCCAAAGGGATTGCAAACAACGCGGATTTCACGGCAATTCCCCAAGTGGCAGCAGCTTTAATTATAACAAGCGTGGGCATTACGGGACTCGTAGAAGGTTATCGGCTGCTCAAAGACATCTTCCTTTGCAGAAAAGAACAAAGGCCAAGGTTTTACGAGATTCGGCAATAGAGTAAAAAAGTCAGCCTGCTTAAGGAAACCATCCCTTGTCCTTGAAATTGCGGATTCGTTCTAAGATTACGTTAACTCACTTTAATAGAGACTCATTGTGAATGAGTCTGAACTGGGGACACCAAAAAGGTCAAGGACACCAATGAGTAATTGTACCTGGTAATGCTGCCGCAGAGGGGTAGTTGTCAAATGTTCAAGATTCGAACGTTAGACGCCTTAAAGGGAAAACAAAAGTCGGCTCTTACGACTCTCTGTGCACCCTGCACGAAGGCGCATGCTCGCTGCCTAAAGTTTACATTCTTGATAAAAAACAAAAGAAATTCCAGGCATGGGGAAAACAACGAATGAATAACAACATGAACAGCTGAAAAAAGAACGATGGCGTACGTCCTCGTGCAAAATACTTTCCGGCATTTCCGCGAGAGGGTGGCATTTAATCCACAACTTTGCTTTCTTCAACGGGTCAGCAAAAAAAAAAAGAAAAATTGTTCCTCCGCTTCTCGACAACAACCCACAAAATCCCTTCGCTGTAGGACAAGAAGACCAGTATTCGGTTCCGGTCGGCAGTTAAGAATAATCTTCAAAATTCTTTTCCACGGTACAGGGTCACGGACAGGAAGCAACAGAAAGAAAGAAAATTGGAAGTGATGGAACTTTTGGCGTTGGAGAAGAACAATGAAGGTTTAATGACCGGAACGAACCAACAGCGAAAAATTACAAGGTAGAGTTGAACGAAAGAGCCTTCCAGAAAGTGACAAAGAGAAGCGCCATGCGCTCGACAGGGGCATTACACCAAATGGATGACAATAATTAAATAAAATAAGCATGGGAGAGCTAAAAATGAAGATAAAATGTAATAATTACGCCGATGTTCAGGGAAAGATTTGTACGGAAACGAAGAAGCTACCTGAGAAGAGAATGTTGTAAAAGGCTCAAGTCATATCATTGGTAACTTGAAAGCAATGCATGGTAAGTCACATTTTCACTTCTAATCCTTACTACTGCAGACCGTGGGTCCCATAGGCTCTCACCTTTGTATTTAATGGGCCAGCCATGGCCCCGATTACCTGTTATAAACCATTGCAGAAGTTCACGATTGAACTACATTTGACACGTAGAAAATTAGAAGCCGAGACAATGAGTATGGGATTTTCTTTGATATTTCTGTAATTCATATTTCTGCATATAACTAAGAGGATTGCTTCAAAGTGACGTGAAATATGGTTGTATCTAATACGCCCTAAAATTGATGATTACCACTAACGTATAAAAATATAGATGAACAAAATAACTCAAGGAAAACTTTGACTATTATTATTATTTCTGAAAATGGACTCCTTAGAGATATAAATATGTTATTAGCTCTGACGTACATACAGAACGTTGAGATTGTCACATTATGACATAAAAAGAAATTTGCTACATTCGAGCACTCGCAAAAAAATGATTAATTCACTTAGGAGGCTCACGGAAATACTAAACTCGAGAGGAAGTCCAAAATGTGGCGATACATTAAATTATATTTAAAGTATATTTTCTCATTGACTTGGAGAAGACAAATATTTTCGTCAAATTTCACAGAAACAACATCCAATATTTCGCTGCACTCTTCAAAAAAATCGAAGCATATAAATTGTTAAACGAGGTTGCCGCAAAATGTTCATCAGAAACCGGTTGTTGATATTATCTTTTACTCAAATTCGAAAAGATATAGTTATATATCAAACTGGGAGCATTAACTGCAATTAAGTAAACTTATAAAACTACCACTCTGTTAACGTTTCCCCAGCTTCATTTCGAGAAAATACTTTCGTATTAACCATTCGCCCAAACATTATTTTGAGGCGAACAAAAATTTCGCGCGAGTTACACCGTACTGCGATAGATGATGCAACATTCTGGATTTCATTATGAGGTCTGTCCGGAAATTATCCAGCCAAGCAATATTTTGAGATTATTTTTCGGTATGGTCATCAGCTGCCTCGTCGCATTCTCCTTAATCTCGTCAACCTACTGTTGGGAAGACTTGGCCTATTATTTCAGGGTCATAGCCGTTACTCCCCAGCAATGACCTTTTTCAGAAAACCTGGGTCATCTTTTGGGGCTTGGAGAAAGTGCCTTGCAACTGCAGAACGGAAGTCTCCACGTGGACGAGATGAAAGAGAATACGAAGAGGCAGCTAATGACCATTCCGAAAAAGGACTTTGCCGACTATTTTGAAAAGTAGAAGAGACGAAGGGGTAAGCGCGCAAGGTCCCAAGGGGAGGAATAAGAAAGGACTAAGGCCTCAGTGTTCTAGATAGGCTGTTTTTCCTCAAAATATTGCATCACTGGATACTTTCCGGACAGACCTCGTATTTTGAAATACAGTATTATCTCCTTCAATCAACACAACGCGTCAAAACCTTAAGGCAGAAATAACACGCACACGTACACATATTCCTATCTATATCAGGTTATAATGAGTTTAATTGAATTATTATCACATTTTTCTTTTTAAATGAAAAATATTCAGGTACTTGGGTTCGCTGCTGATAAGATTTTGGCTCGTGCAAGGGAAAAATGAGTACTTTAACTAGTCAGTAACGGTGATGCCCTATTATCATCATTAATAAAATAGTTACAAGTCGACCATTTGGCCGGGTGGTAACATAAGGTGGAAAAAAAGAAGTGATACAAATATTACTCACATAACCATAAACACAGTAATCAACCCTAAGGTCGGTTTGGTAGGTGACGGTACACCCCGACGGCGTGTGAAATTCACACATCAGGGTTGAGGGGGGCAGTTACTTCCCCGGTGCCGGCTATGGATTCCAAGAAAGATTTGGTACCCGAAAAATCACAAAGATTGTGTGATGCTGAGGATGCCCAGTGAAGCTTTCCCGGGAACCGTACCCGAGCCCTCCGGTCAATAGTCCAACGCTCTACCCCCTGGACTACCGTGACCCTATTATTACTCACTTAGGAGATAAAAAATATGTGGACACATAAACAGCATGCAAAAATATGCGTACATTTTTTTGAGCCTAGTCATTAACATCAATGATATATGGAATTAACCTTCAAAGTGATTTCTAAAGCGGCGGTCGATTCTACCGATTCAATTTGGGTGGATAATAATTCCCTGGGTATCACCAGCAAGATTCGGTGTCGACTACCTTTCTGAGAGTCTTAAGTTTTGACTCCTCGGTTCATGAATCAAGAGGCTTCCAATGTAATTCTTTCAATATACTCATCACGCTTAATCTCTTCACGTAGAAATCCTTATCACACTTACCAGATTTTCTCTGAATTTTTCATGAGCCTTTACTAAGGTTTTCTCTCAAAAACAAAAAATAATTGCCGAATATTCCAAAGGTGGACTAATTGAGGCGAAGTGACACTACTCCTTTCCCTTTTCATGACATTTTTCTAAAAGGCGTTTGATTAGTCGCGTACACACCGGATTCCGCATCTGGTATAGGGAAATAACTGCCCCTTTCCTGACCTTGAATTTCAAACAGCAAAAGGTAGCTAACATACAGAACTCTCTAGCCTCGCATTTCAAACCAACTATTAGGTTAATTAATAAAGGGACCAAAATTGATTACTGTTTGCATGAATTTAAGATATATTATGGCTTTAAGGGTGTATACTATACCGGGTGGATATAGATTTTTATAAAAATGCCACGCCTCCCGTTTGCAGTCGCATCTTAAGTGTAATGAGAGATTACGGTGTGAATTTAATAAATATTACATTGTTGAAGTCAATATTGCAGATACATTATGGCAGAGAATATTTCTTATGCTAAAGAATGTTTATGATTTCATAACTCCAATGCTACGCTTTATTCTTCGGATCCATGGCCGTGTACTGATGATTCCATTTAGATCGAAAAACGAACGATATTATCGAGACCAAAAAACACTAGTTCAAAGTCATCCGCTCCGTAAGATAAAATGATACATTACCAATTAGGATTCTTCTCATCTTCGTGCAAATTTTCATTCACAGTTTTAAACTTAAGTACGCGATATTAATGGCAACTTCAACCAAATAATACCGTCACTACGGAAAGAAGTTTCCGTCGGGCGTTTAAATCACTCGTCGGAAAGGCGTTGAAATTTCCTCAGCACCTCTGATCTGCACGTAATAATTATTATTGTAGCAGTAGTCACTCAGAGGATTCAACACACCCATTGGAAGCCGAAGACGTTATTTATTTGTGGATTTCCAGTTCCATACCTATAGGCATGAATTATTCAATTTCACCGATGCATGAAATTTAGCTATCAGGTTATTTTCAAAAAAATTTATAGCATATTAATTATTTTCTAGAGTCAACATAATCTAAGCTCCGTAAGATTTCTTGTCTTCACTGCATCTCCTGATCTCCGTTACATAATAAATAGGCAATTCCAGTAAACTAACAAAAAAGGGAAATAAATAGCAGCATGCTTCTTATAAAAGCGAATGTAGCTACATTCCACAGGTATTTGGAGGAAACGTTTTAAACGCATAAGGACTAATGTCATTTCCAGTAAAATTTTCTACGCATTATAGCATGGACGCAGTGACCCAAATTGCTAAAAACCAAGTCCCAAATGGATAAGATAGTCACCAGTATAATTTGAAAATCTGTGAATATAAAAAGTGCAATACTCACGCAATGTGAATGTCAAAATCACAATATTACACTGTAATTATCCTACTTTTAAGAAAAAGGTTTGAGATGAATTCAAATACATATAGACTGCCTTCTCATATAGAGGATAGCACGAAACGTAACGGATGGAAAATATTTCCTAACTAACACATGCATTTAAACAACTCAACATTTGTTTCAAACTAAGAAATGGAATGGCCAAATTGAGCAGGTTAGCTGGAAGAAATTTATTTGAATAAATTTCAGCAACACCCATGCCAGCCAGATATCATCCTCAACGTACAAGATACAATCTAAAAAACGGAATAAAAACCGGTTTTTCACCGCTTGGGTGTCATAAATACTTAGAGCCTTCTCGTTTATCACTAGAATAAAGGATTTCTAAACTCACCAAATAGGGCAGGCTCGTGATGGTCTCCCAACGCCAGCTGGAGTCCTTTGGACAAACACAGAAATCAACAATAAGAGACCGCTTGAAATGTTAAACATACTCTTCGTTTTCCCATAACCACACTTCTGCTTTCTTATATTAGAATGTGTATGCATAATACTAGAAAGTGTGCTCCCTGCCACTCAAAATTTATCACTGTGAGGGTAATACTTGAATGCATCCTCAAAGAAAATGATGAGGAGAGCAAGTGCATATAGATGAGTAAGCAAAGCGAAACGAAAAGACTTTGAGGAAGTGAATTCTTACATAACAGAGAGAACATTCTCGAGAGTCCTATCGCAAACAAGTGAAAGGGAAAGCTTTTCACCTCAAATGAAACTCAGCCTCCGTAGGAATATACACTTGTCCACGTCTCAGCCTTTTTCGATGCTTAATGAACGAATCAGAATTTGAACTTCATCATTTTTCAATGGGCTTAAAGGAACAGTTTTAACGCGCCAGGCGTTCGACTTCTGATCACCCTTGCGCCATTAAGGGATAAGCATGGGGTTGAAAGAAGACGTGTGGAGAGGAATAGGGGGAGGCAGGGCGGGAGAGTGCAGAACTTTCGACGAAAACCACTCCACAGCATAACTGCCCACCCGAGGGACGGCTAAGTGCTCGCGGCTCGGCACTCTTGGGGGAACAGGAAACCGGGAGACAAACCTGGAAAGTCAGCTCGGGTTGATATCTCAAGCACTCCAGCCACTGACCCTCCAGTTCGACCCCTTTTATTCGGTGAGTGAACCGACTACGCGGATTCACTATTATCACCATTACGGTAAGCTCCCTTGGTGCCTATTGACGAGCAATTTTTTCATTAAATATTCCGTAAAGATAAATTGGTGTCAAGTATGCCTATTTATAATAATAAAATTTAGAAACACACCTGCGGCCCAGGAGAAACATCTATCAATACAGCCACATTGCCTATAGTTTATGAATCAAATAAATATCCCAACATTTGCCCAAACATCATTCATGCCTTCCATTTTCAGTCCTTCCTTCCTTAATATTTGTACCCTGACTTTTATTCTAAGAGTAAAAACGAAGAGTTTTGGAAAAATAAACCACTATCAATGTTTATACACATTCTACAAATTTATTTGCACATTAATTTATCGAAGGCACCATGACAGGGGCCTGAAGATAATCGTAATCGAAAGATATCGATCAGTACAGTAAAAATACGGTTGAAATGGCCATATGCATCCAATCTTCATCTATCCCCGGCCACGCCTACTCCACGTTGTTTCAATGATCGTTTCAAAACCTCCGGTTAATACCACTTCTCTCGAAGGAAGGAATATCCCGAAATCCATGCGCCCTCTAGGAAAGAATCTAAGATGCGGTTTCACTTTTTATCAGCGCAGATAGGCGGATAAGGGCCCTCCCTTCCCCTCCCTTCTCCACGCCCAGCCCTCCACCTACTTCGCTCTCCCTCCCCAAACTCACCGCGATATGACCTTTCGTCTCGTGCAACTTTCGCCGCCGCGCCACCGGCTCTTCCTGGTTTTACCCTGCAAGATGATCAGAACCCGGGGACACTACCAGAACGGAGAAACGAACCGATGCAATCACGCGCACCCACCTGACTTCCCGAATCAACTGAATACATCACAATTATATGTATAACTATCATTCACACCGTTTCTTTTTGCGAGAGTCAAAAAGTACAGATTGCAGGATATAATTTTGGTAACCTACTAACTTGGACGAGTTTTATCCGCATTGCCCCACCGTCACATAAGTGTTTCACCTCTGCTATGATCATATACCGCTTCATACATGTGCTCTAATTCCGGAAACCCAAACGTTTCTTATACTGAGATTCTCTACGACCATATTCATCCGAGACATTCTCCGCCTATACTCTTTTCTCTCTAATCAATAAATCTTTCATTTGTGTTTGGTGACTCGCCCTCACCCATTCTATCAGTATGACAAATAAACCATACTATTACGATACTATGTATATTAAAACTTGTCTATACCAGGGTATCAACGTACTTTCCGTGGCCAACTCATCCTTCACCCTATATGTTCTATTTTCACAACAAGCCATCTCCATGCCATGCATTATTACCCCCATCGTAATACGGTAGGAGAGATTATGGCAATAAAATTAGAGAGATCAAGTGTAGATCAGATGGATTTCAGATGTTATTTTTTCCACGAACGTCAAGGGAACAGAATAACCTGGTCCGACCGCGTTAGGGTCATACGTTATTTGGGTCAAAATTAGTCTGGTGTGTATTCACTCCCTACCACACACCCTAGTGGTTGCTCGCAGGGTATTAAAATATCAAATATCACGTTGCCAGTGCTTACTGCGTTCAGTTCACAATTATAATATCATAGCAAAATAACCTATACCAGACTTTCCCGAAATACATACTTTTCGAATAATTGTTCCATTCTCATCCAAAATGGAATATATCTTGGAGAAAAAAAACAGTAAAATGCGGTGCACTATGAATTTCCACGCTCTTAAGGGCTAAAACTTTATAACTCAGTGTCAAGTTTTATATAATCACATTCGTCGATTATTTTAGGAGAGAAAGCCATTTTCGGATCACAGGTTTGAATTTCAAAACAACTGCATAGATAATAAATACGAGTATAAATTCCAAAGAAACTGCGGGAGATGCCGCAACAGTAACTTTTAACGGAGTCATCCGCTAATGTGCATTTCAATGCAACAATTTCAGAGCGTAAAAATCATTCGCCTTGACTGGGACTCGAACCCAGATCCCTCAATATCCGGTCGAGTGCTTTAGCCACTTAAGCTACCGAGGCGTCCTCTTAAACTCCGAAATTTTGGGGCTTTTAAAGGAACTAGATGTTATGACGAAATACCGTACATACAATGTCACATGTATTCGTAGTCGTGCGCGAGGCGCCACTGTCCACGAGGTTAAAGCCAACTTTTAAACACGTATGGTGTTTTCCCTTTGACAAATTCCAAAGAAACTGCGGGAGATGCCGCAACAGTAACTTTTATACATGTGACATTGTATGTACGGTATTTCGTCATAACATCTAGTTCCTTTAAAAGCCCCAAAATTTCAGAGTTTAAGAGGACGCCTCGGTAGCTTAAGTGGCTAAAGCACTCGACCGGATATTGAGGGATCTGGGTTCGAGTCCCAGTCAAGGCGAATGATTTTTACGCTCTGAAATTGTTGCATTGAAATGCACATTAGCGGATGACTCCGTTAAAAGTTACTGTTGCGGCATCTCCCGCAGTTTCTTTGGAATTTGTCAAAGGGAAAACACCA
The DNA here is from genome assembly GCF_022747635.1 of Hetaerina americana. Lineage (NCBI taxonomy): Eukaryota > Metazoa > Arthropoda > Insecta > Odonata > Calopterygidae > Hetaerina > Hetaerina americana. Next base: position 3,983,887 of record NW_027287030.1, on the reverse strand, counting down.
TACGTGTTTAAAAGTTGGCTTTAACCTCGTGGACAGTGGCGCCTCGCGCACGACTACGAATACATGTGACATTGTATGTACGGTATTTCGTCATAACATCTAGTTCCTTTAAAAGCCCCAAAATTTCAGAGTTTAAGAGGACGCCTCGGTAGCTTAAGTGGCTAAAGCACTCGACCGGATATTGAGGGATCTGGGTTCGAGTCCCAGTCAAGGCGAATGATTTTTACGCTCTGACGAGTATAAATGTCCTAATGTATGCAACAAATATTTTACACAATCTGAGTCAATGAGAAACAATTGCAGCGAGATATAAAGTTATGATGCGCTGCAATAATTTATACACAGATATAATATGGGATCCCATGGTTTCACCTTACATCTTTGGACGGCGAATTGGGCTAAAAATTAATTCCCTCATGCGTCTTAATGAATACCAATAATTTAAAACGAAAAACTGACATAAAATATGTGATATTTTTACCTTTAAGGAGAGAGAAAAACCAAGACTAAGTAACGGTTCACAAGGTTAAACTTGGGTAAAACAATTTTAATTGACGTCTGCAGCAGCCACATATATAAGGAACCTGAGGAAATCGTAGAGATACGTGATATTTTCTGTCTAAAAGGATATGAAAGCGACGCGATATCGCGGAAGTGTGTCATTTACGCAATTTATTCTTATATCACCTTATTAATGCTGAGGTTAAACTGCCAGTTTACCAACCTGTTGCGGTTTAACTGTAAATAAGATATTACCTCAGGAAATGCGTTGTGATCATCTTTCAACAGTTTACCGCGTAAATTCACTCCACAAAGTCATGGCCACACACTATTCATATTCGTGAAATATGTCCCGTAAACAAAATCACCCACGTACACCCGCCAGAGTCACATGAGTGTTTTGTCGAAAGAATACTCATCTCTGACAGAAAAAGTGGACTAATAAACGATGAAAGGCATTATTCGGTCAACACTTTTCTATCACCGAAAGGAATTTAGAACTAATTTACCCCTGAAATTTTCATAAAGTTATATAAATAACTAATAAAATATAAGACATCAATAGAAATTACAATCTCATCAAAAAAGAACGCAAATCTAAGCATCACAGGATGAGGAAAACATTTAGAGCAGGCGGAACATTTTTGGAAAGGTGCTTTGGAAGGAAATGGTCTGAGTACATTCATTAAGAGCATTCAGTGAACTGCATAGGAGAAAAAGGTACTTACATGGAGGAGGATATTGATAACCAGGACTCTTAAGTTAAAACAGACAGAAAATATCAGTATAGATCTGCAATAACGTTCTCATAAACTGGTGTTTGAGGAAAAATGACGGACGTGGATTGGAAAACCGTGAGCTGAAGGAGAGGAGAAGGACTGGAAAAATAATGGACAGAGAGGAGCCTGAACGAATGAATGTTATGTTTAGTAGCGGCAGAGCTTAAATACTACATTGAAGGTTATATTAAAATGAATTGTTTTATGCAAGTGAGGGATAGGTATAGGAGTACGATAGGATAGCATTACGGACGACATTTGCGATAACCCTTTTTCCGAAAGGAAGAGATTCAAAACGTAATAGGAGCTCGCTGTAGAAATAAATGCACGTTTTTCAGAAATGAATTTGAAGTACAAAATTACATACGTATAACTATTATCAGCGTAATTTCAAATTCAACCAAGATTATTTATGTTGTGAATAACTTTGCACTTCCATACTCAAAGGTGGTGAGGGAGAAGAAAATGAGGATCTAGTGATACAAGTACTTTCCTTCGGCTTTATGTTAACCATATTAACATTATTTAACCATTACTTAAATTTAAAATAGTCGTTATGCAATTAAAACGTTTTGGATAGTGACTATATTTACATTAATGAGAAATACTAGATAAAAACGATTATATTGATAGAATATAGCGAACATTTAATTGCCGTTGATAATTAAGTTTCAAATGATCTGGCAGAAAACAATATTCATGACTTGCAAAATTAAATTTCACAAATTAACGTTTATTACCCCCAAACCCGGTCGGCTTGATACACTGGAATAAACAAAACATAATGTTGCCCTATTGAATTTCTAAAAACACTATTTCGCGTTAACAGTTCAAACTCAATAAGAATAATTTAGTTTTAAACAGAGAAATGCATCATCTAATGCCAAAAATTTGAATTAAAGCGCGAATTTTTCGTTCGCGACGAGTAATTTGAAAAAACTTAAGTACCAACAGTCATTTAAGGCATAGAGGTATATTTTTTCACAAAACTAAATAAGGATTTCGAATTTTATTGCGTGTAGAAAATCGAATAGTGCTGGAGCTTATTACAGATAAAATACCCCAGGAAACGAAAATCCGCGTAAACAAACAACAAACAGGTGCGGAAATCTACGATCAAAGATTTATTCTCCGGTCTAGAAGAACAAGTAGCAAGACTGAGTCGATTAAAACAAATGCATGCATTGCCAGAATTGATACATTCACCCAAAAGTTTTCTAAGTAGCACTCTGGTGCGTCCAAACACCGCTGCCAGTGAGTTTTCCATGCCTCGTACGCCTTCTGGAAGGCGGCGAGAAACAATGCAAACACGATATCCAATCCCTGTCCAAAAAAAACCTTCACTCTTGCAGGATTGTCGTCACTTTTTAAGGCCGAAGGGCGTCCAGAACGTTAGACGTCTTCAACATCTTTTCTACCCTCCCGCAACAAATTGTCCCACTCAAAAATACCAGATCTACCCATATCGTTATCACCATAAGCTGCCTTGAGTATGCCACGAGTCTTTCACGGTTTAGCCATGTTTCACGCAAAATTCGATGGCGTAGAGCTGTTCCAATAATCAGTTAATGACGGAGAGTGATGACGTCACGTTAGAGAGGTTTCGCAAACGAACAAACTGCACTTCGTAAAGGCTGGGAGCCAACTGCCACCGGCCTTTCCTGAGATACACTTCCTCGAACACATCCAGAGAAACCGCCGCCCGTCCGTCCATCCGAGAAAAAATAAGTCACAATAATTTTCGGACAGACCTTGTACCTCGTCTGTTGACCTCCACAATGTTAACTCAGGTAACACAGTTTGTCTTGGTTACATGGAATCGCAATATTACATTTTTTTATGTTATTAGTCCCATGGAATCGCAATATCACGCGCTTGTTTAGTGTGGGTGTGTAAATTAGAAGCTTTTGGTAGGTGAGAATAGCGAAGAATAGAGAATACAGGTAACGAAGAGAAGAAGACTAATTACGAAGTTTTAAATATGGTGAGAAATCAGCGGAGGCTACTACGGGGAAATCAACTGAGGCAGAGAAGAAGAGAGAGAAGAGAGGCAGGGAAGAGGACCAAGAAGTGGGACCCCGTAGGCCGTGATAGAGGGGGGACTGTTGGGAAAGAGGGATAGCTTTTTGTTCGGTAGGCTAGAGGGAAGAAATCATGAAGAGCTAGAGAAGAAAATAACATAATGGAATGAAGACGAAGTTCACGCGACATGTAATGTATAATAATTGTCGGAAACCGTCCAAATTTAACATTAACGAGTGGGACGCTTTTAATGATGAAACGGATGATGTTAACCTACATTGTCCACCGATTTGCGTTCTTATTGCATGAAAGAAAAGCGGGAATACTTTCCAAGGGAACAATGGAGCTCAGTGGAACACATGGGATTTATATCCCTCATCACCACCAACCATAGTGTTCAGTCAAAGATCTCGCCTCTAGAGATAAGAGCAGAGCTCACTTGACACTAATGACCTTGAGAAATTCACACATTTTGGGGGTAAGCATCTCGCTCTACCCCCACCCCATCGGGGCTACCAAAAGAGTTAGTCATCGTTTGCCAACTCGGTTTCCCGCATTATTTGTTGCAATGTCCAAAACCCCATCTGCATTAAAATTCAAAATACTCCGATCGATAATCGAGGCTCTGCCCACTACTGCAGCATTCAATATGACAGAACCGTGGATTTTGAAACTGCGTTACTACTGTCTTTTACTCATACTTTGAAATATGCAAATGTGCACTAAATCGATAACATGACGTTAATTTCATTTTTACTTTGATAAGTTTTAATAATTAACGTTCATGCACAAGTGGCTGAAAACAAGGCGGAAACGTCGTTTTATCAAATTTCCACGATCAATAATTTAAAACCCTGACGTGATACGGTATGCTCATGAAAATTTCAACGCTAAAAAACGAAATTATATACATACTATTGGTAATTTGAATATGAATAATCATCGTAGAATAACACAGGGGTTTACTTAATCAATATAAACAAATATTTGTGCTACTCGAGTTAAAAATAAGGTCTTGTTTCGCTGTCATCGCTTATCACCAATGAGATAACATTGCAAAATCCAAAATAATGGACGTAAAATGGGACCCACTCTCTGGTTACGATAAACGTAAACTTTAAATTGTGGATGGATTATCCAAAGTACTGGGTGTGAGAAGTCATAATTACAGGTATAGACTATAAATGTATTTCGTGAATTATACGCAGATATACACGTATTTTGTGATGGCGTGAAAGTAGTATCTGCTACCAACCCCATTATTGTGGAAGAGACAACGAATATATGATACTCGTGATTAACTTTGATCTAACGGATTTTAAAATGCCACTTTTCCACGAATGAAATAGTTGAAAACATACTCTTCCCAAAAGTCATTCAAGAAATAAATACTTAGAATAGTTTGATAATAGTTTAGCATTATTCTTAGAGCGCCAACAATATTTTAAGCACTGATAGCAGATAATAGATACACTCGTACGCGTACAGCTACTTTCAACTCCAGTTACACCCATCGTTTGAAATATCTGACTGCTCTGGTAAGTTCCAGCACATGTAGGCGCCAAGGAAAGCACAATAGCGGCGCCTGGCAGGGATATAGATGTAGACACTCAAAATTTGAATCTAGATGGAACAGAAGAGATCATAGAGAACAAACTCTATCGACCGGCTGGCGGAAGGATGACAAAATTGCGTCGGAAAGCGCGTCAGCCCGCGTCATTGAAACACTAAGGCAACGGCGACGCAGGCTCGTCCCCTTCGGCCAGTGTCGGCGATAAGTCGGGGAAAACGCCCCTCTCCCTCGGAAAGACCCAAACACGAAATGGGGTCAACACACAGCGGAGAATGAAAGTTCTTTTGCGCGTATGCACAGAGCATCCGGCTTAAACGAGCCAATTTAAGAGCTCGGCGACCAATTAACTCATTACAAAGCGTAATTTAATACCGACCCATCGCTTTTGATACATGGCAAAGGACTTATTTTTTTTCACTTTCGAATGACACAAGTTTTACTCATTCACTTTCTTGCTTCAAAACGCTAGCAAAATCCAACTCCCTACGCGTGCAAAACTTGCAATTTATTCAAGGCAGGCCATTTTTGAGCAAAAGTTCAACACCGCAAAAATCTGATAACGCTTTTACACTTCGAGAATAATCGAAGGTGAATATCTATGGAGGACAATCTCATAATCAGCATTGGAAGGATATAAAAAATATGACTTTGAAATAAATCTTCGGCAAAAGAAATGCCAATTTTGTCAAAATAACGGCCTTGATCTCCTTCCTCAATTGATTTATCGATGACCAAGTACATATTTGCAATTTTCACTAGTTTATAAATTCATTTCCCACCAGGTTTCAAAGTACTACATCATATTCAGAAATCATCTGAACATGATGCAATGCTTCGAAACCTGGTGAAAAATGAATTCGTTTACAAGACGTAAACTGCAAATATTATTTAATCAATATGTTCCATTTTGCTCGTTCCCTACGTTCAAGCGATAAAAATCACCAAATTCACGTGCCATTGGCAGGACTCAAACCCGCGAAGTTCGGGTAGGGTCGACACGTTGCATATTTGGGCCCGTTTGCCCTCAAAGCTATCCCCATGCGGCATGCAGCAGGCGGATCCCCGATTGGCCCATCGTCATACGCTCTGGACATACGATAGGTTTACACTTCAACGCAGGAATGTCTTCAAGGCTGTCTGGATACGTATTTTATTCTTGAAGTGTCTTACGCTGGTGGCGGTCTTATGAGGGATTGGTCCCTCCCTCCACATTTAAATAAATATGTTTCGAGGAGGAGCAGAGAGGGGACAGGAGAGAAAGTCTTTTCCTGCAAATAGAGAACGCACTGGAATCAATTAACTACGGAGATCGGTCGGACCAAGGCACCTTCATGAAATCTGAAATGCCAATAAGTACTGATAAGCCCGGGCTAATTTAAAGTAATTATGCATACATTTTATTTATTTCATATTTATCCGAAAACAGCTCTTTGGCCTAAAATATCGGACTTTTTAACAATGATAAAACAACGAAAAAATTACAAACACCCGAGCCCTAGATGGTTAAGAATCCACCTAGGCTGGAATCGAACCCGCAACCTCTAGGTTGGCAGGCGAGGACATTACTCGGCCGCCACAGAGTCCGGTACATATACGCTTATAGAAGTTATGCATCAGTTAAAGTTAAAATTTTACAGAATGAATTTAAAATGAAGTGGTGCTTGATTATGTCATGATTGTGAATCTTGAAAGGGAATAATAAAAAGTACAGGTACCTGTCAGTGATGGAGTCTACTGCTTTTATTTTATCCTCCTGGTCCAATTGACCAATGTGATGTGGGGTCATAAGAATTTCCTAAGTGTAATAAGTAAACTCGGTTGTTATGTGCCTATCTAATAGTCTTAAGCTTGCCCTTTTCTCTTAGTAACACGAGAGGATCTAAACCTAATATCTCCAGCATATCCGTCACGAATGCTAATTTTCCATACTAAGATTTAACAAATCCAGCAAATTTTCGCTGAACGTTTTCCAGTACCATAATCAACGGTTTCCCTCGGAGCCAAAATATTAGCCATTCCAGACGTATAACCAAACTCAAGCGAAGGAACACCTCTCTATTAATATTTCATTTCACTTTCCTACAACCTGGTGATTAAACCCCAGTTTCTCTAAGCCTGACCCACATGTTTTCTAGCCCATGAAACGGCTTGATGGAAGTTTGATGCCGAAGTATTTAACCTTTTTCTGAGTTTCTTAATTCGACCCCCTTTATTCTATGTACACTCTATCTTGTTGAACTTTCCTTTAATTCAATCCTTCATTTCAGTTCATTTTTCCTGTTCATTTAAATCATCATCACTCACTCGAATATCTGGTCAAAATCACTAATGTGTGCCAATCTGCCATTTTAGGACCTTATCTCTCAGTAAATCGCCCTTGTTATAATCCAAGGCTGCTGATAACGCGGGATCTTGGGTCGTTTATGTATATCAACAAGAAACGGGGACGTATAATACTTCTCTGTAGCACATCTGTGCCCCTAATGAAGTAAGTAGACAGAATTAAATCACACGCCATACATCGCATATGGTCTCTTCTCATATATATCTCTGTGATTATTTTTAAGGATTAAATACGGAACTAGAATCCAATATTAGGAGCTTAGAAATAAGCGAAATTAGACGTACGTCCAAAGGCTGCATGAATGAGCGAGCTGGGTGAAGGCTAAACGCCGTTGGCACGACGTAATTGGTAACCCTAAAAAAAATATAATTTCAACACAATCTGTCGCATGTTTTGCCAAATTGTTCTAACCCTAAGAACCGCTAGAACGACGCATGAATATATGACTCATAGGAATATGTTTTTCAAAGATTTCGGCCTAGCTTGCGGTTGGCATTTCCTGACTAGCAGGTGGTGTTTATTTAGAAGTAACTCTTGCTCCGTCACCTGGACGGCGCATGACTTTTAAGATTTCACCGTATAACCTTGAATTACGGAAGATATCACCCGAAAACCGGATACGATTTCAAAATTCAGAATAGCTTCTGGAAAGTGCGGCGGGCGCGTGGCGTGGGAGGAGGAGGAGCTTGAGGTGGGGAGGTGACGGGTGAGTGGGGGTGGTGCCTACGGAGAGGAAGGGTGGGTGGGGAAATGAGGAGCTGTCACACCCACGCGGTCATCAAGTGAGATGACGCAACGAGGTCGTTAGGCCAGGCCAAGTAAACGGGGGAAAAAAAACAGATACGTAGAAGCGGGCAAATTGGCTTTTTAGGTGCTCACACAGCTGAATCCATATCGCATCGTTTATTGCATACACGAAAATCCGGCGCTATCCTGCAATCTCCAGCTACTCATCCCAAATTTCATAATTAATTTAATTTTACTGTTATCCTCACAAAGGATATTGTAAATGAAGTAATGCTTTATGATGTTTTACAATGGGAATTCGGCATAGGCAGAAATGAGAGATAATGTGAATTAACGGAGTTCTGCGATGTAGGAGAACCGTTGGAGGAGTGGGAAAAGGGGAGAAAGAGAATTTTAAACAGTATGGAAGAAGGGTGAAATCATTTCGGAGCCGAGTAAGAAAATAACACGCGAGAGTAGTAGCAAAATAACAAACGGAGGAGCAGCTTTTGGATAGGTTAGAAGAGGGCGACCACGAGATGAAGCCGTAAGCGCTGTTACCAGTGAGTGGATAGCTTCACTTAAACTACAAAGAATAGGAGCCACCGCATAAGATTGACTCCAACACATTTGTTTCGCAGTAGCCATGATGATTTGACCAGTACAGAACATTTCATGTGTCAAATCTTAATACAAATGCCTCTGTCATTGAGAATTGCAACCAAATCTCTATATAAATAAATAATATAGTCGTAAATACGTTATCACCAAAATTGTATTATACTATTTATATCATATTAGGAATATTAACTGCTTTCCAAACACCCCAGTTCAGGCAATTGTGCATCTTCATTAGTATTACATAATTAATAAAAGATTTTAATAAACTTTCTTTCTCAGACTCTAACAGGATTGACCCACGATGAACACTTGTTTAAAATTAATATAGGTGAAAATAATCTTAACTAGAATATTCAGCTCAAAATCATGACTAAATAGAGTAGGTGATTTCTCATTTCGTTTCCTAATCAATTACCTCGTCCCATTTCTTTGAGAATTCATAATTCAACTACTCTATTAATTCTTGACCTAGTTAGTTAGATTGCAAATAATAATACATATTCTGTATTCATTTTACTATTCCCTAAATGCTAAATAAATTTTTGCGGCATATAATTGTTTTATATATGTTGACGAGGCCATTGAAATGTTTTTACGGCCAGTTCCTCTGCGACTAGTCCATCGGACAAAATTTACTGGGCCACGAGTGAATATATAGCAATAAAAAATACCCAGGCCTTCGATAGAAGGAGTGATATTACTGATACTTTGAATTTTACTTAAAAGAGAATACTTTTCAACTGAAATTGGGATGAATACGGGGTTTTACAAAACAAAAAGAGATGAAAAAATTCGAATAGGGGAGAGAGAAAAAAGAATGGGGTTGGCCATATGCTATGAGATAATTACATTTTATTTGAACACTTGTATTGTTCATTTCCCTTTAAAAGCACAACTTAGATTGAAACTGAACTGAGACACGAATATTTAAGAAATTTGAAGCTTTAAACATCTCTTAAATATATTTGGTACTTGATTAGATATGTCATCAACTTTTAAACTACATTTTTATCGTTATATTAATTTTGGGCCTTCAGTTGCCATCAATTTAATTTTAGGCGAAGTTTCTCGCTTAGCATCTCCTCTTGAGCTTGAGGATAACCCAGATGTTGTGGTCTACCTTTATGGAACTCCCTATCCAATAGGTTTCTAGGTCATCTATGCACGAGGGAAAACACACTCACATTACACAATTAAGTGTGCAGGAGAAGATTACATTCACTCTGAACTCGCGTGCGCTTGCTCTATATTTCTTGTTTCGTTCAATTCACCACTAAATGGCGGCGGCCACAGTGCTTAGTGCCGTCTATGGACCGGGTCACTTCATGGAAGAGATGTAGACTTAATTCCTACCAATTCAATGCGACCGCGTTATAATTGCCTCTAATGCTCGGCTGCGGTTTCCTTCCCTCGAGGTGTGCGCGCACGGAATCACGGGAAGAGACGAATTGAAACTCAGGAAAGCGCTAAAAGTAGTCCAGGTTCTCACTTTAAGTTAGGATGGGGGGAGGGGGAAGGGAGGAATGCATAGAAAACGACACAAAACGGCAAAAAGGAGAAAAAACGGGGGGGAGAGGAGAGAGAGGCGGTGACGCACGTGCTAGTTCCGTCCGTGGCGCTAGGGCGCAGTGACATGCACACAACCGCCAGTCAGCTGTTTTAACTTGCCCTCAGACGGTGACGCAAGAGAGAGTTTTGTCGGCAGGTATTACTTTTTGCCTGATCGACTATTTATTTATACGATGTCGCCACAGAGAACGCAAATATGGACGGATCCAGAGAGGTGCGGGGTGCTTCGCTGCAATTATTGATAATGAAAGGTGTTTGTGGGAACGAAAAATATCCGGCGGCGTTTTCTCTGACCATCAAGATCACACCGTCCCGCGGGAATACACGCGAGGATTTTCCCATGGAAGTCGGTTCACGTGACCTCGAAGCGGACGGACGGATGACACACACAACTACCACCTTCCTCAAACCCTTAGACCTTCGATTGCAGCATCTCCTGACTCTCTTATCTTTTACAATTCAATTCGTAATGCGGAATGCAAAGAGCGCGAGGACAATCCATCATTATCAACCCTGGTGAAGTGGAAATGTTCCAACTGATTTCTTTTATGGTGATGAACGAAGCGTGAAATTATCAGACAAACGCTTTAAATCGATCGCACAATACGTACAGCGAATTTTCCTGAATAATTAAGCATGAGGAGGAACAGATTTTTCATAAGTCATAGTGAGTCAGACGTCAACAAGTAGATTTTGAATAGTCACCGAAGTCTACTGCGAAGGATTCTCGAGGATTTCTACAACATTTCAGGACTATAAAACAGTCCTCTTCAAACCTTTCCGGGGTTGTTAATGCTGATTATTGATTTCCCGACTTTTCAGAATTTTACAGGCTAAAAATCATGCTATGTTAAATCTAAATAAACAGCGCCATGAATGAACGCATAACAATTATTCAAGCCTTGTTTTTTTAAAGGTAATCTACCGGTTTCGGTAGATTTTGGACACAACTACCAAATAAATATTTTGCAACTACTAACAAAACACAAAATCCATCATCCTACTCTATATTAGGTCCCTCTTCATCTCTGAGTACTTTCTTCCTCCCTTCATCCCGTCCAACATCCCTATCCTGTTCCTTCCCTTTCCCCTTTTGCCCAACATTCTACCCTCTATCACAGTCTTCAACATCCCACTGCCGGTCAATACCCCCTTCAGCCACTTTTCCTACCTCCAAAGGATTTCTCCCAACAAACCCCTCTCTTTGCCCACCATACCAAGTACTTCCTCATTAGTTTTCTTCTCTGTCCATTTCACCTTCTCCATTCTTCTCCAAACCCACATTTAAAAAGCCTCCAATCTACGTCTATCCTCCTGCTTCAATGACCACGTTTCCGCACCGTACATAGCTACGCTCCATATCAAAGTTTTTACAAGTCTTTTCTTAACATCCTTACTCAACGTCCCCGTCATCAACTCCCTCCTCCTTGTTAAAGCCTCTTTACCTAGCGCATTTCTTCTCCTTACATCCCTACTACTTTGACCGTGTTGGTCCAAGACACTACCGAGATACGTAAACTGTTCTACCGGCTCTAGTTTTTCCCCTCCTATTTTAAAATTAAGCTTAGCCTTTTTCTTTCTAGAAAATGGCATAACCTTTGTTTTATTAATATTGATTCTCATCCCATACCTGTCGCACTGAATTTCCAATTCACTCAGCAATGCTTGCAGCCCCTTGGCTGACTGACAAACTAAAGCTTGGTCATCAACAAACCTAACTGATTTTACGAATTCCCCGCCCACTTTCATTCCTACCTCCAGTTCTTCCCATGCCTCTTTAATCATTTCCTCTGCATACAGGTTGGACAGCAATGGTGATAATGGGCAACCCTGCCTTACACCTCTTCCTAGCACTGCCCATCCGGACTCTCCGTCCCTAACTCGCACCTGAGCACAATGAGACATGTACCGGTAGCGGATTAGCCTCCTGTCCCTCCAATCTATTCCTACATTATTTGCATGTGCATTAGATATAATATCACTATATATTTCGTGAAAATCAAAGTTTAAATTTGACAATTAAAAAAATAGTTTTGTAACAAATACTTTATTAGTAATTACTTAAGAAAAATTAATACAAGTTTGTTTAATTTTATAAGACTCCTTTCCTGAATTACATAGTAATTTCTCCGTCTCATAGCTGCCTACACATCCCTACCGTCCCAGAGACTTCATCTACTCTGCCCAATTTTTTTCTTTCCCTTCAAATTACCCTCGCCATTTCCTTCGTTTACGCTTTTCCCTATTCAATTTTTCTTCGGGCATCTCTTTTCCCATTTACTCTCATCAACTCCGATCCCAGCAGCGCGAATCTATAAATTAATTATTCCACGCTCGTCATTTTCCCCACCGACTGAACTTGAGGATCACAACGCTTCGGTACGATAATTTTGATTGATTAATGCATCTAAAATCGTAAATCAATCGCCTCAACCAATTCAACAGAGTAACTTTAAGTTTATTAATCAATGACTTAAAATTAAAATTTGTACTGAGTAATAGTAAATCATGACCAAGAATATTCGACACCTGATTTTCTACCTCCGGATAAAAACGACATGTTTCGAAGGCGATCGTGCGGAGCCTCTCGGCGGGTGCAAGATGAATTGAGAGGGAGTACGAATTGCATATATGGAGGAATTTGAAACGGTGGGTGGTTGGAGACTGTAAGAAGAGTTATTCATATATTTATAAAATGTAGCACCAAGAGCCTTCAATTAATAGTTGCAACCTTCCTTATTTAGACTGAATTAACGTGTTCTGAAGAGAAAAACTATAATATAGGAATATTAATTCTTTTCTCCTTCTGATGGAGTAACTATTGCTAAATTGAGGCAGGAGACATTAAAGCCAAGCAAGATAGCCTGCAGTTTACTTTAACGCATCAAAATTTGATCGTGAAGTTGCAGCTACAAGATCAGGTTTTCCGTCAACGTTAAAGCAGGAAGAAAATATAATTGCCGGATTTTTCCCGAAAAACTAGTTGCACCTCCGAGGACATTAACGAGATTGCATGTAGAAAATTCTCGACGCTGTAAGTAAAAGCGAGTACTAGGCAAACAACTTCTAAAACCTTCCAACGATATGAGAGCAATATTACAATTATTATTTCTGAATTTCGAATCGAGCAAGTTGAAACATTTTCCTAAGAAAAAAATTACCGATGTCTACTGATACTAATTATATAAAATGAATACGATTCCTGCACAATTTTGAGCAATTTTGCAAATTCTTTATATGCAGGAAGCCTAGGAAGCCTGCAGTTTACGAGATGGCTAATGGAAGAGATGTGTTCAATTCGTTTCCATTGGCAATTAGTGATACAAAGGTAATCAAACAATGGAACTTTGCTCCAAAGACGAAGGTATATTCATATGAAAAAATCGATTCAATAAAAGGGAATTTAGGAGGACGTTTTCTCTACCCAATGCAGAGATCGAACCTTTCGATTGACCGACGAACTTGTCGCGCTATCCGTTTCAGCGTGAGAAATAGAAGTTTTCAAAGGACATTGCCCTGTTATGTTCAAATTACCAGAGAAAAACGTTCAATCTTCTTTTTTCGATGAAACAATGTCGGCGCTATAAAAAAAACGAAGTTCTTCTTTAAGTCACCACTTCGATGAACACAAGCTTTGCGAATGCGGAAGGGGGGAGGAAGTAAAGAAAAGGCAAAGGTGAGGGGAAGATTGGGTGGGGGTCAATCGCTCTGGCCATTCACTATATCCTCCGAGAACCGAAAAAACCTGCGTACTCAGTCGAAATCGGTTTTTCACAGAGCTAAGGGCGATGTTGCCGAATCATGTATGGGAAACGACCAGGAAAATGAAGACGAGCGCAACTTTGGCAATGCAGCATTCAAGCGAAAGCGAGTGATTTGCCAGGGCATCGTCCTGTCCACTACATTAAATTCTGGCGATGGGAGACTGATGCGCAAGTAAATTCTTCGTTTAAGTATCGGAAGAACAAATCCGGCCAATTCCCTAGAAAAAATGACTAGAACTTGGTCACGAAATGTCACGTGCACTACATCCCAAAACACGCGGCATTAGAGTGGAATCAACTTTAATAACATTGCGGATTATTCCGCAGATTCCAATGCACATTTTACGCTTTTGCTACCCGTAAAATAGGAAGATATTCATCACAAAATTTTCCGGAATATCTATCACCGTTATGTACGATACAAGAACGTGTAAACTCTTAAGCAACTTTTTTTACCATCGATTACAATCATTTTGCAAACTAAATTTATGACATGCTATCGTTAAATAACAATGTTATTACGTTTCCTATCCCGGCTGTCGTTTTCACAATGCCATAAAACACTTCCAATTTCTGTAAAAAGGTTTCTTTGTGGGAAAAAAGAGAGACGGTGTAAGGAATAAGGGGCTGAAATTATATGAATTGGGTGAATGTGAATTAATAGGTAAGTATACTCGTAAAATAAGTATACTACGCTGGTTTGATCATGCTGTGAGATTGGATTAGATACGAATCAAACAGAGATAAGAGAGAAGGATGAATGGATTGAAAGGAAGGGATAGACTAGACGGCGAGTTATCGGTGAATATGATCGAAGACTCTCAAAACAAGGAATACTATATTATAAGTCTAAGGAACAAAAGAGGATGCTTAAAAAAATGCATGAATTCGACAGAGGGGAAGAAGGGATAGGGCAGAAATGAGGAAATTAGTGCAGCGGGCTAAGTTTCCTTTCTTAACTTTACACAAATCTATTGTTTGCAGTGCTTGGGGTTACCCGGTTGGCACGAAGGGTACTTATGGATTCAGAGTTCAAATCGGTTGAAGTGCAACCACCATTCCTGACTATTTAAGATATTTCGCCCCAAAACTACAAATGAAACCCAGTATTAGTGTGTGGACGCGGAGGTTTACAAAAAACCCAAGTCACGAAGCCATGGTCTTTATAATTCACGTATAAAATTGCGACAAGCTCGGATTGTCACGATGAGTTA
Source organism: Hetaerina americana (assembly GCF_022747635.1). Lineage (NCBI taxonomy): Eukaryota > Metazoa > Arthropoda > Insecta > Odonata > Calopterygidae > Hetaerina > Hetaerina americana. The sequence goes on along the minus strand of NW_027287030.1, from coordinate 3,968,774 downwards.
TACGATTCAATCAATCCTCTTGTTGACGAGACGGCTGTTGGTGCAATCAATGCTTAAATTTAGACTCAAAATATAGTTTGTTTTTGCAAGACTGTCCGATTATCCTTGACCTATTAAAAGAATGCTCCATCATATATCCTAACAATGGATGATGCTTCACAAATACTTCAGACTCGACCTAAAGAAAGAGCGTGACATAAGCAGAACCAGGCATTTCGACAGCATGCTTTCTGGACTTAGATGGGCGTTCACAATGTCCGTAGGAAATAAGGGCATACGAGTATGTGTGACCTCGTATGTGACGATTGAAAAATCGAATATTTGAAGCCCATACCGTTGAAATGGAAGGTTTCACTTATAATATGGAATAAGGAATTAGACAGCATTCAAAAAATTAAGAGAAAAACCTGCCTTTCTTTTTGAACGCCCTTAGCATTTTGTTTATGTACCGCATAAACAATATTAGTATCGGAATCGAGGCATTCCCCTCCAGAGTCCCATTCTCTGATTTAAATGTTCAATTTCACTGGAGAAGGCGGACTACGGAAGTGAAATGGAGGAAATGACAACCGTTCGTTTAGTACGTTTGGCTGAAAGACCATTCATAGCTACTGTTTTCAAACACAAGGAACGACCTACCCAGAAAATTAGGAACACGATCGCTAACCCCTTCGTTCAAATGGAATATCTTGAAAACGAGACAAGTGAATGGAAAAATATGGCGCAGAATTTAGTGGAGTAAGAATTAGTTTGAAATGGAATCACGATCACTTAGCAGTGATCAGTGTTTTAAAATTGAACTGTTGAGGTACTGCTCGTTGATTTGTTTTCAGGGGGGTTTTAAATTGAGAACAAGGACGCAGAGGAAAGTAACTTTATACATCGTACTGCATTCAAGTGTAACTTCAATCAATCCTCACATTCACTGACAGCTTCAACGAAAGAGATATGCTTATCTTTGGTTATTATAAAGATAAGTATATGAAAAGTTAAATCAGAGAAAGAGAGAGAGCCATTACCATTTGTTGAAGACGAACGTTTCGGGTTTCGCTTGGTGGTAAACACTTTCGTGTTCCGACGTTCCACCTTTGCCGCAGTGGAGTTGGAGCGAAGCGAAGGTAGGTGACTGCTCGGGCGCGGGGGAAACGTAGGACAACAAAGTTCTCCGCGCCCCGCGAAACTCCAAAGCCATCTCACCGTGATTTTTTTTTAACAAACCCGCCTTAAGACGAAGACGATAAAGGAAGAGGAAAAGGAGGAGGCCAGGCTTCCAGATCACTCTCCTCACAAGAAAGGGCCTCCTTTTCCTTTCGGACTGGTCGACGGATAACGGGACCGCAGAAACGGACGGAGAGTGGGTCAATGCGCTTTTCTTGAGGGGGCGGAGGAAAGGAGCTCTCTTCCCCCCCTCCATTCCCTCACACACACACAGTCACACCCAAGTAGGCTGAGCGAAGAAAGTGAGAGAGACTCAGTGTTTCGTTTCCCCGCCCCCTTTCTTTCTTTCCTTCTCCTTATCGGGACGAAAAAAAAATCAAAATTTCGCCCGAGCCGCACGCCGGGGATATCCCGAAATGCGGCCTCGGGCGGAGGGACCGCTCGCACGGTGTAGTCACTGGCGCATGATCGGACAGGTGCACGGAACTAGCCCAAGGAAGCAAACAGGGAGTGCCCGGGTATTAGTGGTGAGGCTGGTCGCACGAAGAATCGACGTCGAAAGCTGATTTGGGTCCTAAGACTAGATTCCGTATATTGAGACCGACTGGTCAAATAAGAGCTGTACTGGTACATAAACCTAGACTTAGACTTATGGAAAGGTAGAGGACACCTGAATTCTCTTACGACACCGAGAGAATAATTATGGCACATAATTATATCTGTGAATTAGACCAACGAGATAAAATAAGAGGGAGAGAAGTTTTAGAAAGGTACATGAAAGCCTCGTATATTTACTTAAAGACACCTATTACAGATTCAAGTACTTGTTCTTCCCTCGTGCGATATGCAATCATAATAAAATCGAACCATTTCTTGTGACTAGGCGCTTAATAAAACTCAATTTTATCGGACTTTGTCACTCAGTTTTCATGGAGAACCACCAACGCTGTCATGCGCCGTAATCTGCCCTAAATTCGAATTGCTAGGTGAGGGTAGATGTCTCATCGCACTAAGCCATACTGCTAAGGAAATTCACATATGAGGGTCAATTTATTTCCCTGGGTCACCCATGGTTTCTAGGTAGATTTTTACTCAGAAAATCAACCTAGAGTATCATTGAATGAAGGAACAATTCAGTAGCTATCTAATTATATTAAATTTCAGTAAAACCAATTCAAACCCATTTTTATTAATTATAGATTTCTCATAGGAGAGTCATTGATGCTTTACGGTTACCGTGAATATGTCGTAGTTAAATATCGTTCATAAAAGTCTCCAGAATTTGCATCAATTTAAGATTTCTGGTATCCAAGTATATTTATGCTTAGACATAATTTATCTGAATGGGTCCAATTTTAATCCTATTTTTAACTTGCACTCGTGTTCAATAATTTTCATTAAGAGTTTCGTACTGCTGTGTGAACAATAAAAAAAAATCACTCCGACAATAAGTTCCTAAACGAAAAATAATAGATACATTTTAGATATGGAAAAGAGCCAAGAGTACAAGATTGGTTATTGTGAGTGCCAACTAGGGACAAACGAAAAGATCTATTAGAGAGAAAAAGTGAAAAAATATGCTTAACCCCACTGACCTCACAATGACTCACGATTCCCTCGATTTTCCAAAGACACACTAACCTGTTTCCCTTACACCAATTACGACGTTGCTTTTCATCGCGCATGTAAATTGCGTGCACAGCGCTCGACGGTAAGGAAAACGAAACATCAACCGAAAGAAAGTTGGAGACCCAGGAACAGAATAATCACGGCGTACACGCACTTGAGAGAATCAGTGCTTAAAAAACACCCGAGACATGATTTGTTCGCAAAAATGAAAGCGACCATCTCGTGGCGAGATTGGGCCGAGGAAAAAGAGGCTATCGCTTATTCCGAGAAAAAGGAAGAGCCCTCGGGTTTCCCGATTGATAGCAGCCGTGGAACACTGATGTTCAGGAGACAGGGGACCATCACATTCCTTCCAGGGTGAAGTATATGAAGGTTAATCACACGGACGAAGGTGAAGTTGTAAACACGACAGAAGGAGTTAGACAAGCCCGCGTTGTGAGGCGCTGTCTCCTGGTGGGAAATAAGTGAATATCCGTCCATTCTACTTGGGGGTGGGGGAGGAATAGAGAGAACCTTCAATCCACGCAGAGAGTGATTTAATGCGACGCAAATTGCCCGAGATTACCGTCGAACGATGTGCCTGCAAACGAGTTAGCAGGTGCTATATGAAATAAGAATATCTTCGACGGTTGGTTCACAATTACCATAGTTAGCATATTTTCCAAAACATGGGTATTCTCTTTCAACAAGTTACAAACTTAGTGGAATGCGGACTCATTTTGAAACTACCAACATTTTCTTCAATAGTATAACTTTTTTGAATCGGCACACGCATCATTTTAACGGAAAATGTGAAAGAGCCATATGAAAATGGGCATAGTTAATCAGAATGATTTGAAGTAAACAAAACATGACCCATGCTGACAAGTTCAACATTAAACTAAGCAGGACCCCGAAGGGCGAACAAAATACATAGAAAATTGGGTTAAATATTTTGTCATATTTTTTGGAAAATGTACATATGTGACTCACATTTAAATATTATAATTGCGTGAATTGTTGAAACAATCCGAAATGCACTCTTAAAGCACCTACGCTAATGGCGAGGTGGCATTAGTGATAAATGCCGCTTTACTATTTAAATGCAAGTAAGCGACCAGCAAAGTCATCCATATTTTTCACTGTACACATGAACATCTTTCAAAAACATTTTATATACCTTGACAGAGCAGCAATGTGTGTAAAGAAGCCATATCTGGAAAGTGATATAAAACATTTCCCAAGTATCACAAAATAGATAAAGGACTTCCATCATAACTTACGGCAGGTCACTTATATGCAAATTTTAAATTTCAGATGCAACTCACGAGGACAACGATGACTGCATAATTTCCGAGTAGCGAAGGGTATTTCGCCCGCTTCAATCTCAAAGGTTAACGGATGAAAGTGAAAGAATCTCAATCCTTTGTGATTCATAAAGCTTGGCAATAAATGACAGTGTTAAATTTCTTTCGCAGGGCTCGCCGGGAAAGTACAAAAATATGATGTTTGAAAAAAAATAGAACACTTCAAAACCCATTCACCCAACCGAAGGTTGACTTAACAAGCGAGTGCGGAAGTCAACTGTCATTACAGGGTGGTGTGGAATCCATAAGTACGCCACTTCCTTTCGCTACGACGATGGAGGTTGCCCATATACTAACATTTGGTACATGGAAAATGACTTTTTTACCTCCTTTGGATTTCTTCCAATAATCCTCTCTATTCTCCCTCCATTCCATGTCGATTACTTTTCCATTTGTTGTCCTTTCCATTTATTTTAATTCATTCGTTCCTTTCCTCGTATATCCTCGCTCTTTTCCTCGTATTACCTGTATAGTACACCAACATACACGTATATTATACAATCATTGCTGCAAGCCAGTACAAAATAATATTTGATTGAAAATCCATTGCTAGTAACACTGATATAAAACTAAAATTATTTCTGATCAAATTTACAGAGTCTCTAATGTTCTAGAAGCCAGAATGGATGAAAGACCACATGTCTCAATTAAAAATACAGTAATGGCGCAATATCAAAATGTAAGCAATGCTACTCATTTTGTGATAATTTGTGAACATACACCTTCCAAAATAAAATGAGTACCGGATTTTCCATTACAGAATCTGAATCGGGTACATTAATCAATTACCGTAACCCACATCATGGCAGTCCTTTCCATGCCAAGGACTGCATACATTTTATGAAACCCACTCAAAGGCGCATAGCAAGAAAAGCTGTTTCTACAAATAATGTACAATTAAATGTATCTATGTATGCTTAAAAAAATGAGCCCACAATTCCAGGATCTCTGGCAGCCATTTCACCATCACATAAAATCGATAGGAAAATAACCACGAGTTACGCTACAAATAAGTGATTCAACCTCCACACGTGAACACACTCGCTCCGTTTATTTAAAATAATTTACTCATAAATTAGATTAAGTTTAACTCTTCTTTGCTCTCATTATTCCAACTCATTAGCACCGTAGGGATACTTTTCAAATTATCGAAAATTTTAAAGAGACGATCTGTCCTGCGCTGAACCCTCTTATTCCGCCAATCCCATATACACGCACTGGTCGCTCAACCCGTTTGAGGTCTGGCGAGGGGTAGGTAATGGTTTTATCAACTATTAGTTGATGGTAATTTGACGGTGATAATTTTCCAATGGAGGAGAAAATCAGTTTTCCAAGGCTTTATCTCGTTTTCACAAGCTTGCGCTAACAACATCTGGACTTTTCGTTTCTTTCACAGGAGAGATTTAGCGAGTGCCCTCGCAGCGGCTTGCGGGGTAAGATTTATATCATTGGTGAACAGTAGAAATATGTGACACTTCAATTCAAGGGTTGGATTCGAATTGCACAAGTTCAAACTATATAATACACGATACAACAAGGTGAAACAGCAGAGAGAGAGACAAGGGGAAAACTTAACATCACGAATCATCTCGCATACCACGTACGAAAATTTGAACTGTGAGAAAATAACTTGTATATTTTATTTTAAAAATCACCAATTGCCCTAAGAGCCGGCAACTGAACACTCCGTGCCCTAATGGCGGCTTAGGAAGTAAGATTAGGACGCATAAACAGAGAAGACAGGAGAATTGAGGACACAAGGAACAACTGAGGAGAGATTTAACAGAGCACTATTTGGTCTGGAGCAAGCCCTTGGGAAGCAAAAATCAAGTTCAAGTCGAGAGAATCGAGGTGAAAGTACACACGTTATAAGAATAAACTTGGCTAATACTAGACTAACATTAACATTCACAGTCCAACACACAAACATTAACTCCATTAACAATAGTTTATCATATGTTTGTGGTACCTAACTTTCCGGGTTCCTCCCACATTGACCTACTACCTGACCTGTATCTTCCGCGGAAAGAGCCCGAGAACTACGGAGCCATATCGCCGCGAAAGCTTTCGCAGAGACTATTAAATTATTAAGAGAGGAAGTTTAACGATTAGATGTAGGTTTTGGACGGTTTCGTAATATTATTACACATCGAGGCAAGGTTTTGAAGCATTTATGTATAATATAAACATCCTTTCCCCAACACTATTTCCTTATTAAGTTTCCCAAGCTTTCTATTCTTCATGACGAAGTCCCAAAAGCACATTGTTCCCTTCTTTCTGTCCCGATTACCTAATATTCTCCATTCTGTTATTCACTGTGTGAGTTTCGGATGGACTAAAAAACCTAAAAAGGATTAACATAAACTAGAAAATGATATTGAAATTCTTCACTTCAGTCAAAGACATTTCTTTATGTTTTTACCTGGGGTCTTTATCATACAGCCTCTCCTCAAACGCCCCGTTCTCTGACGAAATCCTCTTCCTAATACGATAAATATTTTCCCTAATACACTAAAATGTTCATTTGCTACCAAAATACTTTACCCTATTATACTTACAATTACCCTCTGATTATAGTTTTGGTAAAAAAAAGAATGCTACTATAACGATTGATTACAAACATTGCCTGATAAGAAAGAAGAGAGGACATCAAAATCAGTTGCAAAAATTCTTGTTTCCCGCACGGCAAAATAAATCATAAACGCACGAAAAATAAACGGAAAATATGATACGAAATCACGATTATTGACAAATATTGTCCTAACTTGTGACATCATTCATTGAACTGTGCAACAGAATAAATTTTGGGCATTCATAATCAAAAAATAGTAAAGGGGGGAAAAACTGATAATGGCCACCTCCTTCCCCTAGTAAAATCTCACCCATGAGATTTATAAGTTTATTTATTTTTTTTTCTTAAGTTGGTTAGCGAAATCAAGCTCACGAAGGGAAAAGTGGAAACACCCATTTGGGACCAAAAGTAGGGCGGGATGGAGGGCAGGAGAAAGGGGAGGGCGGCAGAGGATGGACCTGGGGAGAGCACGAAATGAAAGGGAGGAAGGAAGAGGGGGGGTGGGAGTGGAACGGGACTTGAGTGCTGGCCGCCGAGTGTCAAGTGCGGCGTGAACGCCTCGAGTGGCGGCGGAGGGAGACCTGTGGGAGGGTCCCGTTCCGGGCATGGTGGCACGGAAACGGGCGGCGAAAATTCGGGACGTCCGCCCGCCCGGCTTTTACGCGATGGAAACTGCAACCGCCCCTCCCCCACAATTCACCTCTGACAGCGTCCAAGATCCGCTTTTGGAATATCGACTTCACGATGACGGCCTCACAAAGTTAGTCCACAATAAACTAATCTCCAAAAAAATCCGAGGAATATAATATTACCGAGTACTCTTTCTCAAAAATGGGACCTCATACTACTTCGTCACAAATTTGAACTAGCTGAAATTCTACTTATGATGAGGTTCAGAGAATTTACTTAAATTCAATACTACAAAATATATCAAAATATATTAGGTGAAAGAAAAACATAAAACCATAGAGCGAATAATATACCCGATTCGGTCAATTATTATACGTATCTTATCATTAAAAAAAAATGGAAAATTCAGCAAAACCATACAACTTTTTTTTTCAAATTTATAAAAAATACCATAGCTTCGCTGAGCATCAGGCGAGTATACATTCTTGCCTACACAATATTTTAAATTGCGTATTCACCCGACGATACTGCTTCAACCCTTTAAAAATGAACTTTTCACCATCGCAAACCACAGGTAATGCATAAAAAATACATCTCCACATGCTGCCATCATTTCATGGCCAATCCCGAAACTCCAATGGAATGCTTCGGAATATGATCACATGCGTTGGCAGCTGAGTGCTTTTAATCTTAAGGAATATCCGCTTTCGTGATTCGACTACCGAGTAGCAATATCAACGACAGTGAAAACCCAACAATTTTAGGTGTGCATGAAAAATTACACATTATTAACGAGTGGATTAATTAAGTCATCTACGATGGAACTTCTCGGGGATCGAGATGGTGCGGGGGCTAACGTACTGGCTTCCCACCCTGAGGGCGCGGGTTCAAATCCCGGTGGTGTTGAATATTTTTCAGAGGTATCTCGATCCCTACTTGAGGTGCTTTGTGGAGGGCACTTTAAGTGAGTACGGCGTCCGTCGGATGGGACGTTAAGCTGCGGACCCCTTGGCGCCTTTCGTAAAGAGTAGGCTAATGCCGACGCCGGGTTTCTCTCCACCCTTCATCCTTTCCTGTCCATCCCCAATGGCGCAAATGACCTTAGCTGTCGGTCGCCTCCCCTAAAAACTACCACTGGAACTTCTCATACACTAGTAAGTGCAACTACGTACTGGTAATGAATACTTCCAGTCATAATGAAAGCGTAAGACCCGACGAAACGTCACGATTTCTCAGATCTTTAAAATGTAACCGACCCAGCAAAAGCTTGAAGAGAAAAATAAATGCGCCTAAAAGTAAGAGAATATGAGGCTATCGCTTCATTTTAACGTAGAAAGTTTCCGCAAAGTAAAGGCCGCATTAAATAATTATATTTGGGTTATAAACAAAAAAAATCAACCATCCTTTCCGCACGCACGAATATTTTTTGCCTTTCGGATGTGGAACTGGAGAAACTTTTACGGATATTTCGGACGCCAGACCTCTTTTATGTTTATTATATTAGTAAGTGGGTTGCGGGAAAACGACGACTGATTGAACAATTGGAACACTTTCTCGGGCGGGAAGAGGAGATGGGAAAATAGAATAATACTAACAAGAAGAAATCTTAGCAGGAGGTCCGAGCAAAGGACTGCTTCCTCTTCCGTCCATTGAAAGAGATGGATGGGGTCTCTGATAGGGGAAGACCCGAGGGCAAGAGAAAGCATGCCCATGATTCAATCATTCACGAAACACACAACGCTCCCATATTAACTCAGTCTTTAATTTAGGGGTATACCGTCAGCAATGGATGCTTGAGCGAAAAATATCCAAACGCTCAATATTCAACCAAAACGTTTACCAGTCTAATCGATAATAATTCCGACAGCGTTCGAGTCACGTCGGGGGTACCTCAGGGAAGTGTGATCGGGCCGTTGCTTTTCTTGATTTTTGTTAATGATTTGAACCGCGAAGTGAAAAGTAAAATTAGGATGTTCGCGGATGACACGGTGATCTATCGGGAGATATCTGGGGATGAGGATCGTTTTATTCTAGCGCAGGATTTAGATTGCATTACTAAATGGTGTTCTAACTGGGGATTGACTCTAAATTATAATAAATGTTCAGTGGTAAATTTCTTTAAAAGATCAACGGGATTTGCTTACAAATTAGCTGGAGGTGACCTAGCAGTAGTTGATACGGTAAAATACCTAGGTGTCACATTCACAAAAGACTTAACTTGGGGGACTCACATACGTAAAGTCTGCGGTCAAGCATATAAAAAATTGGGATTCATTAGACGCGTTGTCGGCAAAAGTGACTCGAAGGTCAAGGAACGTTGTTACCCCGCTCTTGTAAGGCCTCATTTAGAATACGCATGCAGCGTGTGGGATCCGAGTGAAAAAGGTCTCATTCGGGAAATTGAGAAGGTTCAACGACGGGCAGCCCGTTTTGTAAAAAATTCCTACGATAAAACGCAAAGCGTCACCGAAATGCTCATGGATTTGGGGTGGGAATCATTGGCTGAGAGACGATTCAATGCAAGATTGAAATTATTAATTAAATTTAGATCCGCATGTTTCACCACCGAGGTCTCGCAAATTATTCGTACTCCTACATACATTGGTCGCTCGGATCATGCATATAAAATTCGGGAAATAGATGCCAGAACTAGCCGACTCAAGGACTCCTTCTTCCCACGGACAATACGGGATAGCAACTGCAGGGTTATAGATAGCAAAAATTCCACTTGCCACCCTCAGCGTCTAAAAAATGATTAGTTGTATTTAAATGCATGCTCTTCCACTAACCTTATGTGTTTTGCTATAATAACCCATTCTTTCCGAATGACTTCATTCATGTTCTGTTCATCTGTTTTTAAGTTTCCCTTTCAATCCCTCGTCCCTCTCCGCGGGGGCAAATTCCTGCTACCTGCAACGTTGGGTCGCATTCCCTGCCTTTTAGAGACTCTTTGGGGGTAGAGTGTTTCGTGGTGCATTTTCATGTGGTGTTTCAATTTCTTGCTTGTTGTGTCCTGGCTTCCGTGTTGTAGGATGGCTTTCGTGCTGCATCATGGGGTGCAGTTTTTTAGTTGTTTTGCGGTATATGTGTTTGCATGAGTATTGGATGAAGGGATTTTTGCATGAGTGTGTGCGCTACTGTGGGTGTAATTTTCCGTGTTTTTTTTTTGCATGTGGTATTTTTCCTTTTTACGGTTGGTGACCTAACACCCCCCGCCACACGCCCTTGTGGCGGCTTGCGGGGCATTATGTATATGTAGATGAGATGTAGATAATCTTCGATTTCAACAACCACCATTCTTCAATAAATAATATGCACGAACTGGAAGGAAACCAAGGTAAAAGGTATATGCAAAAAGTCAGGGTGCTCGCCAAAAAACCGTTAAAAAAAATTGTATTTCTGGTTTTCAAAGTGGTTATTCAGTAAAAATATTTGCAGATTTACATCACCCATTACTAATGCTACTAGAAACACAAGTAAAAAAACTTCCTATATCACTTTTAATAGTCGAGTTCGGTCTACGCCTTCATGAATGACTCCAGATTCCTTCTGAGCAGATTCTAAGCGGTGCGCGGACAAAAATAATTTCCCATCTAACGTTATGAGATGTGATTCGAGGATGTTAATTCCGTTCTGACTTGAAACGGTTGGTGGTGACCTTAAACACAATTTATGCAGACTCCCCTTCACGCTGAAATTATTAAAAGATTACTTTTCAACTTGGCCAGCGATGTGTGTGTATATATACGTATATTCCTGTATATATGCGTGTGTGTGTGTAAAATTCAGTCATATCCCCTTATCTGTAGAAAGAAAGGCCACGACCAGGCCTTATCGTTCTAAATTGGCCGCTATATCGTGTACGGCATCTTTCTTCCCTCTCTTCTTGAAGGATTCGAACAGAACCAGTACACACTCGATAACGATGGACAGGTAAATTCACATGCAAAATGTGCCAAATACAGATATCTGAAGAAAACGCCAACTTCATTATTTTTTCCTGATGAGCGAAAGTCCACAAGCTCTCAACGTTTACTCGGTTTTCCAGTTCGGTGGAGACACTGAAAAATTCTCTGTCAAAGACGAGTTTTTTACTTACAATTACTCTTTCCAGAGTTACTTGTGTAAACGTCGTGGTTCTAATTTATTATTCCTCCATTATCTCAATAGTTAACGATCAGAATTGATTCGTCCATCGCCAATGACAAGTTCCATTGTTCTGGCCGGTAATGTGGCACAACAGCACATCGCCTCGACACTTCTGATAATCCAAACGATTTATAACTCGTAATGGAAATTAGAGAGCAGAAACAGTTAGGTTGTTGGAATAACTACTTACACCTCACGAAGCCTACACACTTGTGGTTCCGGATTGTAAATGGGGGGAATTATTTCCTGGATAGGTTGGTTCAACTATCAATTTCTCATAACTGCTAAGTGCTGTTTCATGCATAAGCAACTGGATGGTCAATTCAATGTGGGATTAGTTTTATGCCTTCAGTGCGGATAAAAATTACCACTTAAATTTGTTTGTATTCATCCGGATGATTATGGCGTGAATTCAAACTTCGTGAATCAAACGGATCCTATCCTAAAAATAAACACGGGTTTCTCGGAGCTTTCTGCTTGTTCGAAGCAATTAAATAACGAACCGGGAATTTTTTCTACCTCTTTCCTTTAATCCACAAGTTCCACGGTTTCGTCTCTGGACGGCGGGGAGCACTCACCACTGCGTCAGCTCCTCATTCGTCATCATTTGATCGCGAGACCCTCGAGGAATGTCCAACATCCATTCCGCCCACTCGTTAAACAATCTCATTCGGACAGCCTGTGCCTTTTTAATATATGCCAATCCATCAATTGTTGGTAATCAGTCAAAATAATTTTACACAAAGTTTTCAAATTTCCGATCGATTTTGACAAGTCATTGTTAAGAAATGTGACGTCCAAATCCATTGAAATAATAAAAACTGTGGAAAATTATCGTTTGTTCTATTTCCAACCATGGATATCACGCAATTCAACAAAGTTAAGTCCGAGGGAAATATTAGTAGTCCAACAAACTGGGGTTATATTTTCCACTCTCGATGATCGATCCATTTTCTTATCAATGGGTCAGTGTTAGCCGTGAAGGAAATCCCCTAATCACATTCTGGCCACATACTTTCAAGGACCTTTTTTGGAATATTCTTGTTTTTCCTAACGGTTGTGCTTCACATAGTAGTCATCCTACTTAGTGCTGATAGCAGTGGGTCCCAATACGTATTTACTATCGTAATATTTTGAAAAACAACTCCGTTTGAAAATATTCTCTCTTTTCAGGCTATGAGCCAAACTATCACTATCTAATGGCACACTTAACAAAATAAAACACTAAAAATCAAATGGTTCAACGAGTAAATACGTAATTGAAATACATTCAAAATATCTAACTTCGTACCATGGAATCGGTATAAAATAATGAAAACGCTATTAATCTCGGTGGCGGAAAAAGTATTTAAATCTAAATTCGCTGTGTATACTTTAATGAGTCAATTCGGTTTACATTGTGCTCTCACATTCTAAAAAATTCTCAAGATACAAACACGTCTGAGGTATCTCTAAATTTTAATGCTCATTTCATTTTGCATCATAATTCTATAATAAAACAAAAATTGATAACATTCTCTTTGTGAAAAAACATTTTATAGGCGTTCAACTCCCTTAGTCTTCTTTAGTTAATCAGAGCCCGCTAATTGCCTCGTGCTAAGTGCTTTTTTCAGTGCCGTTTGATATAAAAAGTTGAAAAAAATACGTGCATTTTTTGGTCATTCAACAGAACTCATATTTTTCCAAGTGATAGGCGACTTAACATGGAACGTGCTAATCCTTTTTTCTACTCATCAGGTCACAAGCATCTCATGGGATGTATCGCCGAGACGCGCCTACGTCGTGGACAGCACTCTTGTAAACCTGTGAAGATGTGTATCATCCCCGAGTGGGAAGCTACTTTTAGTTTTCCTTTAAATAGGCTTTCGAGAAAATGATTCATTATAACTGCGATTCAATGGAAATCCCTGCGGGGAAAATCACTAAGACCACGAAATTTCTCAGACTCCACGGTCGGCATCATTAAGCGAGAGGTGTCAGAACCTTAAAGTCACTCCAGATCTGAATACGACATCAGTACGTCCGCAGAAATGTTATCCATTTCACCGTATCCTCGTGGAGCTTCCTTAAAATAGCATTGGCGTAATATTTTTTCTACGTCAAGCAGATGGAACTCTTTTCCGAAGGAATCGTTTGCATCAAAAGACCATCAACCGAATTCGTAAATAAAAAGGTTAGTTTTCGTGTCAAAGTGAACGACCCCATTTTTCCACTTAGCTGCAATGTAAATCACAACCGAAGCGAAAGCTTTTGATCCACAAAAGGGAGTAAAAGAGCATAAAAACCAAAACTCAATTTTGAAAGCCGCCGTGGTATTCGTACGTATACCACCAAACTTCCTTCTCGACCTCCATACCCGGAGACAACCGACCCCCCTTCTCTTGCACCAACCATGCCCATTCCCACAACCTCCGCGCCAAATGTCCCCTTTTCCGTTTTCTCTCTATATAAACTTTAGTAATTGTAATAACTCTTGCTGCTACTGTTAACAATAACTTTAAAGGTGCAGTGTTGGCACAATTACTTCGTGCAGCAACTTTGCGCTATTATTAAGAAATCAATCTCGCGTGAGGCAAATATTAACTGTTGAATTACTGTGTTGTGTACATTGTGTAATATTGTGTCTCAATGAAAAATCCTTACCCTAGCCGACAACCGTGACAAACAGCACCTTAAACGAATTGTGTGTTTTTAACTAATTGAGGGCGAGCGATTGAATTAGCATATAAAATAATGTATCAAGGATTCCTTCTTTAGGGAAACACGTACGCTAACTACCGTTCGGGGATCGGTTGGCGCAGTGGCTAACGAACAGGCTTCCCACCGCGAGGACCCGGGTTCAAATGTTTGGAGCCTGGGGACAACAAATGTTTTTCAGCGATATCCCGATCCCTACTTGAGGTGCTTTGTGAAGGACACTTTGAGTGAGTACGACGTCCGTCGGATTGGACGTTAAACTGCGGACTCCTTGGCACCTTTCAACAAGATTAGGCTAATGACGACGCTGGGTTTCTCTCCACCCCTTCCTCCTTACCCATCCATCCCTAATGGCGCAAATGACTTCAGCAGTCTGTCGCCTCCCATTAAACTACTACTACCAAACGAACGTTCTTGCCTCCGCAGATGGCCAAACCCCCATGGGATTATCCCATCACGTGTGGCCGGGGAATCTCCTCTGTTCGAATGCGCCGTCTTCCCTGCCAATTGGAGCGTGCTGCCGCCAAGCGGCCGAGTGGGAGTGCAGAGTGGCCCACTTGGCGGCCTGCCCGCCCCGCATCATCAAGATGGCCCCGAAAAACGGGACCTGAGAAAACGCCCGAGTTTTCCAATGTGCATGCTCATGGGAAGCATCACAACCGCACGCAACCTCGGGGGAGATACAGGCACATGAAATCCCCTCCCCCGCCCTTTTGCGCGCGTGGCCCATCGAGGATTCAGAATTGAAAGATTTTCCAGAGGGCGATGATGACGCCACGCGCGTGGGCACCCAAGTCTTCGCCGTCTCTCTATGCCCGCAGACGGGAGAGATGAATGCTCGAGGAGGTGAAATGATGCTTCGGTTTGAGGTGGACCTGACAGATACATCACCGCACACCATAACATGAGAGTGACTGCTCTCAGAATACCAGCAGGGATCCAATCTAATCAATGACTAGGGATTCAAAGTGGCAACATTTGGGTTACCAGGTTGTCGCCTAAGCGACCCGAATACGCGCGAAATTGATCAAAACGAACGAATAAAATTAACCCAAACTCCGTCAGGGAAGCAGAAAAAAAGCAAAAGCGGCACGTGCCGCTTGAGATGTAAGTTCGCTAATTATGCATGAAATGTATCAAAAGTTCCCAGACAAACGTTCTTAAAAATTAATAATTTTTTATGCAATTTTTTGACTTCTTAAAAACTTGCAGACTCGAAAAGGCATCTTGGGGTAGATTGTCACCGCAAACCTATCAAAGTCTCATTCCGTTTCTCACATAACGGGAAAGCTATTAAAGAATTTGGGCTCTGCTAAACGTACAGCTGGAAACAGCTGGAAAATATATTAGAAGTGAATCCTGTTACGCTCTCGTCAAATCCAATGTGTGGATAGCTGAAGTATTGGAAAGAGTGGGATGTCGAATGCCGACATTGTGGGGAGAGTGCCGGGTCAGGCCGGGAGAGAGCGGTAGAAAAGAGAGGAAGGGAATAGGGATTTAGGACGGCATGAAGGAGTAGAAAGTATGGGAAGCTGAAAAAGAAAAAGAGTAGGGTCAAAGGCGATTTATGACCTGAAGATATAACCAGACTTACAGGTACTGCCGAAAAAACTGCAACTAAAATGAACACTGCTTCGTAAGATTAAGCAGTAGTAGTTTTTAGGGGAGGTGACCGACACTTAAGGGAATCTGCACCATTAGGGATGGACCAGAAAGGAAGGGTTGAGAGAAACCCGGCGTCGGCATTAGCCTACTCTTAACCAAAGGCGCTCAGAGGTCCGCAGATTAACGTCCGGTCCGACTAACGGCGTACTCACTCATAGTGCCCTCCGCAAATCACCTCGAGTAGAGATCGGGATTCTACTGAAAAACATTTGCCGTCTCTGGGATTCGAACCCAGACCCTCTGGGTGGAGAGTACGTAAGTCACCGCAACATCCTGATCCCCTCGTAATATTAAGGCTGCGTAAATAATTAGATCGGCTTGATCTAATCCAGTGGCGTAATACCCTTGTTGAGGGAAGATCGGAAGACATATTACACGAAGAATCGTGCGATAAAATGTCTGAAGTGGAATCGGAAACATTCGAAGAAGGAAAAACGATTATTTGATATTTTAAATGGAAAAAATGAAGTAATGATCCGTGATTTCGGAAAAAAGGATTAACGATTCATTGGTATTGATTTTGGGTTATCTTCCCCTAGATGTACAGGTAATTATTTGCAGACACGATTATATCTTCAAATCGAATCACGCTTTTAAAATTACGAGACGTATGGTTTCCCTCAATGAACCAATAACTTATGATTTTCCACCCTGGTATACAATAAAGGCAAATGTAGGCTAATAAATTTGTGGCATTCAACTTGACTCTGGAAACGTTTTTTAGTTTACAATCGCGTATTTGCGCAGGGGCAAACAAGTATTTTCAATGAATTCTATGCTTTTAGGCTGAACTTGATGGAACTTAAAGATGAAAAGTGAATAATAATAACTTTGTAAATTCAGTGGAACTTACAAAGTTATTACTATTCATTTTTCGAGTATCTACAGGTTCAGACCTGAAGAATTTTTTCCTATACTATCCAGGTCATCCGCTGATTTTAGTGCGAGATCTTAATAAAGACCTGTTTTGCAACAACAGTACACTCGAAGGTCCATTAGCCTTCGAAAAGACATTTTCCGTCTTTATCTATTCGCGGTAGGAAGGACCCCATTCCCAATTTATCCCCTAAATACCACGCACAAGTTAATTGCCTATCGCAGCAGTTTTTGTCAAATTTGGCGTATCCAGTTTTCCTTCCGCGAATTCTTCAGTTGGCAACTTCTCCTTCAGAACTTGATATCATGAGAACTCTTTCGGCAA
The DNA here is from genome assembly GCF_022747635.1 of Hetaerina americana. Taxonomy (NCBI): domain Eukaryota; kingdom Metazoa; phylum Arthropoda; class Insecta; order Odonata; family Calopterygidae; genus Hetaerina; species Hetaerina americana. Next base: position 3,951,727 of record NW_027287030.1, on the reverse strand, counting down.
TAGTGAGTCTGTAGCCCAATCCCAGGACTCAAATAGAAGCATTTTTTTTTACTTGACCAGACGGCTTAGCGACCGTAGAGTGAGAGAGACAGAGAGAGGGGAAGAGGAGGAAAACGGGAAGGTGTACGGGGCACCAGAGAACACTGGACCAAAAGAGGGAAACCAGATTGGAAGTGGGACGGGGAACGAGTTTTGCGCCGTGCACATGCTGTGGGTAGGGCCACCTCGGATAGATATGCGCGATCCCCCCAACGCCACCACCACCCTAACGACCGCCGCCCACTCCCCACCCCCTCAAGTCCCCCACCTCTTCCCTCCCCTTCGAGACCACGACCCCGAAAGATCGCCAGCGACGACAATTCTTGGGGTGGGGGTTGAAGTTATTATGCGAATGGGGGAGGGGAGGGGGGAAGGGTGCCACTTCCTCTTCCTCCCACCCGTGCGCGCGCCTGGTGCCGGCGCCGGCCGACCTCCCACCCCGGGGGAGAGACCGAGGGATGCCGGGTCGAAGATGAAGACAAGATTTGAATCTTGTCTTCATCTTCGACCTGCAAAACTTCACTGGGGAGTGGTGGAAAACCAAATAGTCTGCTTCACAGTATTCGAGTTACGCTTCAACGGTCGAAACTAGGAAAACCGAAATTGCAAATGGTTCGAAGGCCCAAGGTCCAAGGCCCAAAGTATCAAAATTCACGTTATGAGGTCAAAATTTACTGAATTCCAAAAATTCACTCGCCAGCCTCGCTAAAACATGACCGTAGCCTTTGATATTTCTCTCGTAATAATCATTACCTACAGACAGTCTACCTATTAGAGCTAGGTTTTGATCGAACCCTGAGAGTATTTTCATATGGTCGCGGATTTTCCCCTTCGGTTTTCCATACTTTTTGCCAACCTTTGCTCAACCCAAAAAGCCAATTCTCCTCCTTCATCACCGCATTCCTAACGTTGTCCTTTCTATGACGGCCTTCAAAGTCCAACTGCCTCACCCGACTTCTTCTTCATCCACTTTGTCTGCTTTATTCGGATTTCATCAACCAACTCCCTTTCCTCAATCTTATATTCCCTCCCGTTGTTAATCTCTACCACTCAAATTTCAAGGGTCATGTGGTGGAATTCGAACATAATGGAGAAAAGATATCTATTTTCTAGTGGAAAATTGTTACTATCTTTTCTTTATTTATCCACCTTTCAAATCTTTTTCACCAATCTAATTTACAGAAATTTATTTGTTCGTTATTGCAGGCGTAACTTAGTGGAATCTATTCATGATGAATTGAAACAAAAACCCTTAGCTATTCCATACAATATTTATTTCGGCAAGACCCGAGTTTCGACGTAAAAATACACCTGATGCTGTGCGGAGAGCTCTGGTACCATATTCTGGATTTGCCATGTTTTATGATTTCATAGTGATTGACTCCTTATCTCACATACGTAAATGGATCTATTGTCTATCTAGTATATGGGTCTATTGTCAACATACGTACACTAATATCTTCGGGTTAGTAGACGTAATCAAATAAATTCAAATTGCCTCTTTGGGAATCACTATCACACAACGAAGCAGCGAAATTCGAAATGAATACGAGTTTTAAGACGTGAATAGTAGCTACGAATATTAAACGCAGATTTGTTATCAGTAAACCTTGAATATCCGCTAAGGCATACCGTTAATGAAGAGATTAGCCCGTCCCACTTTTTCATCTACATCTACATAATACCCCGCAAGCCGCCGCAAGGGCGTGTGGCGGGGGGTGTTAGGTCACCAACCGTAAAAAAGAAAAATACCACATGCAAAAAAAAAAAACACGGAAAATTACACCCTCAGCAGCGCACACACTCATGCAAAAATCCCTTCATCCAATACTCATGCAAACACATATACCGCAAAACAACTAAAAAACTGCACCCCATGATGCAGCACGAAAGACATTCTACAACACGGAAGCCAGGACACAACAAGCAAGAAATTGAAACATCACTACCACATGAAAATGCACCACGAAACACTCTACCCCCAAAGAGTCTAATTGGCAGGGAATGCGACCCAACGTTGCAGGTAGCAGGAATTTGCCCCCGCGGAGAGGGACGAGGGATTGAAAGGAAAGAGACTTAAAAACAGATGAACGGAACACGAATGAGGTCATTCGGAAAGAATGGGTTATTATAGAAAAACACATAAGGTTAGTGGAAGAGCATGCATTTAAATACAACTAATTATTTTTTAGACGCTGAGGGTGGCAAGTGGAATTTTTGCTCATGATGCTTGATCTTTAACCCAACTTATAGCGCCCTTGTTTATACCCGCGACCTTTAATTCATGAATGAGTTTACCATGTGGGACCTTATCAAATGCCTTTTGAAAATCTAAGAAGATGGCATCCACTTGCCTACCTACCTTGCTTACCTTGCCGTACCCCTTTTTCTACGTGTATTTCAGTCAAATCAATCTCACATCACTGGTATCTTATGTATAGTTAAATCCAAGTGGAGAGGGAATTGAATGTGCACGATTTATTTTAAATTTTCACAGGAAAAGGTAACGATACTATTTAAACAAATCGTATGCTCAAAATACATAACCATAAACATACGTGTGCATTGATGATGGTATAGAAGGCTAAATGGCGATTTGAATATATACCTGTAAATGCTTCTGTTAGGAGTAATCGAATCAAAAACTCAGATCTGTACGAGAATTTGATATTTAATGCTCAGACAACCAAGAACATAAGTATGCATGCACTCTTGTGTCCGCGCGGTATAAATCGTCGCGGGAGGAGGAAGAGGAGGATAGTGTGGGAGGAGCGTCGGTCGGGGGAGCTCGTTGGTCGGAGGGCATAAAGAGTAAGTATAATGTAGTAATTCACATAACAACAAAATTCTATATCCCTCAGTATCCCACATCAAAATATGAAATTGTAATGAATTTAATACATCAACTGTAAATTATTGATTTTTTTCCAACTCGGCTAAAATATCTTCATTAATATTTTGCAGTTCAAAAGTGGGACATGGTTGATTAATTTTCCCGCGCATCGCATCTCCGTTAAAATTCCCTTATCCCGCCACAAAAACACTCCTCCGCCAAAAAGCGTGGCATTTTAAGAAGAGAACTAAAGCGAAGGAAGCGTTCAATTATTTGGATCGTGTGTTGAATGCGTTGGCAAATTATCTTCTGTCCTGGTTTTATTCCGCTGGTCGATCCGCAATGCTGCGCTTTATTATTACCTTTTTCAGGTAATGCATTTTGATCATAATCATAGGTTATCAGTCCGAAGACGCACCTTTTCTCTAGGTCTTTACCTAAGGTGATCAAGTCCCTCCTCTCTATTTATCTTCATTTAGACAATATACATCTTATCTAATGCAAAGTCTACTTGCGTCTAAAATACATCCCCAACGAGTGTAGAAGTGAAATCGAGATGAGCTTGCAGTCTAAAGGAATCATTTTACCCCACGCCCTTCCGCGCAAGAAGAGAATTCGAAAGCCTACACGGTGATGATTTCATTTGAGGGTCGTTTTTCCGGTGCACGAGTAAATACTAGCCAAAGGTAATCGAACCCGTGGCAGAAAGCAGGACGGCCAGACATTTTCTTTTACAAAAAACTGGGTGTTCTATTGCCACGACCCCCTCAGTGTGGAGTGCGGAGACCTAAATCCAAAAAAAAACTGGGCCAAGAGAGTTGGAGAAGCACGGATGAGCCCTATAGTGTGTGCGACCGTTCCCAATTTGTGCTCATCCACCTCCCACTAGCAGCGCCGTCCTAAACAAAAGCCGGACTCAGCATCACCACCGACCTACCCACCTCTACCTCCCGTTGACTCAAGAGACAAACCAATTATGTGTGGGCACTAATCGACAGGCCAGAACTTCCGATACAAATTAACCGCGAGAAACAGAAGAGGGGCTTCACTCTAATGAAAGAATCGATCTTCGAATCGTGTCGATTCACTTGGAGAAGTCGCATTATCAAAAATCCAGCTCCGGAATAATGAGTTCCAAATTCATGAGCTGGAAGTTTTTATAAGTTGGTACGTATGATAAAGTATGAGCCGATTAGGAGGCGTGGTCAGCTACTGACCAGAGGGCCTCATTTGAAAGCAGGTTGGTGCATGCCCACAGCAAAACCCGGTGTGTTGCTTTCTGGGTCGCAAGACTTACAAGAAAAAGTACATACGGAACGTGGAATGGAATGCTTCTCCTATTATTTGCGTGATTTACACACAGTACAAGGACAATAAATCGAGCGTAATTTTCTCCTAAGAAATCATAATTTGCTCGTTTTTTTTCAATTCAATCTTTTATTAATTACTCTTTAGGGTCCTCAACGGTTTAATACACACATCCTCACGTTTTCGGATCATTTACTCGAACTTAATAATCTTCGTCCACCCGGAAATTGAGCAAAGAACAATTCTTGATTAAGCTTCAAACGCAAAGCAGCTAAATATTTTTTTTCAATTAGTGTACATTTCATCAGTGACAAAGTAATTTTCTCCACGGAGGGACAACTAGAACAGGAGTTCTGTCTTGTATGTTTTCATGAAAATTTTAATTGATGTGGCTTCCCATTACCTTAAATCATTTCCCAATCATGAAAGAAATTAACATTTCGAATAGGAAAATTAAATACTGCTATGACTTCTAGGAGGCACGACTCCAGGACGGAGTAAACCATTTTTTCTCGATGGCTTAGGGAGAAATTAATGGAAGTGGTGATTGCTAACAAGAAAGCTGACCACCCCTAAGGGAGTGACCTACAACGAAAGAAGAGCGATTACTATGCTGTACTTAAAAGATGAGGAAGCAGTAGTGAAGAAGCAAACGTCTCTATGAAAGTAAGAAGATAGCTGCTAGTCATGGAAATGATGACCGAATGAATTTAAAATAGAATTTGAGCATATACACAGTGGTTTTATTCTACTCCAAGGTCATGCATCTGGAGCTTGTCATTTTATGTTAGTGAGGCATGAGAATCTAAGGCAAGAGAGAAGAGAAAGAAGAGAAGGCATTCAAAAGTAGTGCATCAGAAGATGAGCAGTATAATTGAGCACCGACTGGTATTTTTTTGAATCCATGTTCAATTAAAACAAAACAAAAGGTTATGAGGCGTTCCAGAAAGACAGAGGCTAAGTTGAACGTTAAAATAAGAGGGCAAAAAATAGAGCGGGTGGAACAGTTTACCGATCTTGGAAGTGTTTTGGAAAAAAAAATGGCCGAAGTAGTAAGGAACTGATGATGGGGGCGTCGAGTAAGGATGTTAAGAAAAGACTGCTGAAAACTGTGATGTGGGGTTTAGTTTTGCACAGCGCGGAAAATCGTTCGCTGAGGCAAAAGAATAAGGTTAGAATGAAGGCTTTTGGGATTTAATTATGGAGGGTAATGGAAAAATTGATAGGTGGAAAGAAACCATTTTGACAGCATGCGATGGAATGTTGAAGGCTGCGATAGAGTGGAGAACGTTACGCAAGCCAGGAAGGAGTGGGCAAGAATAGGCATGTTGGACGAAAAGGATAAAGATAAAATGAATACCGAATGGAAGAAGGCTTTATATTAGTCTGGAATTTGAATGAATTTGGATTGGCGAGCATTGAATTTCGTTAGGCGAGGCTACGAATGTTATAGGCGTTCAGTTTGTGCCTACCTTAATCCTCCCTGCAATGTTAAACTATTGAATTATAATAATATTACACTGAAAAATTTTTGTGCTAATTTATTCAAAATTACCCTTTTCTATTTTAATTCGTCATGGTGGCAGTTAACGGCTTCTATTATCATTGATACTGAGATGATATTCGTGCTATTATCACTTGTACTGAAGGCAGTTGTTTTGGGGAAAAGCGCTCTACATCACTCTCTGTCCCCATCCAAGACACTCGGTTAATATTTACCAAGCTAAGGAAGTAAGTAGCACATCGAAAAATAATCGCCTATTGCCAAAACTGGGTAAATACTCTGTCCTAAGAACTTAAATGTTATTGAAGAACTATTTTAATATTTCGGAGTCAGTTCTCAACGGTAAGGATGACTTACAAATCGGTCCTTCAAGACATGAGTCACATTATATTAAATGATTGAATTGTCACACAACAATAGGTATATTCTTAAACTGACCACTTTAGTATGTCAATAAACGATCGAAAAATATACTTTGTCTTCTTACCAAAGTGATAAGTCTCGTTACTATTACTAAAAGGACCACTACAACGGAATCTAAAAAAAATTTTCCAAATCATTTCATTCTACTCGGTGAAATATATTTAATTAGCTGGAACTCAAGTCTAAAGGTTTAACATGGTGCAATTTTTACCATGCTGGAGAATATATTTGTATTACTATTTCGACCTCCAAAATTTCAGCAAATTTCAGAAAAATGTCTTTTATCTTTGATAGGTCGGAAACTTTTCAGATCATCCTCTATGTATGTATGTATGTATGTTATAGACTCACACACACACGGTGGGTGCTTGTTTGGTCTATGGGAATTCGGCATTAGGAATTAGAAGGGGAACGAAATGGAGGGGGGGGGGAAAGGTCCACTGATACCACCGAAGAAAATAATATAACGCCAAAACCTTGATCTTGAAAAGCATCTTGCACGAAGATCAATTGAACTTTTGCTCTTAATTTCCTCTACAATGTATCGAGGCATTTGTTGCAATAAAATGAATAAACCAACACAAAATTTATGTGCACCATTAAATCAAAGTTTCCATTAACTTTTCAAATTAAGGTTTCCCCATGTTTTTCATGGCCGGATCTCCTTCTCAAGCAATCTCCACAAGGGTGAATTCGTAGAATATCTCCAAGACCACAAACGGGGACACATTTCCCTTCATTCCCGACCGCTGTTCTCGATTTCTCACGTTCCACGAGATTCTCACATAGATTATTCCCAGCGGTACGCTCCAAAGTGTTCTCCGAGCACGGATTGGAGAACACTGAAACACGACCTTAATTTCTTTTCCTTCTACAATGAATGGAGGCTATTAAAAAATAATATCAGGAGGGCGAGTCACGTACGCAGAAGGACATAAAACATACATACGTCATGTATGTATTATGTCCTTCCACAGGGTTCATAATGAAAAAATTCAAAATTTAGGGGGGGCGAAAGGGGGTCGTATAATTGCACAATCCCGTTAATATTATCGTTTGCGCTATAGAAAGTGCCGTTCCTCAAGTAGAATCGTAGAATCTTCGCATCGAACGTCTTCTTCACGGCTTGAAGAGAATGACAGTTGAGTGGCCAATCAATAAAAGCACAAACGAAAGTTTTTTTTTTCTTCCCACAGGTCGGAAATGCCCTGAAGCTATTTTAAGCTCCTCAAGCGACTGTAGTTGATAAAACGTTCTGACGAGGACATTCTGAGCGCCTCAAACGGGTTCTACTCTCCGCTTCGCGCGGTCCTTCCGGCGAGTCTCCGAAAGTGCGTCATGGGGAAGATTGATGACAACGCGAAGGAGGGAGTAAGGAAAGATGATTGCTGCCGGGTCCACCGATATCGAGGAGGAGTGGAAGATTATTTTTCAAGTAGTTGCCGCGACACAATCGTATCCATCTACAATTATATGTTACCACTGTAGCGTGCGGAAGGGACTGTTGGGGCTCAATCCATGAGGGGAAATCGGTGATTTCATCAGGAAACTTCCAAAATAAAATTAAGCATCACTTAAGTTTTCGTGTGGTCTTTCGTGATTTGCTATGCAAAAACATTCATGATAGGCTCGAAAGCACTCTTTTTTATGTCTCCTTTGCTGTCTTCCTTGAGGATGCTCGGTTGCTCGATCGCGACTGTATGAGTCAATGCGTCACCTAGGTTCATGCATGTGTGACGAAGTGACGAATAAAACACCCACCCATGCGGATTTCGAGAACAGATATGATGTGAATACGCCGTTTTAATGGGGACGTGGTAGTCCGGTGGGTAGAGCACTGTACTGGTGAAGTGAGGGCCCGGGCTCCAATCTGGGTGACGCCTCTGGACACCCTCAGTCCAAGCTGTGTTATTTTTCGGGGACCAGATTATCATGGGAAACTATAGGCGACACAGGGAAAGGAACTGACCCCTCCCCAACCCTGCTGTGTGAATTTCACACGCCGTTGGGATAAGTACTAAAAGAAGCTCTCCCTTCATCTATCAAATCAAACCCTGGGTTAATTACTGCAATTTGGTGTACCTTGGTTTATAGTTTGTAAATATTTGATGAGGTTTTATAATTTTTTAAAATGTAATCTACATCTCATTTTGAAACAGTTCTGAGGCGATAATATTGCAGTTTGGCTTCTTTTCTCCAAGAATTGCTTAATATGAATTTAAGAAATCTGGGTAGGTGCTGTTATATTAACACTGCTGTCCATTGGAATAGGTCGCATCTTACACAACTGCGCATGGTATTGGTTTTTGCGAGAATGACATGTTCCATTAATTCAAAATTCCTTTTGTGGCAGTCTTCTTTGGCTTAAAGAGCATGGATAAAATCTTGGATTTTCGATGCAATTTCTATGAAAACAAACATGGTGATGCCCTATTTTATTGAACTTAGCGTTACAGATAAAGGAAATTGGATGGGAATTACATATACTTGACGTTTCGATGCAACATTCTTAATATTATAACGCTGAGTAAGAGTCCTTCCCCTGATACCTGCATTGACCTTATAGAACTAACATTGTTCCAGTAGCGTGTGCCTTCCGTGGGGAACTTCGATATCCCCATGCAGTCGAATCCTGAACTAGACTCACTTGCAGTTGCAACATCTATTTTTAAAAAAATAGCATTTTTCAAAGTTAGCCCCACTATTTTTAAGACCCCTTGACTTTCAATTTTTTAATATGACGAAATCTTACTTCGAAAACTTTTTGCACTACTCTGAGACGTAGTAAAGGTCATAAGTCAATTTTATGGTCAGCTAAAAATATCTACAGTACTACACATGGGTCTGGATAAAGCACCAACTTGTATACTCAGAATTATAGTGCAAAATATTCAGTAAGATCTTCTTTTAAAGCAAGTAGCGACAAAGGATAAATATGAAAAAATGCAATGCATTAAAAAGGCTACACTTAAGTATTAGGTAGGAATGATGCAGGTTCGAATGGCCTAAAGCAGAGGTTTACATAGATGAGTGAACTACATGGGCATTATTGCTGTATCCTGTCGGCTGTGGGGCAGAAACGCAGGAAATAATTACAAATGGCATACACAATTAGTTTAGTGATTTCCCTCTGCTGCAAAACGAGGTACAGATGTAATAAATGATAAACTAATACGCGACGTGCACAACCACTCAAAATCCCTGAAAATGCAATTCGAATTCTGCGTAAGAGAAAATTCATCGTAATCTTGAGATTAAAAGTGCCAATCTTTGAAACGCCCACTTAAGCGTCATGACGACCGCATGATTCACTCGGCCGGCATGGCAGCTTCTTATTACACGTGGACGCATTGCGCTAAACAAAGCCATCCTCCTCATAAGTATTTTTTCAGCATCAGTATTGCACCACAGCTCAGAGCGATAAATTCTCCTTCCTCGACATGATACATTTCCACAGTCTTATTTTATTATCCTCATTAATGAATGAAAGACACGCGCTCCAAAGCGGTCGTGACGGTAGTAAGTAGTGGTTATACTAATGCCACTTGGCGAATTGCATTTTCCCGGATACACTCATTCGCCAACGATGGTTTCGACTCTCCTAATTTTCTGGCCAATCACAGAATGACATTTTTCATTTCCAGTCCACTACGGTGCCTACTCATTAAAATTCACTTGCACATGTTAGGGATACTCTCGCGGAATTCTAATAAAGCCGTGAATGTCCATGTTCGTAAGTGTTCAGGTGGCCTGGATACGTGGCATCTAATGTTCTGTCCACTCTACACCCCCAGGGTATTTCTTGTTGCGTGTGTAGTTATTTGACCCCGGCTACGACTATCATCAGGGTATATTTTACCGAATATACAACTTTCAACCTCATCCGAACTTCCCGACTCCCACAAGAAAAACTGATTCTGTAGAGGAAATTCTTCTGCTGACTTCATTCTTTGTGTTTTGAATTTTGTCTGAAAAAATACAATAAAAAGATAATATTTAAACCACCATTTTGAATACGATAAAAAAATGTAAATTTTCACTTTTTTCAATCTTGTTTCATTGGCTGAATTTTACCGCAATAAAAAAGCTGTACATAACCCCGCCTCGTAGGCAGGAAATTAAGATGAATGGGGGTAAATATGGGCATGAAATAAGCTGGGGCGACACCAAATGGGGTGCGTAAGATCCCCCTTCCTCCAACAGGGGGACATATTTGACTTTGCTAAAAATTAAGAAAAGTATTAATCATTCGCCCGGAACTAAAACTTGAATACGTAATGCATTCCCTCGGCGTAAAAATATCCACTGTTGGGTGCGCCTTTGAACGTGTGATTACTTTCGAGTTTTTCAACATGATTTTCAAAATTCTTTGTGGGGAAAACATTAACAAAGAAATAAATTTAGGCACATGTAAATTCGTGACTTCCCTTCTAAAAGTTTTTCGTGTCCGCTACTGGAAATTGGTGAGCACACACAATTGACGAGAACTTCGGGAGAGGAGAAATAACATCTTAAAATACAATGCAGCTACCAACCAGGAGTTATCCATCCCCTTCCCCCTCTTCACTATTTACTGTCCACGTCACTTCGCATGAAGTCTACCCCAGACTCGAACTCTGCCAGCGGCCGCATTATCGATGAATAATGTCGAAAAAGTTAGATCCTGGACGGGAGGTATTACATCTGGCACTCCCTCTTATTAGGCACGCATGCTTTAGAAAAGTGTGTTTGCTATGAGACCCTGGTAAACCGGCTTGCTGCTAAAAGCATCTACGATATCCGCCCTTTCGCTTCTCGCCTTCTTCCGCATCCCTCCCTCCTCTTCCTTACGCCACTATCTCTCCTACCAACAAGCGTGCGAGATTAGATTTACATTCTATATTCGCCGAAGGGAACGTATCTCTCCACGTAGCTGACAGCCCGGATTGCTTTCTACGAAATCCCGTCGCAAATACCTCTAGGCTACATTCCTCCATTCTTCCGCAACTTGGTATTTCCTAAATATCTTTCCAATCACATTATTTCCCGTAATAATTCCCGCTGGGAAGTACTCATTCTATACATCTGTACTATATCGGACATCTATTATGAAAGAGTACGTAATAGACGAACAGATTTTTCGATAAATAACCGCGTTCCAATACGTCCAGTGTCGTCTATTTTTCTCCCTCGTGGCCTTCGGCTCGATGAGGAAGCAAGATTCGTGCCTACGATGAAAATTCGACGACAACAGAAGCCCTTTCACTTGATAACTGTCGAATTGATAGTTTCGTCATGGATGTCCGGCATAACTCCGAAACTCACCCGTAACTTCGAAACTTTTGATATATTGAACTAACAAAATAATCTCTCCGCATTCGGAAAAATGTTGTTTGTTAAATGTATTTACTAATCATTACATCTCCAAAGGTGGCGTCGAAGTAACGCATTCTTTGAGTTACTGTGTAGCCTGATTGTTACTTTACACGTTGACATAATTTTGACAATGGGTGAGCTCTAATATCATTAATTCAGCAACCTATTTTCAAGTTTAAAAAATTAGTCGTTTGGCATTGGTTTTTAGTTACGTTTTGATGATACTCGTATGTCGAAATAAATTCTATAGTTTGCAGATCGACCAAATTGATATTGATACTTTTAAGGATAATCATTTATAGCTACCATATTTTCTATATGGCGACATGGACAACTTAATCTCTGCCTTTATTTGGATTTTTCACCCACGTCTTCCCAACCGTGCAAGAGCGAATAAGTTGGATAATGTTCTCTCCATCGATGAATGTAAGAATGACTCGATGCGTATGATAATTTTGATAGTGTGAGAGGCAAGAAAGAATTACCTCTTTTGCTGATATTAATTTCTACCAGAGAGGGTCTACATTGGCATACATATGCGATATTCATTACCGCCTACATATTTATTTTATGCCGAGGATCGGTATCAGAAACTGAATATTGAATACCTCTCTTTTTTCGGAGAGTATTTTTCAGGCATTTCCAGTGGTAGAATCCCGTTTTCTGTGATTCCTTTTATGCCAAATTTTACAGAACCAAATCAGCCATTTATTTTATTTCATTTAATCAACCATGACTTTGGCACACCTATCTAGACAATATTTGTAAGCGATCATTCGCTGCTGATCGCACAAAAAAGACAAGGGGAAGATAACTTCACTCACGACGAAAATATTTCACCTCGAGCATTCGCGAATCATCGACAGTCGTACGTAAATCTAGTGGGAAGTAACCGGAAGTGCTTTGTTATTGTCCACAATCCTATATATATATATATATATATATTTTTTTTTTTTTTAAAGTAATCTACCGGTTAAGGTAGGTTTTTGGACTGACACAACTACCAGACAAATATTTTATTACTCCTAACAAAACACAAAATCAATCATCCTACTCTATATCAGGTCCCTCTTCATCTCTGAGTACTTCCTTCCTCCCTTCATCCCGTCCAACAACCCTATCCTGTTCCTTCCCTTTCCTCTTTTGCCCAACATTCTACCCTCTATCACAGTCTTCAACATCCCACTGCCGGTCAACACCCCCTTAATCCACTTTTCCTGCCTCCATAGGATTGCTCCCAACAAACCCCTCTCTTCGCCCACCATACCAAGTACTTCCTCATTTGTTTTCTTCTCTGTCCATTTCACCTTCTCCATTCTTCTCCACACCCACATTTCAAAAGCCTCCAATCTACGTCTATCCTCCTGCTTCAATGACCACGTTTCCGCTCCGTACATAGCTACGCTCCATATCAAAGTTTTTACGAGTCTTTTCTTAACATCCTTACTCAAAGTCCCTGTCATCAACTCCCTCCTCCTTGTGAAAGCCTCTTTGCCTAGCGCAATTCTTCTCCTTACGTCCCTACTACTTTGACCGTGTTGGTCCAAAACACTACCGAGATACGTAAACTGTTCTACCTGCTCTAGCTTTTGCCCTCCTATTTTAATGTTAAGCTTGCCCTTTTTCTTTCTAGAAAATCGCATAACCTTTGTTTTATTAATATTGATTCTCATCCCATACCTGTCGCACTGAATTTCCAATTCACTAAGCAATGCTTGCAGCCCCTTGGCTGACTGACAAACTAAAGCTTGGTCATCAGCAAACCTAACTGATTTTACGAATTCCCCGCCCACTTTCATTCCTACCTCGAGTTCTTCCCATGCCTCTTTGATCATTTCTTCTGCGTACAGGTTGAACAGCAACGGTGATAATGGGCAACCCTGCCTTACACCCCTTCCTAACACTGCCCATCCTGACTCCCCGTTTCCCACCCGCACCTGAGCAGTCTGAGACATGTACAGGTTGCGGATTAGCCTCCTTTCCCTCCAATCTATTCCTATTTTCTGCAATATACTCATTAGTTTTTCCCAATTCACTCTATCAAACGCTTTTTCGAAATCTACGAAACAGGCAAATACCTCCTGGTTGTGTTCTATATTCCTCTCGATTAATAATCTCATTACTGCAATGGCATCACGCGTACCTCTCCCCTTCCTAAACCCAAACTGATCATCCCCTAAGTAATCATTTGCCCTACTCTCTATCCTTTTGTTTATGATCCTGAGAACAACCTTAGCTGCGTGGGATATCAAACTAATTGTCCTATAGTCCTCACATGACGTGGCCTTTACCTTTTTCGGAATAGGAACTAAAACTGATCTCACAAAGTCTTCCGGCCAGATTCCCTCCTCATAAATACTACGGATCAGCCCATATAGCCTCTTCCTCCCACATTTTCCCAAGCATTTCAAAAGTTCCACGGGAATGTTATCTACCCCCACGGCCTTATTTAGTTTCATCTCCCTTAAAGCCCTTTCTATCTCATTGTCTAGTATGCCTGGACCTAAGCTATCTTCCTCTACGTCATGTTCCTTTTCAATGTCTAACTTTGTTGGTCTAAGCTCTTTACTATACAGGTCTTCTACATATTCCTTCCATCTCTCTTGGATCTTTCCTGCGTCAACTATTACCTTACCGGCCTTATCTCTAACTGCTATCGTTGATCTCCCTTTCTTACTTCCCGATAAAGATTTAACTATGCTGTAAAGCGCACCGATTTCCCCCTTCCTCTGCAGACTTTCCATATTCTCGCACTGCGTCTTCCACCATGCTTCCTTTGCTTTATTTGTTGCCCGCCTCAATTTATTGTTCAATTCTTTGTACTTCATTTTGCCTAATTCTGTATTTATATTCTTCCATTTTCGCCGCTCATCCATTTTTGTAATCATCTCATCCGTGATCCATGGTTTACGAGTCCTTTTAGCGTTAACGGTTCCAATAGTGTCTTTTGCCGCTTTAGACAACCCTTTTTTGATACATTCCCATTTTTCTTCAATAGTACTTAGCTCTTTACCGTCCTCCATGATTTTCTCTACCGCCTGTTTGTATTCCTTTCTTTTCAACCCATTTAATGCTTCTACATTCCATTTTCTAACTCGCCGCCCCTGCCCTATCTTTTTAAAACGTACGCTACATTTCATAACAACTAAATTGTGGTCTGAGTCCGCATCCGCTCCCGGGAAGCTGTGGGAATTTATCACACTGTTCCTAAACCTGTGTCTAACCAGGATATAATCTAGCTGATATCTTCCCGAGTCACCTGGCATTTTCCATGTATACCTGCGTCTTTTGTGGTGTCTGAACCAAGTGTTGGTGATAACTAACCCCTGTCTCCTGCAGAACTCAACTGCTTTCTCCCCGCGGTCATTCCTCGTGCCTAAACCGTAGTCCCCCACCTCATCACCATCTCTTCCTTCGCCTACTGTCGCATTCCAATCCCCCACAACTATCAAATGTTTCCCTGCAGGAACACATGCAATCATGCCCTCTAACTGATCGTATATCCTATCGACCTCTTCTTCCTTATGGTTGCTCGGTGGCATGTATACCTGGATAATAACTAAGTTCGTCGGTTCTGCTTTTATCTCCACTAGTAGTATTCTATCCGTTACCTGCTCTATGTTGACTACGCTTCTTCCTACCTCTTCATTTAATACTATGGCGACCCCTCGTTGGCTCTCGTCCCCACCGCTGTATATTATTCTATACTTATCACTCCAGTAATCCCCGCTATCTTTCCATCTCACCTCGCATAGACCTAAAATATCTATATTTCCCCTTTCCATCTCTCGCTTAACATTCTCCAATTTCCCCGTCCTCATCATTGTCCTAACATTCCACGTTCCTATTCTAACTAATTTGGTCTTCTTCTCCTGCGTCTTCTGTCCTGCTGCTGCTGGTTTTCCCTTGCAAGGGTTTCGTGGGATGACGACCGCGGAAGCCTTGCCTCCCCCGCTGCCGGGCACGACACACGGCCGATTGGGCCGAGCCCCGTGGTTGCCAGGACTCAAAATATCTCTATTGTCCATCATATTTTTCTAGGGAATGATAATTGAGGTGGTTTCCCGTTGCCTTCCTCAATAGTGTTTTTAATGTGACACCATCACTTACTGGCCGCCCCACTGGGGTCAGACGCCATTGCAGCCGCCTCACTGAGGAACAGAATATATATATATATATATATATATATATATATATATATAAAGTGGACAAACATCACCTGCGTCCAGCGATAGCTCAAAATTCCCCCCCTGCGGGCGTAGATCGGTCCATGAGAAGTGGCAGACGCCGTAGTTGAAGGCGAGTGCGGGAGAAACGAGGGCCATGAGACTATTCGCCTTACCGAGGTGCGTGCAAGCAAAAAGATTTTTTTTTTCTCTTCAATCATTCTTCATGCTTCATGTAAGATAATCTTAATAAGGCAGAACAGCAAATGCGAAACATGTATACATTACTGAAACAAAAACCAATATCTACCGAAAAAAGTTGGCATAGATTAAGAGGCTGAATCATTATGATAACCAAAGCTTAACGGATTCTGGAGTGTTAATACGGATTTCATTTCTTTCTCACAAATGATAGGGAGTGACTGCGACTTTTAACGACGCACTACTGTCAATTGTTCGAAACATAGGAGGAGCGAGTTTTTTACTCTAAAAAAAAAGAGTTTGGATGCGTAGTAAAAAAGGATTATGAACCAGTACACAGCTGTGTTATGGCATGGGTATCTTCTCTTTTTCGGACATGTTTTATCCACCGGATAATTGGAACTTAACGACGACACGAGGAATGCGAACAATGAAACGGAACGGAGCGCGAAATAACTTTCAGAGGCAAATTTCACCCCAGTTCATACTCAAAGCAATTCTGATATCACCGAATCTCACGAGTAATATATTTTGCCTTGGAGGGCAAGAGAAAGAAGACAGCAATTAACCTACATTCTTAAAACGTAGCCCTATTCTCGCTCGGGGACGCGAATTCTAATACTCCACGGTCCGCGGCGCTAGAATGTCTATTCAAAGATGGGAAACCATTGCGACCGACACAACGACCGTCTGACGCAAGAGCCCAAGAAGTCGGAACTTAAGAGCGCACCTGGGGCTACTTCGCGACAACGAAGCAAGCGATTTTGCTACGACCTTGAAAACGACCAAGGGCGTGGACGATAATGGTGTCCTCCTCAAATTGCGAAAAAACCTGGTTCATTCATAATGGAGTCATTGATCCTCATTTATTAGTCCCAAATCAATTTCCATGAAGGACGGTGTCTCCTTTCGAGGGACATATTTTTTTACGGCTAATGATAAATGGGAAGATTGTGAGTTGGAAGGAGGAGGGGGAGAGGAAGTATTGCCCAACATACGGCCGACGGATCAGAATTAGGACAGCCTATGACATTACTCGTTTCCACAAATACATGGAAAATACACCTTTAAACTTTCCAAGCCTGGTGTTGGAGGCGGATGCTGAAGATCAACTGAACAGATGAAGTGAGAAATGAAGACGCATAGGAAGTAAGATAAAGTAAAGAAGGAAAAAAAAACCAGGACTGGGGACAACTTTAGACTTGATGGATAAAATAGAAGGGAGGGCACCAAGAAAGAGCCTGAGGGACAAATATGCAGGCCGAGTGAAAGACGGACCACTATCATGACGTATCTACGAGGTGGTTGGCATTAGGAACAGATATTAGAGGGCTAAGGTCACACAATCTTCTGACTGCAATCCTGATGGGTGATGACTGATGGATACCACTAAGCTAATAAAATAACGTAGAGTAAAATGAAAGCGAAAAAAATATTCATATCCCAATATTTTGATCGCCCGGGGATCATCATTAGGGAAGAAGTTGTCGTATCTGGGAAAGATGCATTAACTCAGATTAAATGTCTATTACCAAGCACAATATGAAGTTAATTGCTGTTTTTAATTATTAATAACTTTCTTCAAGCGATTTCGTCCCTCAAATTAGCATCGAAAGGAAACATTTTTATCCCAAATAAAAGGAAAGTACCATGATCAAGATCATGAAGAAGCTTTTCCCGGAAATGGATTAACGTTTCTAACCATACACCACGAGCAAACTTTCATGGCTATCTAGACTTATCCTTTAGACGTAATTTAAATGAAACGCAGATCCCATTCGATGTCCATCGTTGTCCATCCACTAAGGATTCCAATACTTCGAGATAAGGGCGAGGGTGATGACATGGTGACGACATTTAATGGGGAGATCGTAAACATCTGTTGTGTCAGCGGAAGAGGAGATGGTGAGAATAGTACTGGTAACTATAGATGCAACGAAAATGAAAGCTCAGCTGACTCAAAAATTAACGCTGTAGAAACGAAACTGGCAAGACACGAATTTCACGATCAGCAAAATAACGTTTTCACTCTTGCATGGCAATGTTCTAAACGAATTGGCGAGCATCCAGCTTATTAATACGCGGTATGCAAGAGCATTGGGATCCATTCATCAAACATTTTTATCGCTTATCAATTCACCCGAGCTTTAGCTTATATTAACAAATACTAGGTCCACATTGTGGATGTGTTCTTTAAAACCGAAATGTAAACAGAAATAATAGCCCCCACGATATGAGGGTCAACAACAGATCCAAGTCCAATAGACATACAACAACTTCGACGGCGTTGTATTTTCTCAACTTTTCTTAGTTTCTCATTTAATTTTTTTTTTTTTTTTTTTTTTTTTTTAAAGTAATCTACCGGTTAAGGTAGGTTTTTGGACTGACACAACTACCAGACAAATATTTTATTACTCCTAACAAAACACAAAATCAATCATCCTACTCTATATCAGGTCCCTCTTCATCTCTGAGTACTTCCTTCCTCCCTTCATCCCGTCCAACAACCCTATCCTGTTCCTTCCCTTTCCTCTTTTGCCCAACATTCTACCCTCTATCACAGTCTTCAACATCCCACTGCCGGTCAACACCCCCTTAATCCACTTTTCCTGCCTCCATAGGATTGCTCCCAACAAACCCCTCTCTTCGCCCACCATACCAAGTACTTCCTCATTTGTTTTCTTCTCTGTCCATTTCACCTTCTCCATTCTTCTCCACACCCACATTTCAAAAGCCTCCAATCTACGTCTATCCTCCTGCTTCAATGACCACGTTTCCGCTCCGTACATAGCTACGCTCCATATCAAAGTTTTTACGAGTCTTTTCTTAACATCCTTACTCAAAGTCCCTGTCATCAACTCCCTCCTCCTTGTGAAAGCCTCTTTGCCTAGCGCAATTCTTCTCCTTACGTCCCTACTACTTTGACCGTGTTGGTCCAAAACACTACCGAGATACGTAAACTGTTCTACCTGCTCTAGCTTTTGCCCTCCTATTTTAATGTTAAGCTTGCCCTTTTTCTTTCTAGAAAATCGCATAACCTTTGTTTTATTAATATTGATTCTCATCCCATACCTGTCGCACTGAATTTCCAATTCACTAAGCAATGCTTGCAGCCCCTTGGCTGACTGACAAACTAAAGCTTGGTCATCAGCAAACCTAACTGATTTTACGAATTCCCCGCCCACTTTCATTCCTACCTCGAGTTCTTCCCATGCCTCTTTGATCATTTCTTCTGCGTACAGGTTGAACAGCAACGGTGATAATGGGCAACCCTGCCTTACACCCCTTCCTAACACTGCCCATCCTGACTCCCCGTTTCCCACCCGCACCTGAGCAGTCTGAGACATGTACAGGTTGCGGATTAGCCTCCTTTCCCTCCAATCTATTCCTATTTTCTGCAATATACTCATTAGTTTTTCCCAATTCACTCTATCAAACGCTTTTTCGAAATCTACGAAACAGGCAAATACCTCCTGGTTGTGTTCTATATTCCTCTCGATTAATAATCTCATTACTGCAATGGCATCACGCGTACCTCTCCCCTTCCTAAACCCAAACTGATCATCCCCTAAGTAATCATTTGCCCTACTCTCTATCCTTTTGTTTATGATCCTGAGAACAACCTTAGCTGCGTGGGATATCAAACTAATTGTCCTATAGTCCTCACATGACGTGGCCTTTACCTTTTTCGGAATAGGAACTAAAACTGATCTCACAAAGTCTTCCGGCCAGATTCCCTCCTCATAAATACTACGGATCAGCCCATATAGCCTCTTCCTCCCACATTTTCCCAAGCATTTCAAAAGTTCCACGGGAATGTTATCTACCCCCACGGCCTTATTTAGTTTCATCTCCCTTAAAGCCCTTTCTATCTCATTGTCTAGTATGCCTGGACCTAAGCTATCTTCCTCTACGTCATGTTCCTTTTCAATGTCTAACTTTGTTGGTCTAAGCTCTTTACTATACAGGTCTTCTACATATTCCTTCCATCTCTCTTGGATCTTTCCTGCGTCAACTATTACCTTACCGGCCTTATCTCTAACTGCTATCGTTGATCTCCCTTTCTTACTTCCCGATAAAGATTTAACTATGCTGTAAAGCGCACCGATTTCCCCCTTCCTCTGCAGACTTTCCATATTCTCGCACTGCGTCTTCCACCATGCTTCCTTTGCTTTATTTGTTGCCCGCCTCAATTTATTGTTCAATTCTTTGTACTTCATTTTGCCTAATTCTGTATTTATATTCTTCCATTTTCGCCGCTCATCCATTTTTGTAATCATCTCATCCGTGATCCATGGTTTACGAGTCCTTTTAGCGTTAACGGTTCCAATAGTGTCTTTTGCCGCTTTAGACAACCCTTTTTTGATACATTCCCATTTTTCTTCAATAGTACTTAGCTCTTTACCGTCCTCCATGATTTTCTCTACCGCCTGTTTGTATTCCTTTCTTTTCAACCCATTTAATGCTTCTACATTCCATTTTCTAACTCGCCGCCCCTGCCCTATCTTTTTAAAACGTACGCTACATTTCATAACAACTAAATTGTGGTCTGAGTCCGCATCCGCTCCCGGGAAGCTGTGGGAATTTATCACACTGTTCCTAAACCTGTGTCTAACCAGGATATAATCTAGCTGATATCTTCCCGAGTCACCTGGCATTTTCCATGTATACCTGCGTCTTTTGTGGTGTCTGAACCAAGTGTTGGTGATAACTAACCCCTGTCTCCTGCAGAACTCAACTGCTTTCTCCCCGCGGTCATTCCTCGTGCCTAAACCGTAGTCCCCCACCTCATCACCATCTCTTCCTTCGCCTACTGTCGCATTCCAATCCCCCACAACTATCAAATGTTTCCCTGCAGGAACACATGCAATCATGCCCTCTAACTGATCGTATATCCTATCGACCTCTTCTTCCTTATGGTTGCTCGGTGGCATGTATACCTGGATAATAACTAAGTTCGTCGGTTCTGCTTTTATCTCCACTAGTAGTATTCTATCCGTTACCTGCTCTATGTTGACTACGCTTCTTCCTACCTCTTCATTTAATACTATGGCGACCCCTCGTTGGCTCTCGTCCCCACCGCTGTATATTATTCTATACTTATCACTCCAGTAATCCCCGCTATCTTTCCATCTCACCTCGCATAGACCTAAAATATCTATATTTCCCCTTTCCATCTCTCGCTTAACATTCTCCAATTTCCCCGTCCTCATCATTGTCCTAACATTCCACGTTCCTATTCTAACTAATTTGGTCTTCTTCTCCTGCGTCTTCTGTCCTGCTGCTGCTGGTTTTCCCTTGCAAGGGTTTCGTGGGATGACGACCGCGGAAGCCTTGCCTCCCCCGCTGCCGGGCACGACACACGGCCGATTGGGCCGAGCCCCGTGGTTGCCAGGACTCAAAATATCTCTATTGTCCATCATATTTTTCTAGGGAATGATAATTGAGGTGGTTTCCCGTTGCCTTCCTCAATAGTGTTTTTAATGTGACACCATCACTTACTGGCCGCCCCACTGGGGTCAGACGCCATTGCAGCCGCCTCACTGAGGAACAGAATATATATATATATATATATATATATATATATATATATAAAGTGGACAAACATCACCTGCGTCCAGCGATAGCTCAAAATTCCCCCCCTGCGGGCGTAGATCGGTCCATGAGAAGTGGCAGACGCCGTAGTTGAAGGCGAGTGCGGGAGAAACGAGGGCCATGAGACTATTCGCCTTACCGAGGTGCGTGCAAGCAAAAAGATTTTTTTTTTCTCTTCAATCATTCTTCATGCTTCATGTAAGATAATCTTAATAAGGCAGAACAGCAAATGCGAAACATGTATACATTACTGAAACAAAAACCAATATCTACCGAAAAAAGTTGGCATAGATTAAGAGGCTGAATCATTATGATAACCAAAGCTTAACGGATTCTGGAGTGTTAATACGGATTTCATTTCTTTCTCACAAATGATAGGGAGTGACTGCGACTTTTAACGACGCACTACTGTCAATTGTTCGAAACATAGGAGGAGCGAGTTTTTTACTCTAAAAAAAAAGAGTTTGGATGCGTAGTAAAAAAGGATTATGAACCAGTACACAGCTGTGTTATGGCATGGGTATCTTCTCTTTTTCGGACATGTTTTATCCACCGGATAATTGGAACTTAACGACGACACGAGGAATGCGAACAATGAAACGGAACGGAGCGCGAAATAACTTTCAGAGGCAAATTTCACCCCAGTTCATACTCAAAGCAATTCTGATATCACCGAATCTCACGAGTAATATATTTTGCCTTGGAGGGCAAGAGAAAGAAGACAGCAATTAACCTACATTCTTAAAACGTAGCCCTATTCTCGCTCGGGGACGCGAATTCTAATACTCCACGGTCCGCGGCGCTAGAATGTCTATTCAAAGATGGGAAACCATTGCGACCGACACAACGACCGTCTGACGCAAGAGCCCAAGAAGTCGGAACTTAAGAGCGCACCTGGGGCTACTTCGCGACAACGAAGCAAGCGATTTTGCTACGACCTTGAAAACGACCAAGGGCGTGGACGATAATGGTGTCCTCCTCAAATTGCGAAAAAACCTGGTTCATTCATAATGGAGTCATTGATCCTCATTTATTAGTCCCAAATCAATTTCCATGAAGGACGGTGTCTCCTTTCGAGGGACATATTTTTTTACGGCTAATGATAAATGGGAAGATTGTGAGTTGGAAGGAGGAGGGGGAGAGGAAGTATTGCCCAACATACGGCCGACGGATCAGAATTAGGACAGCCTATGACATTACTCGTTTCCACAAATACATGGAAAATACACCTTTAAACTTTCCAAGCCTGGTGTTGGAGGCGGATGCTGAAGATCAACTGAACAGATGAAGTGAGAAATGAAGACGCATAGGAAGTAAGATAAAGTAAAGAAGGAAAAAAAAACCAGGACTGGGGACAACTTTAGACTTGATGGATAAAATAGAAGGGAGGGCACCAAGAAAGAGCCTGAGGGACAAATATGCAGGCCGAGTGAAAGACGGACCACTATCATGACGTATCTACGAGGTGGTTGGCATTAGGAACAGATATTAGAGGGCTAAGGTCACACAATCTTCTGACTGCAATCCTGATGGGTGATGACTGATGGATACCACTAAGCTAATAAAATAACGTAGAGTAAAATGAAAGCGAAAAAAATATTCATATCCCAATATTTTGATCGCCCGGGGATCATCATTAGGGAAGAAGTTGTCGTATCTGGGAAAGATGCATTAACTCAGATTAAATGTCTATTACCAAGCACAATATGAAGTTAATTGCTGTTTTTAATTATTAATAACTTTCTTCAAGCGATTTCGTCCCTCAAATTAGCATCGAAAGGAAACATTTTTATCCCAAATAAAAGGAAAGTACCATGATCAAGATCATGAAGAAGCTTTTCCCGGAAATGGATTAACGTTTCTAACCATACACCACGAGCAAACTTTCATGGCTATCTAGACTTATCCTTTAGACGTAATTTAAATGAAACGCAGATCCCATTCGATGTCCATCGTTGTCCATCCACTAAGGATTCCAATACTTCGAGATAAGGGCGAGGGTGATGACATGGTGACGACATTTAATGGGGAGATCGTAAACATCTGTTGTGTCAGCGGAAGAGGAGATGGTGAGAATAGTACTGGTAACTATAGATGCAACGAAAATGAAAGCTCAGCTGACTCAAAAATTAACGCTGTAGAAACGAAACTGGCAAGACACGAATTTCACGATCAGCAAAATAACGTTTTCACTCTTGCATGGCAATGTTCTAAACGAATTGGCGAGCATCCAGCTTATTAATACGCGGTATGCAAGAGCATTGGGATCCATTCATCAAACATTTTTATCGCTTATCAATTCACCCGAGCTTTAGCTTATATTAACAAATACTAGGTCCACATTGTGGATGTGTTCTTTAAAACCGAAATGTAAACAGAAATAATAGCCCCCACGATATGAGGGTCAACAACAGATCCAAGTCCAATAGACATACAACAACTTCGACGGCGTTGTATTTTCTCAACTTTTCTTAGTTTCTCATTTAATTTTTTTTTTTTTTTTTTTTTTTTTTAAAGTAATCTACCGGTTAAGGTAGGTTTTTGGACTGACACAACTACCAGACAAATATTTTATTACTCCTAACAAAACACAAAATCAATCATCCTACTCTATATCAGGTCCCTCTTCATCTCTGAGTACTTCCTTCCTCCCTTCATCCCGTCCAACAACCCTATCCTGTTCCTTCCCTTTCCTCTTTTGCCCAACATTCTACCCTCTATCACAGTCTTCAACATCCCACTGCCGGTCAACACCCCCTTAATCCACTTTTCCTGCCTCCATAGGATTGCTCCCAACAAACCCCTCTCTTCGCCCACCATACCAAGTACTTCCTCATTTGTTTTCTTCTCTGTCCATTTCACCTTCTCCATTCTTCTCCACACCCACATTTCAAAAGCCTCCAATCTACGTCTATCCTCCTGCTTCAATGACCACGTTTCCGCTCCGTACATAGCTACGCTCCATATCAAAGTTTTTACGAGTCTTTTCTTAACATCCTTACTCAAAGTCCCTGTCATCAACTCCCTCCTCCTTGTGAAAGCCTCTTTGCCTAGCGCAATTCTTCTCCTTACGTCCCTACTACTTTGACCGTGTTGGTCCAAAACACTACCGAGATACGTAAACTGTTCTACCTGCTCTAGCTTTTGCCCTCCTATTTTAATGTTAAGCTTGCCCTTTTTCTTTCTAGAAAATCGCATAACCTTTGTTTTATTAATATTGATTCTCATCCCATACCTGTCGCACTGAATTTCCAATTCACTAAGCAATGCTTGCAGCCCCTTGGCTGACTGACAAACTAAAGCTTGGTCATCAGCAAACCTAACTGATTTTACGAATTCCCCGCCCACTTTCATTCCTACCTCGAGTTCTTCCCATGCCTCTTTGATCATTTCTTCTGCGTACAGGTTGAACAGCAACGGTGATAATGGGCAACCCTGCCTTACACCCCTTCCTAACACTGCCCATCCTGACTCCCCGTTTCCCACCCGCACCTGAGCAGTCTGAGACATGTACAGGTTGCGGATTAGCCTCCTTTCCCTCCAATCTATTCCTATTTTCTGCAATATACTCATTAGTTTTTCCCAATTCACTCTATCAAACGCTTTTTCGAAATCTACGAAACAGGCAAATACCTCCTGGTTGTGTTCTATATTCCTCTCGATTAATAATCTCATTACTGCAATGGCATCACGCGTACCTCTCCCCTTCCTAAACCCAAACTGATCATCCCCTAAGTAATCATTTGCCCTACTCTCTATCCTTTTGTTTATGATCCTGAGAACAACCTTAGCTGCGTGGGATATCAAACTAATTGTCCTATAGTCCTCACATGACGTGGCCTTTACCTTTTTCGGAATAGGAACTAAAACTGATCTCACAAAGTCTTCCGGCCAGATTCCCTCCTCATAAATACTACGGATCAGCCCATATAGCCTCTTCCTCCCACATTTTCCCAAGCATTTCAAAAGTTCCACGGGAATGTTATCTACCCCCACGGCCTTATTTAGTTTCATCTCCCTTAAAGCCCTTTCTATCTCATTGTCTAGTATGCCTGGACCTAAGCTATCTTCCTCTACGTCATGTTCCTTTTCAATGTCTAACTTTGTTGGTCTAAGCTCTTTACTATACAGGTCTTCTACATATTCCTTCCATCTCTCTTGGATCTTTCCTGCGTCAACTATTACCTTACCGGCCTTATCTCTAACTGCTATCGTTGATCTCCCTTTCTTACTTCCCGATAAAGATTTAACTATGCTGTAAAGCGCACCGATTTCCCCCTTCCTCTGCAGACTTTCCATATTCTCGCACTGCGTCTTCCACCATGCTTCCTTTGCTTTATTTGTTGCCCGCCTCAATTTATTGTTCAATTCTTTGTACTTCATTTTGCCTAATTCTGTATTTATATTCTTCCATTTTCGCCGCTCATCCATTTTTGTAATCATCTCATCCGTGATCCATGGTTTACGAGTCCTTTTAGCGTTAACGGTTCCAATAGTGTCTTTTGCCGCTTTAGACAACCCTTTTTTGATACATTCCCATTTTTCTTCAATAGTACTTAGCTCTTTACCGTCCTCCATGATTTTCTCTACCGCCTGTTTGTATTCCTTTCTTTTCAACCCATTTAATGCTTCTACATTCCATTTTCTAACTCGCCGCCCCTGCCCTATCTTTTTAAAACGTACGCTACATTTCATAACAACTAAATTGTGGTCTGAGTCCGCATCCGCTCCCGGGAAGCTGTGGGAATTTATCACACTGTTCCTAAACCTGTGTCTAACCAGGATATAATCTAGCTGATATCTTCCCGAGTCACCTGGCATTTTCCATGTATACCTGCGTCTTTTGTGGTGTCTGAACCAAGTGTTGGTGATAACTAACCCCTGTCTCCTGCAGAACTCAACTGCTTTCTCCCCGCGGTCATTCCTCGTGCCTAAACCGTAGTCCCCCACCTCATCACCATCTCTTCCTTCGCCTACTGTCGCATTCCAATCCCCCATCACTATCAAATGTTTCCCTGCAGGAACACATGCAATCATGCCCTCTAACTGATCGTATATCCTATCGACCTCTTCTTCCTTATGGTTGCTCGGTGGCATGTATACCTGGATAATAACTAAGTTCGTCGGTTCTGCTTTTATCTCCACTAGTAGTATTCTATCCGTTACCTGCTCTATGTTGACTACGCTTCTTCCTACCTCTTCATTTAATACTATGGCGACCCCTCGTTGGCTCTCGTCCCCACCGCTGTATATTATTCTATACTTATCACTCCAGTAATCCCCGCTATCTTTCCATCTCACCTCGCATAGACCTAAAATATCTATATTTCCCCTTTCCATCTCTCGCTTAACATTCTCCAATTTCCCCGTCCTCATCATTGTCCTAACATTCCACGTTCCTATTCTAACTAATTTGGTCTTCTTCTCCTGCGTCTTCTGTCCTGCTGCTGCTGGTTTTCCCTTGCAAGGGTTTCGTGGGATGACGACCGCGGAAGCCTTGCCTCCCCCGCTGCCGGGCACGACACACGGCCGATTGGGCCGAGCCCCGTGGTTGCCAGGACTCAAAATATCTCTATTGTCCATCATATTTTTCTAGGGAATGATAATTGAGGTGGTTTCCCGTTGCCTTCCTCAATAGTGTTTTTAATGTGACACCATCACTTACTGGCCGCCCCACTGGGGTCAGACGCCATTGCAGCCGCCTCACTGAGGAACAGACGCTGCGTGGACTACCTTTCGTCTGGCTCCTAACCTTCGACCTATCTGGCATGGGTGACCCTACCAGGAGCAATTTTTATTACTCCCGCCAGTACAGCTCTAGGGGTCATCGGAACGCACAAGCCCTTCCACCACGTCAAGGTTGTAGTCCGGGGAGGGATATATATATATATATATATATATATTTTTTGTGGTGGGGAAGGCGGAATGTATTAATATATATACATATATATATTTGTATATATATATATGTATATATATACATAAATTCCGCCTTCCCCACCTCTCCTGTTTGTCTTTTACATGCGTTCCTATCCCTTTTCCTTACATCTATATCCATTTGAAAGAATGATTGTGTAGGAATTGGCGGGTTTTTCGCGATTGGATGTGTGTATATATATATATATATATATATATATATATATATATACACACACAATTATTTTTATTAGAAGTAATCCGCCGGTTAAGGTAGGTTTTGAATGGACACAACAACCAAAATAATTCTCTTGCCTATCCTAACAAACACAACCCAATATCCTACTCTACAACACCTTTTCATCTCTGTGTACTTCCTTCCTCCCTTCATTCCATCCATAATTCCTATCATATTCCTGCCCCTTCTTCGTTTGGCTAACATTTTTCCCTCTCTAACAGCCTTTAACATCCCAATGTCAATCAATATCCTTTGCAACCACTTTTACTATCTCCTTAGCATATCTCCCAGCAATTCCCCACCATACCCACCTCCTTTCCATTTATTTTCCTTTCTGTCCATGTCACTTTTTACATCCTTCTACACACTCACAAAAGCCTCCAATCACGCCTATCAGCCTGTTTTATTGGTCATGTTTCCGCGCCGTACATAACTACGCTCCATATCAAAGTCTTATCGTTTCTTATCTTAGCATGCATGTAATTTTCCGATTCGAAGACGACTTAATTTTCATCGAAATAGGCCACTACTAACTCAACAACTTAGTTCACAGTTCTCCACAAATACGTTGACAACCGCAGGACAATTCCACACATCGTATTGGTCACTGCGTTTACGGAGATCGCCGTTGGGAAATGTGAACGAAAGAAGCAAAAATATGAATGTGGTTAGGATATGATTACAGGGCAGAGGAGGGGGAGAAATAGAGGCAAGGATTGTTATACACAAAATACCAATCTTTTCATTGGTAAAGATATATAAATCGAGCTCAGAGCAAATAAATCCAATGAACTGGAACATCGAGAAAAGCGAGAGGTTTTGTCTATGGATGGGGGAGAGGAGAGGGTGGGAGATAAAACGGAAGTGACATGGGAATGGAGAGAAAAAGGAAGGCGGATAAAACCAATGAGAGAAATGTATCTCAGCTGTTCAGGGAGTTGGGATCATTAATTTCGGATGAATTGGAACTAACCACACCGATCGACCACAAGGCTGGTTGGTAAGTGAGGGTAGCGGTCCACTAAGCTCTAAGGCTAAGGAAGTCCACGTATTCACGACAGGGAATGCCGGTCCCTTTTCTTGTGCCACCTCTGGTTTTCTACGAGATTCTGGTACACAGGAAATTATACACGTAGGCTGGGGAGTCGAGAGGGATGCCAGGTTAAGTCCAGAGACATCACTAGGATAGGAAACGGAAGAATTGACAGGGTCTACTACGAAGTCCCATCCTCGTCCCAAGATCTAGGGGTATCAGAGAAAACTGATGATCCTCTCTTTGTCCCGCCGGTCGAATGGGATTGATTCCTCGTCGATTGGCGTGTGGCGAACGAGATAACTACCGACCCTGAAACCACGGCATCCTAAGGCCAAATCAGGCGCCGCCCTTGGGTGACAATTCACACGTGGGAATGTGAAAAGTGATCATAAAAAGGTGAGAATGTTTGCTTTCGGGTACTTCCCCGTCATTTCGTATAGTGAATGGCCTCATGCGTGTTAATTAGCCTGTCTCATTTTGGGTGCATTCCAACGGCCTTGAAAAAGAAAATCCTTTGAGTTTAAACATTTTAACTCTCATTTCATATAATGCCATTAACTTACAGAGTTTATTGACGGTTTCGCTATAACTAACAAGCACCAATGGTTTACTTCAGAATATTGCAATTTTTGAATGAGTTACCTACCATTTTAATGAGGTATTAATTCTAAATACCGATTTTCGTCAGTGAACACAATTTGGATACATATTTTTTGAATTGCTTGTCCATGAAACAATGCCCAATCTATAATTTAACCATTCAAAGACCGTTTGGCTGGAGTTTAAATCGTATCACAAGGTCCAGCAAGAGTGTAGTCCCAAGAGAACTTTTTCTCCAAAACATGGAAAGGCAATTAGAACGTAGAAAACATTGCTAAGCTCTAAAGGCTGCAATATCCGCTATTAGGGAAAAAATCCAAAGCAACGGGTGGACACTTTTTTACTGTCGTCCACGTCTACATCACTGCTCATGGGCGGTAAAATTGATCGATAACAATGAAGATAACAAAACATACAATGGTATAACATCGATGGAAACAAGGAGCCTCGCAGGAAATACATTTCCTTGGGTCACTAGGGAAAAATTTATTAAAATTTAACCTGAACATTACGTAAAAAGGATAGTGCCACAGAGTATGGGTAATTACTTTGTTTATCTTTTTGCAATCGTTATTTCTCAAGTGTTCGGTGCGTTCTGAGCAATGCGCTGTACAAATAAGTATGACCATGTCATTAAGAAATACATGTAAACCGCTTTTCTCGCGTACATCATTTTTCAAAATGGGAACGCAGACGTGAAATTATAGTCAATCATTCTACTGAAGGTTCTTCTCTTTTGTTATTGACATTTATGGAAAAAGAAAAACGAGAGTTGGAAGTTTACACTCCAATCGGTGCGCGTCTTCTGGCTACAGAATTGGAAGTTTGCATTCCGTTGGTCCTTGGAAGTTTCATACAATCTCAAATATCGTCACAAAACAATGAATGCATTTACATAAAAACAGTACCGGGCTTCGATTTTTTAAAAATCAAAAATATTTTCTATTTCACAGAAAGACTGTCATAGTATCTGACAAAATAATAACTTTATCACTCCTTCAGAAAAAAATACCACTTCATTCGCGGTGTTATCTAAAACTTTCTGAGAATTAATCTAGGTTTTATACGTGATTTCCGAGGAAGACAGAAGCTATTCGTCAGGAAATCCCGCTGGAAACGGTCGCAAAATATATTATCCGCCATCACGAGCTACGAGCTAAGCTCCTCAAAGAAATTTTTTTCGATTTCAAAAATTCAGCCATTGAGAATGAAGGGTGTTCAAAATTGAGTACTACATAATTTCCAGTAAAACTGATAGATAAAGGGTCAAAGTTTTACATTGAATTAAATTAAAATTTTAAGAAGATGAAAAATAAGTAATATTTTGGCCAAATTATGGACATTATACTATTCATAAAGCTAAAATTGGCAGGCATTGCTGTTATTTAAAATATCATGTGGTTCATCTGCATATTTTATTTCGGCTTAAAAAAGTTACTCGACTTTAAGATGTCGCCTACGCGTCAATTTTCTCCAAGCCGCCATTTTATAGCAAAAAATTAACAATTCAATTAACCAATTTAATGGAAAAGGTTATAACAACGGAGTCATTAGTCCGTCAAGGCTGAGAGTACGGACTCCAAAATTATAGACTTTCTAAAATCGCGCGCGATCATTTCTAACTGGAAGCCTCTTAACTGCCCGATATAATGCGAAATGTACCATGTGCAGAATATATTTCCTTAGACGGGAAATCTTAAGAGTATATATTTTATTCATGGGCAAGAAACGCATTAACGTCTTACAAAAATTCACGTAAACGGATACGGAGTCCAGAACTAGCTTATCAATTATGACGAGCCTTGAAAAGTAAATGACCTCGGAATAAAATTTCGGCAAAAAATAATTCGGTAAATATACATCGGCCATCGGCAGGAAATGAATCGTAGCACATTATAAGCACTCTGAAATTGCGTGAAGCCACCATAGATAAACAAAACTATTGAGGAATACGGCAAGCTAGGAATACAAGGATGTATTCACTTCCCCAGCGAAATTTGCAAGGCGATCGATCTAATTAGATTTCTTTTCTTTTTTTTCCTCCATAAAATAACTGAGACTATCCAGAGAGAAACACCCAATACCGTGCATCATATTGAATCCGCGACAATTCCAAAGGCGGTTAGCCGCAGACGGCTGCCGCTTAAAGTTCGTGAAGGCTCTTCTGTCTTCCGGGAGAGCTAGAAGCATTACTTTCCCGCGGCGAGCGGACGCTTCCTTTGTCAATAAGCGGGCTTGACTTATCGATCGGTTCCAGTTTTCCGTGATTAGAAAACGATTCCTCTCTCTCTCTCACTCTCTCTAACTTCATCAGACTCGAGAACGGGAAGGACTATCTTTCAGACGTGCTGAATCAGAGATTGGCGATGTGTATTTATGTGAGTTCATTTAGAAAATATTCATTCCAAAATTATCCGATGCCAGCCGATAATCGATAAATTTGTTTCGATATGCGATTACGCGCGTTAATGTAAAATTTCTGTACACGCAAGCTATGTGGTAGACGAACTGGGAAACATCCGTCCGGATTGTTTGAGGTCAAGTGATTTTCAGACAATTTGGAATATACGTGTACGTGACCGACTCAGGCAATTATCTGCGAAGAAATTTCATTTAATTTCAAAATAATATTTTAATATAATTATGAAAAACCCTAAATACATGCACTTTTGGAATAATCTAACCCTATGTAACAATATATCTTATTTATTACACTCATACAATTTATATGTATCCACTGCAATTTAACATGCTGTCATTTAGAACGTAGTTACGCATTTTAAAAACCATATTGGTTGAGGTGTAATTTTTGTAGTTGAAATCTATTCCTCACGGTGAATATAAATGATACGGAATGTTCAGAATAAAACCTTCCAATGGATTTCATTCTGGTACTTAATTCGATCCTGCATTATATTCGATTACTAATAATTCGATACTGATCGACATTCTGAATCAGTATGGCAGATTATCATATCGACCGTTTTACCATTCTTCGAGACGGAAATATCGATAGTGTCGGATTAGCTGATCATCCCTAAGAGGGAGTTGGCTTGGCAGCGGTGGAATTCCTCCTTCCTGCCCTCCCTCCCCTCACTTGCCCCACCTCCGTTCGCGGAAGAGAGAGACCGACCACGGAATGAGAGCAGGCCGAGCTCATTTTCATTTACGGACACTTCTCTCATGGTATATCGTCCACCGATTAGAAGCAGGCTTTCGGCCACCACACATAAATAAACCACAATATCTTCGTGATCTTCACAAACATCTCAGTATACCTTAAATACCGTTTTCCCAACATTTCCTCCTCCAGTTACACATATTCTCTCAACCCACTCCATTCATGCCGCAACCCTTATCATCCCTTCCTCCCTCTTCCCTACTCACGTAAGATGCTCATTCCCCATCACGTCCTCCGACACCCCATCTTAACCTCTAGATATCTTCTCCACACACAACTTTTTTTCGAATTTATCAAATCAAACTTCTTTGCTTCTCCAAAAATACACGAGCATATGATATTTTTCGTCCTTCCCTTGATTGGTGCCAAATTAGGAGATAAATTCGAGCAGTTTTTCGTTTGAGGAGATTTCTATTGTCCGTTATCCACCGATAAGAGAGGATCGGTTGGAGGCGGTTTTGGACTGACCCCGAAATTTATTCCGTAGACACAGAAGCGGAATCGTTCAGCCATTCCGGATTGCTCAAATTGTCCTTTTTTAGTCATCTTTCTAACCAGATTTTCGTAATTCTGACCTTGCTTCTCATCGTTTAAATTGCCTTTCCCTTGCTCTCTTTTGCGTCACCAAGACCTTCTACGAATTTTTCTCGAGCTCTGAAAGTGAAGAGACTCCATCATCAATGCTTTCCTAATTGTAAATACCTCTTTGGCTTACTCAGCTTTCTTTCTTACAAATATCCCCCTATACATTATTAATATCATTATTAGACGTAGTCTACTGGTTTAGGGTAAGTTTTAGATGGTCCCTGGAATTACGCACTACTATAATTATCATTTCTAAATAAAATGACGCAAAAAATCTTCCAAAATTCCACAATTCACATTAAAATCGCCCATTATTTATCTTTGAATACAATCAACCTTCCCGAATCCGATAAAAAATGCCTACTCTTTTCCTCACTATGCATCGCTCATCCAGGATTCATCCCTCTATTACCGTTTTCATTGCCTCTCAGTATCGCAAAGATCCACTAGTCCTGTCTTCTTCTAATACCTTCTAACAGACCTCTCACTTGCCATACCATACCCAGGACTTCATCGTTTATTTTCCCGTGGGTCCATTTCATTTGGACCATTCTTCACCACACCCACATCTCGAAAGCTTCCAATCTATGCACATCCTTTGGAATTATCTGAGAATACATAAAAAGCGACAGGAAGAGTCTTCAACATGGAATAGAGAAGCGAGGGCGGAGTGACATCACGGTTGGGATCTTTATGCCGCGAGACGATCTGGACTCGTTTTTGTATCCGTCCTCTGTCAAGGTATCGGTCAAAGGTAGACCTCTTGAAGTTTCAACGAGAGCACAATTAAAATAACAATAAATCCCCTTTCCACAAAAGGCCATGCGGAAAGGACGCCCAATGAAATCACCGTAGACCCAGCAGGCGTAGGTGAGGGGGGAGTGAGGGAGGGGATAGGCGGGGTGCGGGGCGAAGACTCGGCTTTCGCGAAAAGGAAAACATCGGCGAATACCGTCGACGATGGAGGAAACAGATATGTACGCGTCCTCCCGCAAACAAAATGGACATGAACCCATTGTCCGCTTACGTGCGGTCTAGCTAAACAAGTGGTGAAGACGGAGCGCGCGACCCACTTACCGAACGCTGACCACTTCGAGCGGCACGGATGGGACACTGCCACCCGCGGTCGGACCTCTGGGACAACCATCGTAGAGGATATCCTCATAATCACAACGTCCGGCAGTCACACTTACGATGTGACTCAACCGTAGATAACCACTTCCATTTCCGAATTCAATGTAACGCATTTTGAACTCTATCCATATTTCAACGCAACGCACACAAATGGATATTAAGTACATCTCTGCGACTAAAGACGGCTGAAAAACATAAGGCAAATGCAAATATCCAACTCCATTTTCAAATTGGATCCACCCACAGTAATAATAAGCGCCTTGTCAAAAATGTCACACGTCAAAACAGCTGCGTCTCGGCGCTCTGATATGACCCGACAGTGAAATCTTGTGCACGATCAAGATGAGTACCTTTATGGCATTGTATGGATGGTTAATCGTCATAACAATTTGTAGGGTTCAAACTCGAAATCTCTTGATTTCCGGCCGAAAGTTGGCCGGAAATCAAGAGATTTCGAGTTTGAATCCCGGTATAGGCGAATGGTCGCTTTTTATTTGAAATTTATTTCATTTATTATTTTTTTGATGCACAACACACAATTGAAAAGTAATTACATCGATGCGATTGCACACGATCAGAGCAAGATGATTCGACTGTAAATTACCAAATATTTCTTAATTTGATTCACTTTCCTTGCAAATGTGTAGAATAATTAAACTGCGCAAATGTATCAGATGATTACAGAACTACGAGCGTATAGGGAGACCATAGAGCAAAGCAGTAGGAGAGAGCAAAAAATGAAAGTATAAAAATACATACGCCCACAGTTAGCGAAACGGATCAGCCATGAAATTTCGACCCGGAAGGAAACTCGAGGGACCTTTTCAATCGCCTTCTCCTCGGAGACCTTGAAGGACCTATGCCGCGGGGCGCAAAGAGATGCCTGCTCTTCCGCTCCGAAGACCTTCCCACTTTCAAAGCCCTCAGCGGCGGCTAGAAGCGCCTTTAATCGGGAGTTGATTCCTCCTCGGGAATGGGAAAATGAGGCCAACGCCTCTTCGGGACTCATTGACGTGCGCGCTTTACGCTCGGGTGTCCAGCCACGCCGGACCGCAAATCTCTAATCCCTGACGGCTTACTGCTTTCTTGAGGCACGAGAGAAAACATACAGTATATTCTAGAAAAATTTCCATTTACGAGATATGTGCCCACTAGTAGATATACCCACGGATATAAAGAATTCGACCGTTTTCTCGACTATGTTAACAGGTGCTCATTCCATTGGAATGTCAAGGACTCTTAGCAAGAAAAATACGCATCTAAGTCGGGGAACTCTTAAGTTTGACACATTTATTGAAAACAGCAGGCTTGATCAGATTTTGTCTACCATTGGGGAAGCTGAATTTGAAAAGAATGCGAACACATTTCTAAAAATTAATCCATCTTTTTCATTCAATTTAAAATAAATTAATAAAATATTGAAGTTTACTGAAAAGAAATAAGTAACTTAGTAAATACACACACACACACTGTATTTAGAACAAAATTATAGAATTACTAAGTTATTTATCTCATTTCAATACGTTTTGTAAATTCCATAAAGTTACGCCAGAGACAACGAATTTCAGTAATGAAGTGAATTAGAAGAAATATAGTAGATTGCATCGCGGGACGACGGCGGGCAACCTATATCACACCAGGCCTTTGAAATTTGTGCATTTAAAAAAAATCCCGAAAAATAATCGTGGCTCGCAATTAAAGTTTCCGAAACAATTAATAGACGGAGGGAGAGAGAATCGAATAAATATTACGGAAGAGATGAGATTGGCCGGGGAATTCAATGTGTGTGGAATTGGGATGTTGAAGGATGTTGTTGCGACCAATTGAAGGGCGGTAGTACTAAGATTTCGACCCAGTAGTCTTTGAGTGAAAATTTTTATTTACTTCTTCGTCATTCTTCGCCGGGAAACTTCAAAAACCTACCACTCCACGGGGTGAAATTCTTGCGTTGATGATGAAGCGAAATAAAAACGCTGGGAAAACAAACAAACAGAACAATGGGTCCACGAGAAAAACGCGTGTTGTCATGGAGGAATTTGTATTAAAAAGAAACACAGTGGTATGTAGAATAAATTCGTGTCTCTGCAAAGGACGGTAGGAATCACATCTACACCTAAACCTCAAGCAAACCCCCATTTTGGTTTCACACCTTTCATCCTGGTAGGAAAAACTAAAGAGTCAAAGAACACCAGGCTACCCATTCCTCATTTGTGAAAATGGTATTACGTAAAAAAAATATCTAAATAGCTCCGGAACAGTTTGAAAGATGACCTGAGACTAAAAACGACGGGGATGGTCCAATCTTTCGAGAAAAATGAGGAAGCTGGCCAAATTTTGAGCCAAAAGGATGCGAAAGTTTGAAATGCAAAAAAATCATAACGAGACAATTTTAAAATTCAAAATGGTATATAATGCTGCATCGACCGGAAAATTGAATGCTTTTTTCGTATCCTTTCTTAGAAACATCGCAAAATACGAAAATTTCTACAAAACCCATCCTTTTGGAACGTCCACGGTCTTGCCCATAACCTTTAATGAGAACAAACGGATGTTTGTTTTCGTCCAACTTTCGGCTAAACTAAACCAACGGGTGCATCAACCTGCTAATCACGAAAGGAGATAATCCATTGTGGGTTCAACAAGGGAACCAAGCTATACGCGAAAAACCTATCCGGCAATTTGGTCGAGAATAGTAATAGCAAACACATGCAAACCAGGCTATATGAATCACATGTCATCCTGAGTCAGGATGATAACAATATTAGAACCCGGAAGCTCCATTTCAGAGGCACCTTTTCGCTGGTTTTTCTGATCGTAATAAAGGAAGAGAATAATTTCTTTGCCATAATTTCCATTTTAACACTTCCATATCGGCTTTCATTGAAATTACCATCCAGAGAATATAAAAGAGAGCAATGAATAAGCAATGAAACTGGTTCATTTTGAAGGTGACTCGTCCCACGGATGGTGCTCGCCCGAATCGTTTCACATCCGACAGACTTGGTTGACCCGAGGCACTTAGTGCTAAACAAAACAGCAACAACCACGTTGTAAACCAGATCTCGGCTCGTTGTTGAGGCAGAGTCAAATTTTCCATCAATCGCACAAAACATTGCAAATATTTTCACCCTTGGGACACGCCCTGGGATTTTTTTACGGCTGACCTCGCGACATAGCCGAGCCTTCGAAATCATTCGCTCTCTTCTCGATCGGAGGCGGCAGGGCTACACTGGCGGCTGCAAGGCAGGGGTGCTTAGAAACGGATAGATAGGTGCAAAACCGTGATCGATGCTCGCACCAAAGGGATTTCGCTCTCTCACAAAAGAAAAGCTGTGTGAAGCTACCGAATGCCAACTATTCAACTGATGTTTTCGTTTTCGGAGAGGGCGAAAGTCTCCTCGGGAGAATACGTTTTCAATCCGACTCTCCTCACCTGACAATCCTGATTGACCTTCCCGGTTCATCCCGACCACTTCCTCGGCCATTGGCATGCAAAGACAATATGAGGGGCGGAACTCCAAACGTTCCCTTCACAATTTACTAAATTCGGTCATCAGTACCCATTGAAAAGAGAATGCCCTTGTGGTTTGGCCCACTATTATAGATTTTCTGAAGTATTTTTATTCTATATGCATAGAGATCTTAATCTTAATGATATACGAGATAAATCTAAAAATTAATTTGTTTTTTTTGTTTTGGGACACATCATGACAGAGCGGTACTATGTCGGGTCTTCTAACCTTCTGCATAAATAGGGTAAAAATATACAAAGTAATTTCCCCTAGATCCGATATTCGGTTGAATCCGATATACAAGATCGGATGTACGCACTTTTCTGGAAATTTGTGAATCGAAAAAATCGATCAAAAAAAGTTTTTCCGCACACACATGACAATGCATGCTAAATTCAAAATCAAGATTTCAATTCATTCACTTCAATGAAGAACGAAATGTACACTGTCTCGTTCTTTCTCTAGCTACGAGTATTGTATCATTTGCAAACGTACGAGGATTATGATGCATAGTGACAGCTGAGAAGACACTTCGTACATTGTAAACAATTACTGTAAAATTCAAAAGCCGAGGATTATTTTTTCATAAGCTAACTTTGAAGGTGCATCGCACATTCGGTAAACTGCTACTGGAAAATTTGATGGTCTGGAATTATTTCTTTAAGATTTAACTTTTAAAATTCATCGGTACGTTTTTTTCCGAATTCAACATTCATTGTGACTGGCAAAATAAAATCTTACCCGCCCAAAGCATCTGCAAAATTGCGTGCTCACATACGACACATATGGTGGAAAATCTGCCTACACATAGAAAAAGACTAATAATACCAAGTATATCCAGTTACATCGGCACAGATAAATAGGTTCGGCGAAGCCAGCCATAGGGAGTGGTACAGTCCACTATTAATCAAAATGGATCATTGAATAGTCAATTCAATACTCCCACTCCCCTATCCTCTTTGGAACAATTGTAAGACACAGTGAGCGGATAATATTACTCGTTACATTTGCAATAAAAATAAAAAAATCCAGTGTTCAAACGGAGAAGAGTTACCGTCACACATCAACGTTACCACACCAAATGTTCTCAGCTTATTAAGAGCCGTTGGAAGAACAGGCAATGAGATTACCGCAAGATGAAAGCAGCGAGGTTCTCCAAAAAATTGGAACCTCACACTTAACATTCAAACATGAGGGCATAAGTTTGGCAGGTGGAACAATTCAACAATCCCTCGGAAACGCACCTAAGTAGTGGGAAAGAACTAGGTTAGGTAACCCTTTTGCGAAGAGGGAATTTATGGTAGGGACGTAGAGTAAGGATGTAAAGAAATATTAACGAAAAGAGGTTTTTGTGAGGAAGAATGGAAAAAGTATAATGGACGTAGAGGAAAGCAAACGAACAGATGCTGGGCATCACATTGGGAGAAAAAATGTAGTCAAAATTCAAGAAACGAAAAAAAGCGGATGCAAAGCATTTTGATTTGAAAATGTGACGCTGAAGACTCTTATATAGAGGGAAAAATGTTGCGTAATCGAGGTAAAAAGGAGAAAATATTTGTCATGTAGGATGGAATGAAGGAATACATCAAGTAAACGGTTTTGAAAAATGGCTTAATGCAATGCAGGATTCAGAGACGTAAAACTGTGATATATGAAGCTCAGGATTGTGATAGTCCGGGCTTAGTATTGTTATGTTGAGGTGTCACCTTGTTTAGATTAAAGTTAGGCGGGTCTCAGAAGTTTGGTCGTAGTTTGAATCAAAGCCCACCCGAGACCTACTTGGACAGGTAGTCTACCGTTAGTAACCGCAGGAAGCTAATACATTAGGCACTAAAAGACGCGCGAGTTTATCTAAACCTGACTTCCAGGATTCACAAAAATGAAGTCACATTAAAATACCAGAGTAGACCTGTTCTAAAGGTCACTGGATCGGCATGAAAGGTGGAACTGATATAAATTGGGACGGCGTTTGAGGTCTCCGTGGTCCGCAGGCTGTCGCTTAAAGTTTGGAAAAGAGATGAACAAGGAAGAATGTGCAGAGTTGCGGAAGTTTCGAAGGAGGGTGAGAAGGGAGGGGGAAGGGGTTGTGGAAATGAGGAGGGATATCGCTGTGATTCTTCCCCCCACCACCCCCCCAGCTTATCAGGTTGACGACCAGATTCAGATTGGAAGACAATGCCACTACCAAAACTATTTTCTCAAGAAAGAAAGCTACAAAAATGCCATTTTCGCTGTAATAACATTTATCACAATGCGATAAAATAACCAAAGTACAACTAAAGGAATAGAGTTTAGCAGTTGAAAGAAGAAAAAGTATCCCTTTACTCTTTATGGTACTGAAATGTTTTTTCGAATCAAAACTTGCATTCCGGAGAAATTGCTTCCGAGTATTTGTAACTTCGTTTTTTTTACATTTACCACGAAACGGCTATAAACGCGTAAACGAATCATCGCACAATCCTTTCTATAAATTCTCGCGGTTATGAAGGAAGCAAATCCCAAATTTAATATTAAAATAACAGGGCACAAATGGGATTTAAAAAAAATAAATTAAAATAAAAAAGAGGGGAATCCGTTCCGCGAGAAAAGAAATGGCACTTCTCCCCCAACTGAGGGTAGAGAAAGAAACTTAGGACTTCCACATGAAGATTTATAACTTCACACGACCATGGTTTCGATGCTATGCATCATCATCAGGTGACATAGATGAAAAATTTTTCAACTTATATCGCCTGGCTCCAAGAGGGGAGGAAGGTAGGGGGGGGGGTAAGGGAGAGGGGGTAAGTTGAATACTGGTGCAGCAACCTATAAGTTGGCTAGGACAGGGGGGGGCGTTTGTCCGCAACGGTATGACCCTCATTAAGGGACGGTCGATGATCATCGCAGCATCTAAACCATGGTCGTGTGAAGTAATTAATCTTTATGCGGAAGTGCAAAATTCCTTTCTCTACCCTCACCATGAAAGAATTCCACAAAGTTAAGCCTGAAACTGTTATGTCTCCTCCAACTGTTACTGAAGACCCGTGCCTTGCGGATATTTCTCCGCATAGGTCTATTCTGTTGGAAAGGGACTCTAGGTCAGAAAACGCTGACTGCAACGAAACTTCCGACACGAACACGCCGAATGCAAGGCCAGCGAAATTGCTGTCCCAGCAATAGGGAACCACGTGGAGGAAAGCCCGGAGGACAACGATTTCAACAGTATCAAACCGCGGAAGCCCCTTCACAAGAAATTCAAATGTTATTGTTTATTTTGGTTATTGCCACATTGCATGTTGGAGATTTAAAATAAGAGAGTTTTGACTCTCACTTGCCACGGAAAAAGGAACAGCAGGAATAGAATTTCGTAGTAGACAAAACAAGACTTTACGCAAGACAAAAATCCAAGGACCAGATGCAAAGATAAGATATAGAGGAGAGATGTGCCAAGAGCTCGATTATATGGATCATGCAACGGTTTCGTCCAGACACCTTGGGGTAATACAATCAACGTAGATTTGAGACGTGCTAATGAAATATGAGGAAAGGAATCGAAGAAGTGATACACAAGGCAGTGGAAAAAATGATTTGATCAGAGAAAGAAATTCGAAGGAGACACAAAGAAGTTGTGAAAGACAAGCCGAAATGTTGGAGGACGTAGAAGGTTTTTCGAACAAGTTAAGCGATCGGGGGTGAGGGAGGGAGGAAAATAACAGGCGTTTAGGGTGCCATAACGGGGGTTATTTATTTTGAAGGAAGAATTGAAGAAGACAGCGTGCGGCAGCGATGTTGCTCAACTTTCAAAAGCCATTAGAAGTACCCAGGAATATCAATTGATTTTCTATTAAATATAAAAATAATTAAGAGGGTCGCGGTAGTCCAGGTGTAGAGCGTTGGACTATTGACCGGCGGGCCGGGGTTCGATTCACGGGCAAACCTATGTAGTAACCCTGTTTCATCCAAGCTATGTGATTTTTCGGGTACCAGATCTTCCTGGGAAACCATAACCGGCACAGGGAAAGGAACTGGCCGCCCTATCCTGATGTGTGAATTTCACACGCCGTATAGGGCTTAGTACTGGGTGAACTCGAACATCATCTACCTAACCGACCTTCGGGTTGATTACTGTGTTTATGATTGTCAAAAATTAATTCTTCAAGATATACACAATGCACACAAAATAATAATGCTATTTCTACATCTTAGAATTTCGAATAGTATATTCGAAAACAAACAATGAGTAGTCTATATATTTTAATAGCAATATTCTTCCAAGTAAATATTTTTTAGTAAAGTGAGTCAGTAAAAGTCCTCAGATTCCCCTGTAAAGCATTGTGCCACGGAAGAAATGTCGCCATAATTGTTCGCCTCTCAAAAACTATTCCTGAGAGCCAGATTAGATTAGTGTCCTCTTTTACCATAATTCGACATCATTAACTTGCTTTATCACAGCAACGTACAAAGACAACGCCAGAACGTATGCGAGTGATTGTCGATCAGAAAAAAAGCCATGAAACGGGAAGAAAAGTATACACAATGCATGTTTACTTATTTTCTTCGGAGATATTTGGGAGTAATTTTTGTTGTTGTGCTCGCGAGAGGAATGGTTCTTGAGACAGGAAAATTCGGCGGTCTTTATCTCTTTTATGTTTTGGTCGTACGTCAGAGAGGTTCAAGGAAATAAGTAACCAGTAAATTCACTTAAAAATGATAAAGACGAAAGAGTAACCAGCAATTTGGAAAAGGCTAACTTATCAAATTCCTACTTTCTAAGCGTTTTTACCCATGTCTTACCTAATGCCTCCGATGACTTACCAAGCGATGCCCAAAATTGAAATTTCATATAATGGAATAGAATATTTGCTGAAAAATATTAAGCCTAATAAATCCACCGTGTCCGATGAAATACCCGCTCGTATATTTAAGGACCTAGCTTCGGAGATATTGGAAAGCGGCTAACGTAACACCAATATTTAAAAACGGAGACAAAAAGGACACGAGCAATTACGGATGTATTTCCCTCACATCCATTTCGCGCAAGGTTATGGAATATATAGTGGCTAATTCGATCGTGAGACACCTCGATAATCAGAATTTATTAATGAAAAATCAGCATGGTTTCCGAAAGGGCAGATCGTGCGAGGGATAAGCTGCGCTTTTTGTTCATGATGCTCTTATTACGAGAGAGAGAGCAATGTTACAGTGGACGCAGTTTTTCAAGATTTTAAGAAAGCCTGCGACAAAGTACCTCATAGTAATTACTCGCAAAGCTAGAAGCGTATGACATAAATTAAAATATCCGGCGTTGGGTTTAAGTAGTAGTAGTAGTTTTAAGGGGAGGCGACCGACAGCTAAGGTCATTTGCGCCATAGGGGATGGACAGGAAAGGATGAAGGGTGGAGAGAAACCCGGCGTCGGCATTAGCCTACTCTTTACGAAAGGCGCCAAGGGGTCCGCAGTTTAACGTCCCATCCGACGGACGGCGTACTCACTCAAAGTGCCCTCCACAAAGCACCTCAAGTAGGGATCGAGATACCTCTGAAAAATATTCAACACCGCCGGGATTTGAACCCGCGCCCTCAGGGTGGGAAGCTGGGTTTAAGACTTTTTGAATTGTCTAAGAGTACTCATAGATGGAGTTAGCTCAAATGCAGCAGAAATTACTTCACGTGTTCCCCACACAAGTGTTATCGGACCTCTTTTATTCTTACTTTACGTTAAGGACATTGACTCCGAAGTCACCAGTAAGTTACGTTTATTTGTTGACGATGCAGTGGCTTATTGTGATACCCTTAAACCTGAGGACACAGTAGCTTTATCAGATGACCTAAATGCTATACAACACTGATGCGACACTTAACAATT
This sequence comes from Hetaerina americana, assembly GCF_022747635.1. Classification (NCBI taxonomy): domain Eukaryota; kingdom Metazoa; phylum Arthropoda; class Insecta; order Odonata; family Calopterygidae; genus Hetaerina; species Hetaerina americana. Next base: position 3,908,257 of record NW_027287030.1, on the reverse strand, counting down.
ACAATTAAACTTAAAAGAGTGCGTAGTGATGAATTTTTAGGAAAAGAGCAATTCCCACCCGAAAGCCTACGGCATTGGGAACACCGAAATGGAATTTGTAGACTCGATTAAATACGAGGGTCATCCGGAAAGTAGTACCCGATCGTGAAATAAAGACACAAAAGTAAATATTAACAAACATAAAAAATTTTATTTGAAAGAGGATACTTTAAACTACTTCTCAACATAATCTCCAAGCAAATTAAGGCATTTGTCATAACGTGTGACAAGTTTCTGTATTCCTGCTGCATAGTCCTTCGCCGCCAGCTCATTGAGATACGCGAGGGACCCATCTTGCACAAATTTTTGCATAATGCAGATGGTGTTTAACAATTTCATGAACAATTGTTCGAGAAACATTGGGAAAATGCTCACAGATGTCATCAATTGTGACGCGCCGATCGTTCCTCACGAATTCGTCAACTGAGCTCACCAGTTGGTCTGTAATGACAGACGGTCTCCCCGAACGCTCATCGTCGTGTGTGTTCCCCCTCCCCATGTTGAAGTTGCGACACCACCGCCGAACAGACGACTCGTCCATTACATTGTCTCCATACACCTCCTTTAATTGGCGATGAATATCACATGGGCGAACGTTTCTTGCATTGAGGAATTTAATCACTGCCCTCACTTCACAACTGGCGGCGTTCTCAATTTTTTTAAACATTGTAAACAATCACAGAAACAACACAGGCAATGCTAGCGTCACGCAACTTGGCTCAGAGAAGGCAGACAAGCCACTGAAGCTATCTGACCTCGTCCAGCGGCTACTCGCGTCGTCAGCACTTCATGCGGCACGAACGGGTACTACTTTCCGGATGACCCTCGTACCTAGGCGTTACCCTCAATCACGACCTTTCCTTAGCGAAATACATACGGGTAATACGTGGACAAGCTAACAAAACATAAGATTTTATTAAAAGGGTACTGGGTAAATGCGATGAAAAGATTTAAGAGAAATGCTATCTTTCGCTGGTTAGGCCTCAATTAGAATATCCTGCTAGTATATATGGGGTCCTCACGAAGTTGGATTGATTGCCGAACTTAATCACGTGCAGCGATGAGGAACTAGGTTTTCTTTCAAAACAAAATACACCTAACAGCTAGCATTACTAGTCTAGACATGATTAAGCGCTTCATTAAAATCTGCATGGAGCATAATTTTTACAATTCCGACGCATGGGCGATAGGAAAAGCAGAGAGTGCAATATTAGAAGCGTTGGATATGTGGTGCTGCAGAAAAATAATTTAAAAAACGGAAAGGCAGAATGAATAGATGAAGGAATACCCACGCAAAAGAGTGAGTTTAGAGAGAACATTTGGAAAACATTCGAAAGGAGAATATTAGAACAAATCAGACACATACTACATCATGATAGTTTACTGAAGACTGTAACAGGGAAACTATTTCTACAGATGAGAGCAAGACATTAGAAAGCCGAGAAGGAAGTAAGACAAGCCGGTAATTTTAAACGTAAACCCAATGAGGAAAGGAAAAACAATTGGCACGTTTGCCAATATCTTGGAGAGCTAGTGCAAACCAATCCTCGTGACAGAAAAACAATGGTGATGACTCTACCCTGACTTGCAAATGTAGAGTGGAATTCGGCTCATTTCCGCAATGCCGTGAGCAAAATCGTGGTATTGATACCTTTGCTAATGTATTTTAAGGGTGAACCGCCTTTTCATGGTTCCACTTAGAATTTATAATGATCGTGCGATGATGCTTGCTCTTTTTCAGCCAATTTTTTCTACCAAACCAGCAGACGATCCGACGATGACCATTATAACGCGACCATGAAAATCGTCGAAACTGGTCCGATCAGTAAATAAATATTTGATCGTTGAAAACTTTTTGTAAGTTTTTAAATGGGATTCCGAAGGCCGCCTCGAAGCGTTACATTACTTTCCTCAAGCCCAACAATCGGAACCATTTAACAAATATCTGAAGTTAGCCCACAGAGATCTAACATCCATTTAAACGCGTATAGATCGGATGATCCCCGTTCACACACGATGACGCCTCTGACAGCTTCACGCAAGCTGTGTGATTTCTCGCTCATTAGCTCTTCCTGGAAAACCATAGGCGATAAGGGAAAGGAACTGAGGCTCCGTAACACCCTTATGTGTGAAATTCTCAAGCTTCGGGATGAGTATGAGATGAGATCACCTATCAAATAAACCTAATTGTTGATTTATGTTGCTCGTTTCTTTTCCCCGATTCAATAAACCCAACGAGTCCTCCCCTCCACACACGCCCAATCCCCATATTTGTCTTTTTTCCAAGGACAGATCGCAAATAAAAAAAGAAGAGAAACATGAGAAAAGGTTTTTTTTTTGCCATTTGATGAGGGAGGATATGGTCCTGAGGAGACGGGAAAACTGAAGGAAGTGAATCTGCAGACGGTCCCGATTAAAAAAAATGCCCTCGTAGCTGCCGAAAATGGGCGAAAAAGTACTTACGCCGAGGGTGAAACAACAGGACGGACCACGTTTAATTTTGGGATCAAAGGTTAACCCCGTCTTGCCCTCCACATCCTCGCCCATTCGTCATGACGACGACAATAAACAAACACGCCAACAAATGGCAACAGTGCCTCCCACCACTCACCAATCGCCGCGAATCCCCGCGGTGCGTCACCGTCGGACCCGGACGGAGAGGCCGACCTTCGGATCCGCGATGCTAGACGCGTCGTAGGCCGGCGCGTAGAGAACAGGTAAAGCGGTAACCGGAGAACAATATATCTAGATTCCATTAAAATATTCTTTCGAATCTATTCGAGTATAATAGGGCACTGCCCTTTTCCTCTGTTTAATCCCCATTTATGCAAGACCAAGAATTTGCACCCCGCGCACGTAAAAATGTGTTTCGTGGTGAGGGGGGAGACACCAGTCATAAAAGCAGAGATAACGAAGTGTGTAAAGATAGTGAAATGTATTAATTTGTCACTGCGCCACTGTTTACTTTGATGTTGTCAACTGCGAGAGTGAAAAACTAATCCCCGAATTTGCCTATTTGATAGTTTAACTTCCCAATACAGTCACGAAGAAAGGCCTGAATACAGGGGTTCGTCCGGAAAATAAGTGTACTGACTCCTGGGCTGGGCGCGCCGCTCCAGGCGCGCCCAGCACCGCTCTGACGGGCTGCGATTGGAGGGGGTATGTTGGCAAGCGACGCTGAAAAAGGCAGTCGGCTCTGAGCTGTGGTGTAGTGAGGAGCTCTGTTAACGCGAACCTCCACGCTCGACCCACGTCACGGAACGCGATGCCGAAGTTTTTGGAGTAGCGTTATTCCATCAAATTTGCGGTAAAGCTTGGGAAATCGTCTACCGAAACTGTCGGTATGATTAACCAGGCTTACGGGGAGTCAGCCATGTCCAGAAACACGATCTTTCGGTGGCACAAGATGTTCGTGGAGGGCAGAGAAGAGGTCGACGACGAGTCTTCGAGAGGTTCCCGATGATGCCTTCGCGGGAGCGTTCCAGGAATGGGAACGCCGCTGGAACAAGTGTATCGACTCACAAGGGTCCTATTTTGAGGAATATTAGCTTAAGATATGTAAAAGTGTAATAAATTTTTTTTCCTGAGCTCAGTACACTTATTTTCCGGACGAACCCTGTATATACCTCGTACGACACCTGTATTTCCTCAACGGCTTGTTAAAATGTAACGATTAATTCTTTTTAAGTTATTTTGATTTTTCTCCGTTGTCTCCAACTCCTCAGGGGATCGAATCTCAGGTTTATGTAGTACTTATGTTCTTAAAGGGCACATTTTTTAACAAACCAGGGTGTTTTTTTCGGTATTTTGTTCATTTATTTAATCAATGCTTTTTGAAGCAAGCAACATTAGTAGGATATTCCATGGGTTTGACATGAATACGTGCCATAACTATATTATTTCTTGCATAATTTGGAAGGACGTCTCTTTAGCAGTGAAGTTGAAAATGCATAATTACTCCCATCGTACAACGGTAGGAGATATCATTTCAATAAAACTTGAGACATTATGTGTAGGATAGATAAATTAAAGATGTAATTTTTTCCTCGAACGATAAGGGATCACAATAACATTGTGCGAACGCAATAGGGTCATATTCGGGTCAAGATTAGCCTGGTGTGTATTCACCCCCTGCCACACACCCCAGCGGTGGCTTGCAGGGTACTCAAATCAAATAAAAAACATACAATCATGCCGGTGAGATATACTGGATCTACAAAGCTTGTTGATATCTTTTAAGATCGGTTTGAACACGGAAAAATTTACCTATCGCCGAGAGGTATATTTTTCCGTCGAGATCTACGTGTATTTGGCGTTCTAATTTTACAATATTTTGGTTTTTTGTTTAAGCAGTCCTCAAAATTTTTCTTCAATATTTTAAAACCTAAAAAATATCTGAATCGAAATTGATATTTTGCTTGGCTTTCAAGGTTCGTTTGTCAAAAAATTAGACAATGAAACTAGTATCGGAAAATATCTGTTACATTACGTATCTGATGCACAGGAGTTTTTTGGGATATATTTACATCATCTATTATAAACACTGCACGTAAAGTCTTCATCACGTACGCCCGTACGCTAATGTACATGAAATTGCAGCACATACGTTTGAATACTCCCTGGCCTCTTAGTCTAAAAATTGTGAAAACCTTGATGCATAATAAGCAGATAAAATCCAAGATACCGTTAAATTTTCCTAATTGTCAACTTTAAGTGAATGCTGGCGATAAGATATATTAAAGAATGGAACAAGTACACATCCATCAACAGCGGTGATAGAAGTTGCATCCTCAAGCAAATTTACAGGTTTTTAGCCAAATGCATTTAAGGGAAAAGAAATTACATTAAATTTGGACGAAAAGATAAGAACAAAAATACTGAAGGAGAAATTTTGGCGAATAAAAACAAAATGGTAGGAAAAATATGGAAAACGCAGAGTGAAAAACAAGAAAAATAATGAGAAATTCGAAGGCCACAGTTTCGTTGAAAAAAAGGAGTAAAGAACGACAGTGGGGAGAACTAAGGCTGAGGGGACTGCGGAAGACATTAAAAATATTTAAATAAGGAGACACAGACCGGCTGTAAGGGGAGGGAATTAAGGAATAATTTCTTACGTGGAAAAATCCGAATAGCGAATCTTGCGATTCCTTGCTGATGATAATGGTAAAAAAATATCTTCATCCGGCCAAGACATGAGGGCTAGTCAAAAGTCGCTCACTTTGAAAGATGCTTACTAAGTAACATAAATTGACCGTTAAACAATGGGAAAATTCGCGCAAATATCATAAATAGATATTAATTATCAAATGCATATTATTCAATGTCGCTATTGAATAAAAAATTATCTACAAAGGTGATAGCATAAAAAGTTACTTACTGTTGACGACAATACACCTGTCAACTTGGCGATAATAAATGGGGTCATCCGTTATCATCGCAAATTTCATCAATTTATTTAAAATCACCTAATTTGAGTAACGAATATGACGCATACACAATAAAATTTTCGCATTTCGCTATTGTTATCTGTTCCTTAGATTTATCCATGAAGACCTGGGATATATTAAATATATCGAAATTTTGTCGAAATAACGCCACCTCACCCAAACTGGAAATACGCCTCCCGGTGTTACGAATCCATGACGAGCGCTCATTCTTCCATTACATTCGTGGAGTTAGTTACGTAAGTTGAAAGTGTTGACGACAGCCGGTGCAAGCCCGCGGGGCGGCGGCGAACCGCTTCTCCGCCGGCGCGGCTCTGGATGAGAAAAAAGGCGCGCGGTGGGGGCGGAGTGAGTGGGCCGGGGAATAAGCGGTTGGTCGAGCGGGGGCGTGGGGCCAGGAGGGAGGGGAAAGGTCTACTTCGAAAGAGAGAGAGACGGGGGGTGGAGAGTAGTGGGAAGGGAAGCCACCCACGCGCCCCAGGGAGCGTTCGTTGCGAGAAGACGGCGCCAGAAGAAATCACGAGTTCCTTGGGCACTTTTATGGTCACACCAACCAAATAGCAGCCGTTGAAATTAGGTTCGGTTCGACAGGCGGTGTTGGAGACCGCCTGGTACTACTTAAGTCGGGTGAAATGTACACAGTAAGGTCAAGTAGGTGGGGCGGGTTAATTTTCCATAAGCCGTCCGCGGTTTTCACGGCTGCTCTGGTGGGCATACAACCAATGCAAGCTTTGGAGTGACCAGTGGATCTTGGACCAGGAGAGAACCCAGATTTGAACCAGGAGAACTCCGGCCCATAAAAGACCGCTTTAATCGCTATTGTATCACACCGCCACAAATAAAATACTAAAATAAACGCCTCGGTCAATCAATTAGTACTGCCTCTTCAAATTATGCTGACAGCAAGAAAACCTCACTCTAAAAAATTATTAGAGTCCACTTTTTCGTTCATTATATCCCATATTCTCATTTAAACCAACTTAAATTCAACAAAATCGAACGGTTATGGATAGGGACGACGTAATATCCTCCTTCTAAAGGAATTTTTGACGAAATTTTCTTCCTTACGATGCGAAAAATTGAGTATTTCTCCGACATACTATAAACTAGGTTTCATCAAACATCCTTTCTTATAATGTCTCCACTTTTTGGACGTGGTGTCCCTTTGTCAGAGGAAGTATAGGCACTAATCCTTGCCCTTAAATTAAAGGACCCGATTTCATACAATTAATCGTTTTCATCAAAGGGTGAGCAGAATCAGAAAGGATGGAATTAGCAAGATATTAGTTTCACAGGCCAGACAAAGAAGGCATTCTACGACGGCTAAGTCGACAGGCAGTCGGCTAACGAAGCACTTTGGAGAGGACATTAAAAACAGGATAAAAGAGAACATAATTGGAAATTTAATGATGTAATAAACTTTTATAAACGTACCACAGGTAAAATTATTTCAAACAACGCGAGTTAATGCTTAAGCATTATATTTAGGGGCGGTAAAACATGAAAATGACTTCCTTAATACATTTTATTCAAGAGGAAGATGGGGAAAAGGGAAAAGGAGGAGAATGGTCAAGTAAAGCAGGAAGGGACAATGCTGGTTAGGAAAATGGAACAATTAATGCTTTTACTCGTACTTAACTTTTTTCCTCTCGTTCCCTTACAAAATTTGGAAAGAAGCCGTTTTCTATTTTACTGCACCTAAAGATGATGCTGGCCTAATTATTGCAATCCGGGTTGAGTGGAATCATTTTACCTGTGGTTCCAACGTAATCGTTTATTTATACTATTGAATTACGATGCAATACCACAAAGTTTCAAAATAACTTATTTTATTTAATGCTGTTGGGACTTGATATGTGATGTTGCTGTAGGATGATGTAATGGACGGATAACTAACGATGTGATTCTACAAAGAACAGGAGAAGACAAGATTACAATGTTAACTGGGAGAAGGGAAGGAATTAGAAACGTTTCAAGACACGATACTCTGATGAAGATTGTCGTCGTGGAGTAAGTGAACAAAAGGATGAATGGCCAAAAGCTAGCACGATATTTATAGAAAAACTTCAAAGAAAAAAATGTGCAGAGAAGAAGCTATCGGAGGAAATAACAGAGAAGAGATCCGCGTAACCAATCATTTATTTTATTTATCGACTTAATTGGGCGAAGTTGAGACCTTTAGTCCCTTCTTCCACCTAACCCGTACATTACAGGCATTACATTGAAGACAGTCACATAAAACCAAGCCCTAGATGGAGGAAAATCCACCTAGACGGAAATCGAACACGTAACCTCTGGGCTGGTAGGCGAAGACGTTACCCTGCCGCCACCGGGGCCGGCAATCATGGGATGACCGAAGAGGAAATTCTCGATTAATATTCATGAGCTTGATTAATATTTAAATTGTGTGTTGAACGAAGTAGCAGTCTCTGCTGGGCAGGACGATAGACTATTGCCGGAGGCTCCAGTATAATGAATACGCTAACTTCGAATGGGGTAAAATTTTCTGAAAACTAGGACTTCCTCGGAACGCCAATGATTATTGGGAAATGAACTGCCCCATATCCATCTTAATGTAAATGTATGCATTTCATATGCATTTGGGCTTAGGCTTGGGTGAGCTACCATCACCACTAAATGCGAACCTTTCCATGGATCACAGCATTATTAGACAGTTCATCTACACACGTGGACGTTATGGAATACTTCATTGGCGGGGATTTGACAGGAAATTATAGGGAGCATTGGAGGTAATCACAATTCCAAATTGGAGGGGAGGTGAGGGGTGGAAACCGAATGACAGACACTTCTATCCGTTCACGTCCGGGATTTGACGATTGAGAAGACAGGAAAACGATCGTTATAGTGGTGGGCATTATTTCATTTATGTGGATTACCTAATTAGTTCGGTTCAGAATTTAAAAAAATGAAGAGCAAGTTTTTTTGTTACCATACCGTTGTGGAAAAATTTCAAAGGCATAATGATGGACGTTAAAAGAAGTTGATTATCACTTACGCAAATTTCCAAGAGAATTTATATGAATACTTGATTTTTCGGAATCAAATTTGCTGTTATTAGCATATTTGAATTTCAATTCTAAAATTTTAAATTCTAATTAAAAAATGCCGAAATTTTTTAGTTCACACAAAAGACTATTAAGGAACCAAAAATAGTAACATTTAGTACAAAAATTGGAATTCTGGAGCTTACCATTTGAAGGTATGATTTACATGCCCCAAACCCACCATCACTTACTATATAACACACGAATTCACAATAGTTTACTCAATTAATGACACGAGTATTTCTTCCCTTCATTCTTCATAATTTCAATTTTTTTGCATTCCATCCAAAAAAAACCTCTTACCTTCCTTGTTCTCATCGGTTCGCATTCTCCCCTATAATTTTCTAGTGTCCTAAATTTCTCAATACTTCCTTCTCGAAATTTTCTCACATTTTTCCGACTTAAATGGAGTATACATCTCGTCCTCTTACATATTTAAAACTTCTTCGTGAGTCCTATCTTCGCCAAACTTATTTTCTCGATTCTTTACCATAACGAAACATTTAAGTCCTATCAACTTCTCTCGCATTATTGCCTAAAGGACGACATTTCTAAACGACTTCATGCAATTATGATAGTCTTCAACCAATCTTCTCTTTACGTCTAAACTTAGCGTGCATGTCTTCACTTTCCTCCTCCTTAATAAGAACATAACTTTTCCGACAACGCAATATACGCCCTATGTTCCTCAGAAAACGGTCTTTTTACGACAAAGTACTCCTCAAAGGGGAGTGTGGTAGTCCATAGGATAGAACGCCGAGCAACTGATCACATGCCCTGGGTTTTATTCCAATTGACGCCTATGGGCACCCCTAACTTAACTCAACTTGTGTGGTGCCACGACTTCTCGAGAAGCTACAGGTAGAACAGTTAAAAAGGACCCCTCCTCTTTCCCTGATGTGTGAATTTCACACACCACATCGTTGGTTTGGGTGGATTTGGATTGAGCTCTATCACCTAACCAAACAGTCATCGGGTTGATTACTATGTCCTTCTATTGCTCAAATATTTGAACTCTTACGCCTACTCTACAGTATATTCCCTGCGACTTAAAGTTCAACTGAGCCTGCCTAATTCTTGAGAATATGGATGGAGGATTGAAAACCTAGAAGAAAAACAAATCTGAGGAGTCAAGGAGTGATTTAAAGGGAAACTGATGCTTTATTCTTTACTATTTCGCGATGGTGATTGGCTCTCGAAAGGTGTGCATACGTAATGGACGCCCACGCACATGGGTTCCGCGTTCAGCATCTTGCCCTTCCATTGACAACATATCTGCGAATTGAGTACTGATTCTCAAATACGGCAGGAGCGTTTTAGCCATATGGTCATTTACAGCCCCCATCGGAACCAGTTTTTTTGCTTACACGATTGACTACCATGGCTTTCCCGATATCGAAAAATGGAAAGAGAAGGTCAGGGCGGGAAACTTACCGTGATTTCTTTTTTATTGCCTCAAGATGCCTCACGAAACACGTGAAAACCTCTTCCTCTCTGACAGGGAACTCATTTTCAAGGTCTTGCAAAAACTCTGCAAAGCTATAATTAAATCTGATGAGGAAAAATCAGCGAGACGCAAAATAATGAAACCTTGAATTTCACAGTCCGAAATTAAAGATAACAATGGAGGGATAGTTTTATCAGGGGTGGGTACTGGAGTCTAGTTTTCCTTCCCAAGATGCCAATCCCTCGATTTTCCGACGATCGTCATGCACTACATTCCTATGTTAGAGTAAAACTTAATTTACCTAGAATTCATAAGCGGTACGTATATTTGTACGCACTTTGGACAGCAAATTATGCACGCATAACCTTAAAGTCTGTAAAATCACACGCATAAATGTCTATTTTATTTAATATCCTAGGTTAAATTTTATATTACTCAAGGATGGACCTATAGCTAGGATTCCTACTTCAGGTAACAGTGTCGAGGTACTTGTTACTGTTGCAATGTCTAATTTTCCAGTCCTAAGTATCAGATCCTGATTATATTTTTCGTACCTATTTCACATATCTCGCCAGCCTCACATCATCTAGAAGATCTAATGCCATTACATTTATAACACCACACGAACCGTCAACCAACCGATGGAGGAATCCCTTCGCCCAAAATTTGCCAAAAAATAAATATCTAGCTGACATTCTCCGAAATCACTATTTAAGTTGCCGTTATATTTAAATCTCAACTCTAAATAATCGAAGTGCCTAGACAGAGAGAGTATCTTTCATTGAAAAAATACATAGTCATTTTCATAAAGTTAGAATTATATTTCACAAAGTTTTTAAATAACAAGAACAAAATCTTGTATGGGATTTTTAGTGAATCAACTCTAATCCAAAATGCTCTAAGGAGGGTGAGATATAACCGCAAATAAATTGGGTCTAGGTATGTCTCTCTAGTATAGCAATTATCAAGTAGAGACTGTTTGTTGTATCGATGAAGCAATATTGCAAAAATTTCGATTTCATCCATACTTGCGAAACAGTCGGATGGAATAGCCTGGGGAGAGGTGTTATTTTACATTAGTCACACTTCGTCTTAAATAAGGCTCGATCATCTGGGACCCAGAATTAAAAGAATTAAGTTTGAGGAAAAGTGAATAATAAGGTTAATGGTATGGTTAATAATAAGATGGTGAGACCAGATGATGTCGACTATTCCAAGAAACCGGTCGTTTATAAAATAAAAATCAGCGGAATTTGCAAAGTTATTATTATTCACTTTTCATCATGAAGTCCCATCAAGTTGAGCCGAAGACCATAGGATTCGATTAGTTTGAGAATAATTCAACATAATAAACATATTCAACAAAACTTAAACCTAAACATATTCAACAAAAGAAACGTGACCGATTTATTAGGAAAAAAGCTGTGAAAGAAAAAAAAGAGAGAAAGTATCACGCCAAAACGAGAAAACCTCTGGTGCGAATAATGAAGATTACACGCAAGAATTAACTTACAAAAAAACATTTAAAAAAACATTCTGTATGAATGTAGTTCAACTTGTGTGTGCCTTATGAGTAATAATTTGGAAAAGCACACCCGAGAGAAATTAAATTTGTCCAAGATGTCAATGCCAATCGTTAAGAACATTTGAACATTGAGATGGTATATTGAATTATGTTCTCCTTTACAATATCTGGGAATTAAAACGGAACCCTGCAATTCGCAGATGAAACGACAAAAGGAAAGCCATGAGAATCCCTTATGAATAAATAGTTTGATCAAATTGTGTTCAGTTCTCTTTTCAATTCGCCATCAGTCAAAACTGAGAGCGAGTGCAATGTACACGTCATTAGAGAAACTTAATTATCTTACATAGTTTTTTCTACGAGTAATAAAAATCATTAATGCATTTTTTGAATTCAGTTTCAAACCATACTATACAGCTAATTAGAAGTAAAACTGCATTGTTGAAACTGAAATAACTCGGGCGTTCTAGCAAAGGTGGAGCAGTAAATAAATTGACGGCAGATAAGACATTTTATGTCAGTTTTACAACCATAAACTAATCCTTCCAAATGGAGAGAACCCATTTACAGAGAGTTGCACCAGATAAGAATGACTTTAAGTAAGGATTATTTCGAATAAAAGTTCCAAATTTCCAATAAGACCTCATCAATGAACAAACACTGTGCTCTTCGAGCATTCAAAATTTTCCAGCATTCATGTGGGGATGAGAAGTAATGCGAAATCTGCAAACAGATATGATGCGAATGTATAGTTATGGACTAGTTCCGAGAGACAAATTTATTTAACTATGCGATTTCGACTGTTCTTCGCAATATTAAGTAATACCATTAAAACAAAGGCGGGTATATGAAGTTGTGTTAACACTATTACAACTCATATTTTTGCGCACGTTGTATCTATTTTTCGTGAGAACGAAATATATTTATGCACCAACAATTCACAAATCTTCTAGCGCCACTCCTTCACTGCCAGAGAAACATGCGTAAAAGTTATTCTTTCGACGTTCTATTCCATGAAAATTAAAATTAATGGATCCTGTTTTCTCATATTCCTTTGACCGATTGCACTTAAGACTAAGAATTCAGAAAAATTCTCAAAATAACATAAACCTGACGAATATGGTAGTTGCAACCTCCGTAATTGCGGTAGAACCGGAGCGAACGGTCAACTTTAGAATTGTATAAAAACAGTGAACCATAGAACAGTTTTAACTCGTCTCCGATTGCGACGCTATAATGTTAAATATTATGTTAAGACGTTCCCAAGAACGACGAGAATACGTCAAAATATCGGATTTAAACTCTGAGAAGGAAATCTGGAAGAGCAAAGGAGAATGCGAGAATATTGTCACAGTTTACTGTAGTTACCTACGATAAGCGCACCATCCATGTGACCAATGGCGAAAAACCTACATATTTGGATGAATATATTAAAAAAATGGGGCATTTAATCAAACTTTAATCGGAATCATGCAACATTTTAAAGTATTGGCCATTAAATAAATTGGAAGAAAAAAATGGCATTATATTTTAGGCTAAACCAACAGAATAGAAGATGACAGTATTCATTTGTCCTCTTTCTGCAAGACAAGGAGAGCAAAAACCCTTATAGAACGAACTTAGAAACGAGAAGGAAGATAATGGATTTGAGAAAACGAATTAAGAGGGAGATTTCTCCCGTATCCATTAATTATCCAGAAAATGGGGACGAAATTCATGAAAACTTAGATCAATTTTGGCATAAATCACTCCAGTCATTTTAAAGTCACGTAATAAACTGTTAAAAGAAACAAAAATGAATGCACTGACCCTCTTTATAATATTGTAGCTTCCGCTTGGTTTGCTATACGGGAAAAAAGAAACGCGCGAACGAAATGAACTTTTAACACTTTCAATATTTTTAATATTACATTTAAAAAAAATATTTTTTCGTATGTTTTGAAGCTCTTCAAAAATATGTTAACTCCCCATGACGTTGTGGAATGACTTCTCCAATGATATCATAATATAATAAGTTCGATAAATCGCGCAAGGATATACCTCACATCGCAATAAACCATACTAGGTTTGAAATTCACGCTTAATTCGTAGGGGGTCGATTGTTCTCCAACAATCACGCTTTTCCGTAAGTTCCACGACCTGGAATACCATTCAGTTTGGACGCAGTAGCCTCAAGTTCCATCTCCGTGGCTGGTTCTACCCGACCAGTAACCGAAAATTTTCTCCCCACTGGGCTACCACGCTGCTGCACACGTCGATGCCTCACTCTACCGAGAAGTCACGAGAGATTTTAAAATCCCGTGGCATTGAAATTAGTCCCGACTTTAATTATGAGACTTCATGCAAACTCTCTCATTACGCCCGGTCAGCCTTGAGACAAGTGCTCCTCGAGAAACGGCAAAGAACCACTTTGTCTCGGCGCATATTACGCGTCCCTTCTGCAATGGAACGAATAAATTACCTCGCGAGAAGTGAGCGGGGGAGATTTCTTCAACGCGGCGGGCGGTGCGATGAACCCGCCACGGCCAGCTGAGGGGATTGCCATTGTAACGAGGCTAATGAGAAGGGAGCAGGATACGTGGCCGGCACTCTTGTGCCCTCACAAGTGCAGTTGATGATGAGGACGACGACGGAGAGGCATTTGTGAAAAAACAATCATTTGATAAGAAAAACCGTAACAAAAGATATATACCAGTACATCCGGACAAGTGAGCGACGGACAGGACCTTGGACCCGCTAGACGATCATACTCGATCCGCTAAATTTGTCGAAAATTGCTACGGGAATAAAAGAAGCGTGGCGATAGTTTTGGAGGAAATAGGACGGGCCAATATTAAACCCTCGCTATACATCGGCAGACTACACCGCTCTATTATATATGTTACTCACGAGAGCAAAATAACATTTGAACGGCACAATAGAGCACAAAATAAAATAGATAACACGTACAAGGGCACTCACATTGTAGATTGTTAGTTCGAGTTTTCGGCCTTCTCTGAGCTCAGAGAAGGCCGAAAGCTCAAACAATCTACGACAGTGTTCCTATCCCTTTTCCTTATATCTATTTCCATGTGAATGAATATTTGTTCTCCATATGGCGGGTTTTATATATTTTATTTATTAATATATAATATATACACACACATATGCATTAAATGAGAGAAAGTAAGTCTGGGACTGATAGATTTCTACATTTTTTTCTCTACCCTATCAGCATGCGACCAGAACAAAAACAAGGTGGGACACTCCAAATTTTGGTACCGACAAAGGCCTTCCGTCATTGGTCACTTCTTCTGTGCGCCCTTCATCAATGGCAACATTAACACTCACATTAACTCTTACGTGATTCAAGGGCAGAGCCTCGAACCCCCAAACTGTCACCTGAAAATAGCAAGGCTTAGGTTAAAGCATAGTAGACACCACGAGGATTTCAACCCGAGTCCCAACGCTGTTGTCGTATACTCAACCTACTAATCTGCGATCATTTTGAAGACGACAAAACTTCAATCTACTTTACTTAATGTTTCAACCATCCGAGGTTTAGTCGCCATACCTTGGCACAATACAAAACCGTTGCAACCAGTAGCAACTGCAGTAATGTTCTGCACATTCAGATATACATTATTTGTATAAAAAGTATCAGGAAATGTTTCGAGAAAATAGATTCATTCCGATATTGCTACGATGCATACAAATTTTTCAAAGCACATCCATTGGGCGTCAACAAACTTTTGCCAGCGATCGTCCGACGACTCGGAAATCTCCCTGGTTGGCGGATTCTTGTAGGTCCTTAAGGGTACGCGTACAAGCTTCTTCGACGGCCCCTAGGGTCCCATGGTGGTGTCCTTTGAGGGAGGATTTCACTTGTGGGAAGAGGAAATAGACTGCTGGTGCCAAGTCGGGACTTTAAGGGGGTTGGGGAACTGTCGAGATGTCGTTGCAGAAGGTCTTCGCAAGCAGATACTCGACTCAGCTCTTGGTCGTCCGTTAATACCTTCGGGACGAGTGTAGCGCGGATATTTAGCGTCGCCAAATTTCCAGGGATAATGGTGTGTGCACCATCATCTAATCAATGCCAATACGATCTGCAATCATGCGCACACTAAACCGACGATCTGAATTTAGCACTTCACGCACACGTCAAGAAAAAATTGCAAACGATGCTTTTTTCACAAACATTGAAATGACCATAGACTTGATGATAGGAGCGGTTTTCACGTTTTCTTCTGGTACCCTTTGGTAAGCTATCCTTAGTTCAATATGGTTCCAAAATATAATCGATAAGGAAAATGAAAGAGAAAAGATAATAGAGTAATTGGGGTAGAAAACGAAGAACATAATTGTTATAACAGAGGAGGGAAGGAGGAGAGACGGCCAAAATATTTGATCGAAAAATGGGGAGAGGGAAGATATACGGGGGAGAGTGAGGAAAAGAATACGCCTTTTCTTGGGAATGACACAGGGTAAAAACTATGAGCACCACAAGGAAATAGTGACGGGAAAAATATTTGTATAAGGCGTAAGAAGTGCGCCAGGAGTCCGCGAGGGCCTGTATTAGTTTTCTCATTAGCCTTTTGATGGTCGGGAGGTTGCATGTATAATACTAATATCTTAACTTAAGGCATATGATGTGTCGAAAATGGCGCTACAAGGAAAGCATTAGTTTGCCGTGAATACGAATTCACAAAAACCAAGGTTCGGGACAATAATATTTAACCTTTCTCTGCCTCATTTCAAAATGTAGCACGATTAAAAAAGTAGTTAGTTCACCGTAATACAATGTTAACACGTTTTTTGATAACTGTGGATTAAAATGTTGAACCGCGTGGCGCGATACGATAATCGGTTGAACGCTAAAGACGCTTTACAGCACTCAATGACGTCTGGGTAACTTCAAGGCACCTAGGCAGGCAGCAGTGTTGAAAGAGAGAGCGCCAAGCCATTCGTTCGTCAAATATGTCCTATCTACCCATCGACCCATGGAAGGAGCAATTCCTTGGTTTCAGTTTCATAGTTTCCAGAGAGTAAATGTGACGCAATACTTCGGCGCACTCTTATTTCAATATCTGGAAATCCATCGCGACACGAGATTATGTCTATCAAACATCCGCTCATGCTCCCAAATATATTTGACGAGTTTAGTTTCAGAACTCGCTCCGAAATCGCAATTAAAACGCTGCTCGAGCTCCGAGAAATTTCGGTAAACATAGGTTTCGACGCATTACCTGACATTCTCCGCACTGATTTCCGGAACTTCGTGACTTTCAGTAGATCGGGAGTGAGTGACGTACGTCAACAGATTAGACTCGAACTCCATTCCGTGGGCGATGACAAAAGCATTACGAAATCTTGGTGCTCTGTTCTGCTAGGCTCGAAGTAATATTTGATATCAAAGTTGGAAGGTGACTCCTTTAAGATCCAAATCCCCGCCATCGCGTCGCCATCAAATGCTAATGCCAGGCACTTCTTCTGGCATTACAAAAGCGAGTATCATGATTTCACCCCACAATAACCTCGGCCTGCTACGGGTTAGATACTTCGAAGGAGTTGCATGAAAGTTGCCGGAAGCCGTCTGGATTGGAAAAGTGGCCTACGTACTCGCCTGTTAAATGTAATAAGGATTAATAAATGGGTCTCGAAATCGAGTAAGTGTCAGGCAATTAGTATTTCCGTAGCCTGCATAAAAGAAGGCCTTGAGGTCCTATTTACTCTCTCGGTAACCGGACATAATTAATTCAAAATTGAGGATGGAATCCCTGCCAGTGTTATTTGCACACGTAAAACGCTAATAGACTCGGGGCAGACATACATTTGTAGTTAATGGGGAGATGTGAAACGTGAAAAATTGAAATCCTTCCAAGAAGAATTTTCACTTTTCTGTTACGAGCAGAAGAAAAGATGCAGAAACCGCCAACTTGAAATATAAAAATGCTAAGCAATTCCTGCGTATATTGAGGCATACACCTTGCTAACGCCAATAATCAAAGGACGAATGGAATGAATAAGAAGAATGAAAGACAAAGATCAACCATGAATGAAATATAAAAATGGCGAAAATTTTGCGAGTCACTGCGTCGTTGAAAGCAAGAACACAAAACACTAAGGAGAAATGATCTTCGGAGGTTATCGACTGCCGTCGAAGGAAAAACTTCTTGACAGAAAAAAAGCCGGTCGACAGAGATACAAATGATCAGAATGGAATTTAACATACGACAAAGAAGAAATGCCACCAGCAAATTCCGGGATTCTTCGCTGGTGAGAAGAGTGGAGAAATTAAGAATTTACGAAATCCTATGCCAGTAAAATATCAAAACTTGCTCATTTTCAAGCATTCAGGATATTGAGAAATAAAATAAATATGTCACCACAATGACACTTTGCGACGTAAGTGGAAGTGCCAGAAAGTCGAGAGTAAGAATCTGAAGATGAAGAAGTGCCATTAAATGCAGACCGGGGGAGAAGAGAAGCCTACGACACAAGGTGGTGGAGACGGATGTTGAAAATCAAATGAACACATAAAAGTTACAGAGAAAGAAATCGGCAGAGTAGGAAAATAATGTAATGAGCACTTTAAGGAAAAATTGGACATGGATATGATAATTAATTCCTAGGGTGGTACATGAGTTAGGAATAGAAGAGAATGGGAGGCCCTACGCGGAAGAATAAAGGGACAATTCTTTAGCCAGACAAAGAGGAATTTTGGATAAGAGAGCCTACAGGGTGCACAAAAGAATTGGCATTCGAAGGAGAGGAGGCCTGCAGTCAGCCAATCTTCAGATTAATTAATACTGATGATAAAAGAATTTAAGAGACCATGAAAAAAGCAAGATCAGGATTGAAGAGCCGATAATTCTAAACTAGGCATCGTTTTCTCAATAACTTATGTCATAATTATCAATAGAGGCATTCAATGTACCGCCGTTACTGTTCCGGATAGAGATACGAGAAAGAGCCCACTTACCAGAGATTATCGTACCATGTAAAAGGGACTTAGGCTTCTTAAATTATTAATATCTATTTCCAAGTAGATCCGCCAACACATTTTCGTGAAATAAAAATGTCATTGAGGTTCATGGACCTAGAAGAAGGACGCTAAATACATTGAATTCCAATAAAGTGTATTTGTACATTTTGCTTCCAGCGGTACGACTGTTGGAAAAAATGCAGCCTAAGAAAAAAAGCCGTTCGTATTATTACGGCGAAGAAATCTGACGCTCTTGTTTCCATTTTCATTTCATTTATCTAAACATTGCTACGAGGCAATAAGCACGATTCTTTTCCTTTGATTACCAACATCCTGCCAACTTAAATCACATTTTATCATCCATCAATTGAGGTTCACCAAAACATTAATTTGACAGGAGAGGTGAGGATTGAGATGTAAATAAGGTGAATTTATAAAATGGGGAGTTGAGTTTCCTCGCAGGTTCTTACATTTTGGGAAAAATATCATTATTACGAAAGGGGATTAACAACCGCCGTAGTTGAATTTATGAAAGGAAAACGGGATGGGTGGGTTATCTGATATAGACGGCGTTACTTTAATAATAAGAGTGATAGTAAGGTATGCAGGGATTAGAAACACACAAAAACACTTCTTTTCATTTTTGCGATATGTATAAATTAAAATACAAGACAAACGGATAGTAATCATGTACATGTAGGCATACGTTATTTCGCTCATACAAGAAGTGAGTGCATGTACACACAAGCTTAATATCAACAAGCGTTTAAAAAACGTCATACGGCTACGTGGAATAGATATACTGCACATGCGAAACAGCCACCTTAACAGTCCATGTATGACCTTAAACACGGAACACCAATCAATTATCGGAATGGGGAGTGTCACTTATTATTATGCTTAATAAATTGTTTTTATCCTATCTATATAGGCGCATGGAAAACCATTAACAAAGCGCACACGGTCTTCATAAACATCCTCTCAGTCAAATCTCAAGGACGGGCTCGCACGGCACTGCCGGCGGCAAACGCGATGACATTATCTCGACACGAATATGATTTCGCAACCGCGCGCCGAATAACAGCGGATACCACGATCGTCGGGACATCGCAATCACTCGGGGACTTCAAGGCTGGAACATGTCGGGAATCAAAATCCAAACGTCCTCAGCGTGGGATGAGGACGACTCGGAGACGCGGTAGCGAGCGAACGAACGAAGGCGGGAGCTCGCCCCGTCGTCGCTGGAGGCCGCTTCGCGAGAGTTCACTGGGAACGGCAGACCGCTAATGCAGTGTTGCCAATGTGGTGAGATTAGGAAAAGCCGCATTTCTTCCACGGAGAATCGAAAAAAAAGTGCCACTTCCTCTTTGGAAAATTAATACACGAGAATGGGGTCCGAAAAAAATATCGAATCGCCGAAAAACGCAAGGCGCTCAGGAGTGAAACGACAAATGGAGAATACGTCCTTTAAGAAGCGAACGGAATGCACGGAATGTAGCGCATTCATGCAATTCCCGCATGAGTTGTTAAGTGTTAATCACAGCCGGTGATCTCCACCACTATCACCTGTCTTCTCTAATAAATATGAATTTCTACAAAACACTAGATTACAAAAAAAAAACAAATTCGTCAAAATTGTCGGAGAAATGCGAATTGGCGTACGCTATTTGATGGCGAGGGCTGATATCATTACATCTACATAATACCCCGCAAGCCGCCGCAAGTACGTGTGGCGGGGGGTGTTAAGTCACCACCTGCAAAAGGGAGCGAAACCACATGCAAAATCAACACATCCATGCAAACCTATACCCACATAGTCGTATACATTCATGCCAAAATACTTTCAACTTACACGCATGAAAATACACATGCTATCAACCAACAATTGCACCTTAGGATGCAGTAAAAAAAATTATCCAATAACGTGAGAGCTGGAATTTGACAAGTAAGAAGCGACTTTCCACTACCACATGCACATTAATGTTATGAAGGCTGTCATAGAATCGTATATCGTTTGTTTTTGGCAATTTGGTAAATGGTTAATACACATCGATTGATATGTCCTCCCAAGCTGCAACAAGCAAAAACAAAACAATACAAGATGCCGTTGCATTCGACACCCATGTTTACCCAGTGACTGTCGAATTTGCGAGGACGACGTTTGAATAAAGGCTATCAATTAACGGTCACATTTGGTTTGTGATCACAAATGAAACGGAGACTTCACACGATTGATGTCAAAAGATACCATCGTGTGGCAAGCAAGCTTAATAAATATTTACCGCAGCAAGAATCCAAAGGCTGAGGTTTTTATTTGCCTGCACAGTAAACCGTGAGGAGGTTTAAATTCATACATTCATTGGGTGTTGAAGTGCTAAATCCTTTCTCTGTGTCACCAACAGTTTACCTTCAAAGTTCTGCTTACCCTAAATTCTCACCGCTTGAAAACATATTATTGAGTTTGTCCAAAGGCGGTAATGAAACTTTTAAACCCTTGGCCTTCTGGTCAATTGTCACGACGTATCCATCAGACGTAAGACCCCACCCAAAGCATCAGCTGTTGATTAGAGAAATAAGGACCGCAAAATAAAGAATGAATCCGAAAGGGGTTTGAATAATGGACGTTATCAGGCGTGCATACGCATTATCAATTCTTCGACCACGGGTTCAGCCCTTTCAGCCGAAGGGGCGGCGGCGCGGGAGGGTGCGATGTGTCGGGGGCGAACTCACGCATTCATCTGGGCGGCAATTTAAGTATGCTCGCGATGTGATACGACGGATGTGGCGGACGCATTATTTCTCCCTCATGCGATAAATACGCGGCAAGTGGGTAATTAACTATCATTTGGCGTCATCCAGTGGAACTTTTTCCCATTTGTATTTCAGGTATTCGGATAGCTAATACGATAACAAAAGACAATATACACACACGGCCAAATGGTCAAACCTTACAAACATTCTTCGAAAATGTCATGGGAAAACGATCAAACAGTTACTTCGGAACGCATAAAAACTTTGGCCTAATAACAATTACCCTCTCTCAGCACGACTAAGAAGCTCCATTAAATAAGAACTTCAAATCCATATTGAACGTGACATCACAAATAAACGAATAGTAAAGAAAGCTTTTTCCCAAACAAAATATAATTCCTAACAACGATGCGCTCCCAAAAATAAAAGTTTGATTACAATTCAACTATTAAAATAGTTTTCATTCCCAGGAAAAACAATTTTCAAAGGTACACAAAAAAAGATAAGCAACCGCTTCAGCTCCATATACATTTTAAAATATATTTAATTTTAAACTAAACCAGTTTTGAAACTTTCATTGGTAAAATAGGGGCGAGAAACATGTCAGCCAAATAGAATTCCTATTCGAGATATCTATTTCAGCACTGCAATTTATGTCCAAATGGATATATTTTAAATGAATACGAAAAATCTCGTCCACCACATTAACATCTATCCATCCACTAATATGCAGCCGTGTAGATGAAAAATTTTAGCTGAAATTTATCTGACCCTTTAGCGCGTTATATGATATAATTCATTCCTATTTCCATTATGAAACGCATCCCCCGTCTTCCAATGCTACCATTAATCTTACATGGCGCTCTACATGAGGCCTTGGACATTATGCTTTCTAGCGCATTCAGGATTTTAGTTTGCCATTCCTATCAACTTACATATTCTTAACATTGAAAAAAGTGTATTTGTGAGTGTAAAATAATTTTTTCGAGGATTATTTTTTCGGCCAATTTGACATAATTCTTCGGACAAAAGATATTTCCATATGGCACAATCGTTTTCCTTAACGTGAATATAACGCATTGGTTCAATGTTTGATTTCGCTAATTGTTTCATAGCTGATTGGGTAGAAGTTGCAAATTTAATACTGGCATATTTTACGACTTCCAATATGTTCGTCCAGTTTCCCAGAGTTCGACGTAAACACATCGCAGCCTTACACCCTTTCACTGAAAGGGACAACCAATTCCCATCGAGCAGAAATAGTTGCTGCTCGCATCTATCGCTCATCTAGCCTACGCTGAACACCCAATTTGTCAGCGGTCTGAGGCACTAAGTTTTCTTCCAGTGAAGAGTGAATTTTCGTTGCCTTTATTTTCACTTTTGATTAAACAGTCACTCTAAGACGAAAGGTTAATTTGCCAGAATCGATTTCCATACGTCCCTCTATCGAATACATCAATACACAAATTATGTTGCCCATCAGGGTGAATTTCTCAATGCAATGTGATTTGAATCACGACTCCAGGGCCTGAGAGCTAGGGACGTGGTCTGTCTCCAACCTTTTACCCGGCCATCGTGCACAGTAACTCGCGGCCACGATGTCATATCCATTGACTCAAGATCGCTATCGACGTCCCGGAGAACGATGGGATTGAGTCACCCCCTCGGAGATGAGGGGTCGAGAGAGGAAGGGAGGATGAAAAGGGAAAATCCAAGGAGAGAGGGTGGAGGGGAGGGTTAGAGGGGAAGACCGGACACACCCCTCCCCATTCTCCCACCTCCTCTCCCCCATCAACAACTACGCCCCCCCCCCGCCAGTGCGTGACCAGGAATCACGTGAGCGGCCCGCAAGGTCAAGCACACGTCCGAGCGCCTACAGAGCAAATGAAAGCCCGCGGGAAGAGGCCCGCGGTGGGAGGGGGGGGCCGCACCGGAGGTGGAGAGGGGCCCCGCTCCCGACTCTCTCCGGCCCTCTCCACTGCTCACATAGCACACCAAAAGCTGGATCGCCGCCGCGCACCACGCTGACCGTCACGCAAAAAAAAATCAAAAGCGTCGAAACGAAAACGAAAAATCGAAAATCGAAATTAACGAATCGAAAGCGTCACATAACTGTCAGATTAGCTTGTTCGGAAGTCACAGGAAGGAAGAAGACTGCGAGCCTAACTTAAACTATTTAATAATTATTAATTGAATAAAAAATATCATTCGAGTTTAACGGTGACTCGGAGGAAATAATGTAATCACCGCATTAGTGTGGAGGGTGAAAAATAAACGAGAACCTAATGGAAATAATACTCCAGTAGAGATCGACATAGGGTATCCGACAAAAGACTAAAAAGGTGAGAAAATGAGCTGTGCTATTTCACCCGTTAACTTCCTTGAAATTTCGAACATTCATTGAAAAAGAAAAATCATCCAAAACAATAGAAAATGTATTTTAACAGTTTACGACGGGTTTCACCATTTGATGACACCATCACGATGGAAAGTTGGGAGTATATTTACTCAAACAAATGCGTCAATCCCTCCACCAAATGATGCCATAAAGGGGCCAAAGGCGCTGTTCCATTCAAAATGATTTCTTGAGGGATATTAAGATTGTTCTTCATTCATGGGTAAGTACGAAAATAAGCAGATTTGAAATACTAAGGACCAATTACTCAAATGCCTGGTGTGAAGACCTCTGTCATACAGCCCACCTAGCAGCTGGCAAGGAATGATACGGATGGATTTAAACAGATGGACAAGCAATGGCAACGCCCTCCGGAGAAATCTCGACACCAAAATCATGTAGTTCGATCATCCAAGATCGAATTCAGCACCAGAGAAAACAAATATTGCAACAGAGACATGCGTTTGAGTTCAACAGTCCACCTGCGCCTCCCATATGCATAATAAATCCTGACTAAAGCCTGACTAGGGCCAGAAAACATCGTTCATTCACTTTTTCATCACATTTACCCAGCACTCTTTTTACAAATCCCAATTTTTTATTAGCACGACCGCATATTTCCCGTATGTGCTTTCCCCAGGACAGATCGTGAGTATTTGTTACACCCAAGTATTTAAAGGAATCTACCCTTGCGATTTCTGTTTGTTTCACTTTGTAACTAAATGGGGGGGTGTTAATCTTTTCCCAAAAATGTATTACTACGCATTTTTTCAAATTTAATTCCAATTGCCATGCATCGCACCAAGTCTGGATTGCATTTAGGTCGTTAGCTAACGCGACTCTGTCTTCGCGACTGCGAATGTCCCCAAAAATCACCGCATCGTCAGCAAAAAGACGGAGTCTGCTATTAACCACGGTCAGTATCATCAATATCATCACGCACAGGAGCTTGAAGTCGTAGTTCATCACTGGCGACATGAACAATTGCTTTAAATATGATTAAAAGATGAAGAAATCCCATCCGCAGCTTATTTTATAAATGAAAGACGCTACCGTATGTATGTACTCTTTATCATCCTTCCTGCCAGTAGGGTCTTCCCTCCTGGCTACCGCTCGAGATCTCTGTTGGTACAATGGCAGCCTCGAAAGGACGATAGCTTACCTGCACTTTTCGGTTAGTTTTATAGTTCATCAGTTTAGTTGTCTCTCATTGTCAAGAGCTATCCCGACCGTTGTGGTCAGGAACCTCGGGATTTTGCTTCTTTCTTTACACACTCTCTTAATAACTGTCAGTTTACTAAATTACCTCCGCCTCAGCTCCTTTCAATCTTCCCTTTCATAACCACTATCCGCAGGAAATTCCTTTTAGTGATGCGTCCTGACGGAATTAATCCAAAACTTCTGCCACAGCCGGGAATCGAACCCGGTTCCTCTGAGTGAGGAGTCAGGATACTATTATTTTTAGAACACGGTTTTCCCAGTTCCCACCTATATCCGATTACTGCCTTCACTTGAACAATACTACTTTCCCGGGTGCCACTGCCGTATCTCGCGGTGGCTCGCTCTTGCCAGATACACGAAAGACTATTCCCCAGTGTCGTTCTCTTGTGGGCTCGGCTGATTTTAAGGTTTTCCGCCAAAAATTCACCGATTCTCTGAAAGAAGTTCCAGACTTGGGAGCAGAGTGAACGACCCCGTTGGGCCCTCCTCACCGCGTGCCTCCCGAGGTGGGCGAGGAGAGAAGGAAGAAGAGGTGGGCCTTGGGGGAAGCAGGGAAGGGGGATGTAGGGAGCCCAAAGGAATATCGGCGAGCGACCTCCCAAGGATCCGACGGCCACGGCCGAGCCGAGGCGAAGTGGGGAACATTGGATCCGTCTGGTGGGGAGAGGAGGGGGCAGACCCCGCTGCGGGACGAACTGCGAAGGGAGAAACCGGTACGATGTGAGATTCGGGAGGAGAGCATTTCGACATGGCCAATTACTTCACGGCACCGGTACTATTCCAGGAGGAAAGCAATTTTTACCGATTTCACAGAGCGCTCGGTTGCTAGACGGAGGGCCCGAGTTCGATTCAGGATGACATAGAAGAACAATCTCGGTCATGACTGAAAATTATACGAGTGCCAGACATTGCAGGTACATCGTAAGCGTCACATGGAAAGAAAATGGACCGCAATTGTCCTAATGTTCGAATTCCACTCGTTGCGAGGCGTAGTTTGGGCATTGATTGGCCATGAATTCACGTGAATCTTCTTCACCTATGGAATTTCGTTTGGGACGTCGACTTTAACATTTAAATGATAACACGGAACTGGCTGAGATATATTGCATTAAGTGGCGTCTAGTTCCTTGAAGAAATATATGAAGCACTGGCCTATACATATATAAATATATGTATTATGTATTTTTTTAATATATATATATATATATATATATATATATATATATATATATATATATATATATATATATATATATATATATATCCGGAGTTCAAGTCCCGGTCTAGGAAATATTTTTACACTCTTTACACTCGTGATCTGCTTGACTCCGCCGTTTGGCGGGATTTCGTGTTTGAATGTGTGTGTATATATATATATATATATATATATATATATATATATATATATATATATATATATATCTATATATATACACATACATACACACACACATATACATATAAACTAAATTTAATTCATGCATAGAAAACCGGTAAAAAAATTATTTTCATGGTCATAGTTTTAACGTAATATATTTTTCAACCTTTCACTTTTGTGAGGGCGCCATTTTTACCGAAATGATTAGGTTCCGATTTTCAAGATTTTGAAAATAATTTAACGAAACCTAGGTGGTTTTAGGTTTTCAGGATATCTGACACACAATTACGATTACCTTGACGAAGCCACCATAGAGAGAAAATGTCAAGGTCTCTCACTCCATTAAAAACCCAGACCTTTCGAGATTGGAACACATGTCTACATAATAGTCACGAAGGGTCAACTACAAGGTTCAACCTCTAAGAGGAATTACATTCCTTACCTAAAACACTTCCGGATTTTGTGAGCTGCAGGACATAGACAGACGCTCGAAAAAAACCTAAAAACTATAGGGTTTCCCATGGCATACAAGGGATATTTGTGATGGACCATGAGAGTAACCAGAGCTATAATACTAAGCTCTGCCTAACACGAGATCACCTACCCTGAAATTCCATATTACAGTAAACCACTTTTCACCCTTACACAGTTTCTACCTTTCCTAAATATAGCACTTTGACTTCAAGGACCTTGATGCAAAATACTGGGAATAAATAGGTGTAAATACAATTGACGATTTAAGTAATTACATAATAATTGTACGGGACCATAAAAAGCCTTCTTCATTTGGATAGCTTACCTTTTATCAATAAACTACATTTAAGCTTTTCTAAAAGATTGCGGAACCAAAAAGCAATCATCTTTGCCTTTTCTTTCTTTTAATAAATTGAAAGAAATATCACCCTAGGTGACAGCTTTGCCAAGTAATCTTACCAGCTGTTTTAGTCTGACTTGTTTGCTTCGTGATTGCAGAGACTTCAACGATTGACTCTTTTTAATGTCCACCCTGTAACACTTACCTTCTTTTCTTCACAAATTTTAACGAACCACGCAAAGAAACCTTTACATAACACCTTCTCTGCACGGCTTCAACCTGCCGTGTTTTCTAAGGGTGTCGTCACCAAAAGTGAGTTTTCGTCTTTCATTTCAGTTTATTACCTCATTGTATTAATGTTACGAGTTGACACTTTTACATCCTCTTTTTTTTTCATCGCCTTACACATGGCGTTCATGTAATGAGTTTCCAAGGAAACCAATATTCTCGAT
The DNA here is from genome assembly GCF_022747635.1 of Hetaerina americana. Lineage (NCBI taxonomy): Eukaryota > Metazoa > Arthropoda > Insecta > Odonata > Calopterygidae > Hetaerina > Hetaerina americana. The sequence continues at coordinate 3,880,762 of NW_027287030.1, read as the reverse complement.
CCATTGAAATTTTCGGTGAAAAAAACTCGAAGAAACTTTCCTGCTCTTCTAAAAGCCAATTAGCGCGGTGCGTCGCAACGCATTACGAATGAAGGCCGCGGGCGACGCCGCCTCAACGGCGGGCCCCAGAGTGCTTATCGTGAGGTGTGAATGGAGGTGGAGAAGGGGGGAAAACGCGAGGAGAGGGTTGGGTGTGTATGAAAGAAAGTCTATCCATGAGGACCATAACGCGAGCGAGGCGTTACTCTACGCTCTCTTCAAATGTTTCTAGAAAGGACATAATTATCGCAATTCCCAATTCAACGTAAATCACCAGAATAAATCATTGGTATTTTCGACAATTACTGCAATTCTCGGGTAATATCCAGTTTCAACCACGTAACACTGCAAGAAGGTGCAAATGCGTTTGCCAATGAGAGCGGAAAAAAAAACTTTAACACTCCGCAAGTTCTGAATCAATCAGTAAATGGCATTCAATAGGTCTACAAACAAAACTGATGACAAATCGACAGAATCTATGCTCTTTATAGAACAATTTTTGCTCAAATGATAACTCATCCGTAAACAAATGCATAAAAAGTTATGCTTGCATATTAGAGAAAACTTAATGCATCATTAGGAATTAAGTTTTTCTTTGCAATTCCTTCGTAAACCTTCTAATCTACCACCGATTATACACACGAGCCTCACGCCAAATCCACCAAAGCAGGCCAGCGCTAGGGTGTGTGGAAGGGGGTGAATACATACAGAATAATTTTACCCGAAAATGATCCCACTGCAGTAAGACGATGTTATTATGATCCCCTATCGTTCGTTGAAAAAAATGACATCTTAAATGTATCTGTTCTATACTTAATCTCTCTAATTACAATAACATGATCTTTCCTACCATAGTACGATGGGGGTAATAATACGAGGGTCATCCGGAAAGTAGTACCCGTTCGTGCCGCATGAAGTGCTGACGACGCGAGTAGCCGCTGGACGAGGTCAGATAGCTTCAGTGGCTTGTCTGCCTTCTCTGAGCCAAGTTGCGTGACGCTAGCATTGCCTGTGTTGTTTCTGTGATTGTTTACAATGTTTAAAAAAATTGAGAACGCCGCCAGTTGTGAAGTGAGGGCAGTGATTAAATTCCTCAATGCAAGAAACGTTCGCCCATGTGATATTCATCGCCAATTAAAGGAGGTGTATGGAGACAATGTAATGGACGAGTCGTCTGTTCGGCGGTGGTGTCGCAACTTCAACATGGGGAGGGGGAACACACACGACGATGAGCGTTCGGAGAGACCGTCTGTCATTACAGACCAACTGGTGAGCTCAGTTGACGAATTCGTGAGGAACGATCGGCGCGTCACAATTGATGACATCTGTGAGCATTTTCCCAATGTTTCTCGAACAATTGTTCATGAAATTGTTAAACACCATCTGCATTATGCAAAAATTTGTGCAAGATGGGTCCCTCGCGTATCTCAATGAGCTGGCGGCGAAGGACTATGCAGCAGGAATACAGAAACTTGTCACACGTTATGACAAATGCCTTAATTTGCTTGGAGATTATGTTGAGAAGTAGTTTAAAGTATCCTCTTTCAAATAAAATTTTTTATGTTTGTTAATATTTACTTTTGTGTCTTTAATTCACGAACGGGTACTACTTTCCGGATGACCCTCGTACATTTTCAACATCACTGCTAATGAGATCTCCTTCGAAAAACGCAAGAGCTTCAATCTATAATTTAACCTCCCCTCCGTGAGTGATTCCCAGCCTAGCTGCTCTAATATTTTGGATAAATACAGATTACATTACATATTAAATATCTTGCATACATTGGAATGACGTCTCTTTAGCAGTTTCCACGAACGATACGGGATCATAATAACATTGTTTGACCACGGTCATATTCGGGTCAAAATTAGTCTGGTGCTTATTAACCCCCTGCCACACAACCTAGCGGTAGCTTGCAGGGTACTTAAATAATTTAATAAAATTAAAATAATTTGATTTCAATCTTTTTTTACAGGATGACGCTCAAAACGTTTTTCACATGCCCAATTCTCTATTTTGCCGATGACGTCAACGGCGCGAAAAACCAGGATTATGAGGGGGGAGACCAAGAAGTGGGGCTAGGGAGGGGAAAATCTAGCGTGACGTCACGCTCAACTTCGTCGCACTCTTCGGTAGATGCGGAATAAATAACACGGGAGTGTGTTCTCATACTTTGTCCAACCAAAAGTATGGGAGTCCGGAAAGTGGCGATGTGGAGAGAGGCCTAGATAATGGAACGTCAGCGTGACTTAGCCCGGATAGTGCTAGAGCATTGTGCACGAAGAGCTAGTTGAATGTACCGAAATGAAACAATTCATAAACTTCCATGCTTCAGGGCGTGGGATGGAGAAAACGATAATGGTCTCGATAATGCACAGCTGACTGGAATACAAAACAACTCTGTAGGAGGGAAGTATAGAGGAAATCGTGACGTACTATTTGGGAATCACGTGAACCACGGCCAGTTCCGATAACTGAAGAGGAAAGTAGTTAAGCATTGGCGTGGTCGAGGGTACGAATATCGTTGCTAATATATTTCGCAAGTCATTCTCAGTGACTTTTTCGATGTGCTGAGGTTAACGCTCAGGAAGATTATAACCTGAAAATTACGTCACCTGGTCGATTTTAGCATTAGTCATGCCTCACATCGCCTGGCATTCAATTCTTATTGAACCACGACGTGTTTTTATTGAAGGTAAATTAGAAACTTACTCCAGTCGCCCAAAATGCATTATTAAATTATAAGATATGGTAAGGGCATTTATCCGGAGTATTAGGATCTATGCATTTAGTTTGTGTGACTATTCCTCAGACAGAAGTTGAGGCAAACGTGAAAAGGATAGCCAAGTTGGACGAAATGAAGGCAGGAAGGAAGTACGCGAAATTGAAGAAGAGTGTACTTTGCATGTAGGATGTTATTTCATGTTTTATTAAATGAGCCTAAGAAATGTATCGTTGTTCAGTCTGTTTTCATCCAAAAACTACCTTGGATGGTAGTCTTATTTAATAATAATAATAAATGCCATCGACTTTTGATTTAACAACTGAAGAAGGCTTAAATAAGTTCGTTATCTAGAAACATTGTATTTCTTTCCATTCCATAATATTCCTCTAATTCTTATCAGTTAATATACCATTTTTTTTACTGGCCTATAGTCTATTGAATTTTAGACTCTATAGTATCAGGGGTGTGATTAGAGGGAATATGGTGGACGGTTCTATAGTTTTAGATACGAGATGGTCACGGGGTGTGGACACTTACCATGATAAAATAGAAAATCTCAAGGGTAACTATTTACGAAACAATGGGATGACATTATGATTCTACAAAAATTTAGATTCCACGCGAATACACTTCCTACCAACGGAAGATAAATTGTAGTTTATTGCCCTTTTTATGAAATGTGATATCACCTTTTGGTCAGAACAACATTTATAGCACGAGAAATAAGGACAATACCTCCAAACTTCCGGTTACCATAATCAGTTAACTCCTCTTTGGTGCCTCCTTCGCATCCAGGGGGGATAAGAGAATATCCTTTAAGTTTAACATTTACGACCCCTCAGAGAGACCAACTGAGAGCCAAATTGGTGACGCAGAAGCTAAGCGATTATGATAGAGAGAAAATGATAGTGACTTCCACGGAAATAACTAAGGAGCAGTCCGCGATCATCAAAATGTGTTCGGGGGTTCATTTAACGAAAACAAACGATAGGACTTTCCCCACAACAGGCACATCAAACTGACGGTTATCTGACGAAACGGGCTACCGACAGGTGTTGGAAACGGAAAAGGTCCGCCAAGTGTTTCCTTTCAACCCTTCTCTCACTATTACGATAATTTTCACTCTGTCTACCGGCATTAAATATTTTTTGCCAATGCTACAATTAATGGTTAGAAGCTTCACGAGCAAAATCCTTGTCATATTCTTTCAAAAAAAAAGGTTTTGCGCTGAGTAAACCGCTTAACTAATTCCTCAAATTCGATCGATTTTACCGATGAAATCAAAGCACCAAAACTGAAAAAGCCATTTTCTTTGCATCCAGAATATTTTCAATTCTCAACTTACCAAAAGCGACTCTGAAAAAGTGACAAAGGAATCGCAAATACCCAGAAAGAGTGAAAACGTCGGACCTTTCTCGTTTTTTTCCTATTCCAGCCCTCTCGGAAGTCGTAGAGCTCTAGGGATGAACTACGAGTATGACCAATCTTCAAACCAAATTTCGGGCAAAATGCTATTAATTGGTTAACGAAAGGAGCCGATTTTCCATCTTCGGAATTTCTTTGAATATTCCCACATTTACCACTTAATTTTGTACAGTTAATAAGCGAAGATATTTCCTGGTTCTCCAGATGAAATTAAGAAGACATAAAAGTACTCGCATCTAAATTTATCACAACACTACGTATGTAATATCGTTTCGGTGAAATCCCCCTTAACGCACCAATTACCGTAGACATGAAATGAATTTCAAGATAGAATTTTAGGAGGAAAAATATCCTTTTTCGAAATGTTAAGTTTACCCGTCCAGCTGAAGAGCTCAATTCCGTGATATTCCATAGAGTGCATGTAAAGTCTAGGTAAATTCTATCATCAAGCACCCAGGTTACGCGCGTATGGAGGAAATATTCCAGAAAACGATTTGTACCTAATTGTGTAAAATGATGCGATTATACATAATGATACGCGATGGTTTGTGTGCCAAGATTCATTTCCGTACTAATTTATTTGCACGGTGGCCACTGATTTACGGGATTCCTACTCCTGACCGTCTTTTTTTCCATTCCTATTCCGTCTTTTTCACCGTTTTTCTCCCTAATGTTCGGCACATGATTCAGGGACTTCCAGTAAATAACCCACTTCGCTTCGTAGGCCACCTCCTAGAGTTTTGGTTTTCGCAAAGGGCCTGAGAACGCGTAAATCTATCCCTAACACGAATCGGAAACCGTTTCTCGATGATTCAGGTCGAATCACAAGTCTTCTGAAAATATCTTTTGAGTGTCATATAAATATGCATAAAGCGCTATGAACGTGGGTAATGAGTACTCCAACACTTATTAAACCGGCCACAGACTCCGTACGTGCAAATCACAAGGACTTCTAAGCCAAGTAGTGGTGTTATCGAAAAACAGGTCATACGTCTCAAAACCAAAAGGAAAATCTTACAAATCGGGAATTTCCAATTAGCATACCAAATATGTCCAACTTAATCCAAAAAGTCGGTCCTTTTGCCGAATTGTCCCCAAGACTTTTGAAGAAATTGAGCGATTCCTGGCTTGTTCACGATTTTCCCAAACGATCACCTATCACATTTTCAAAAGAAAATGACAAATCCAAAATTAAAAAGACGTTCCTTCGGACGGGTACTTGGGCAATACCGCCGATGGAAGACATGCTCGCACATCGCCAAATTTTATCGGTTCTCTGTTTATTTTAACGCTACAATGATTTTATCGTTGTAGTTTATACCTGTAATCATTTCGCAAAGCAAAGCCATCAAAAAATATTTCTCACCCTTAGCGTGGTGACTGCAGTAAGGCTATGATTAAGTAAGCAATCGTCACCACCCAGTTGGCCGATCGACCCGACTGATGGGCAGACAATGAATTCCATGAGCACCTCTTCGCAGGGTCAAGATAAGAAAGGGAGAGGGAGAGAGAATAGGGAGAGTTTAAATTTCGAAAGATCCACCCGCCGACGAAGGCACCTCCCTCCCCTTTATGTAAGAATTATAATTGTCGATGAGGGAAGGGAACGAGGGTGGACGTGAATGAGTTGGCGACGCTCACGCGGGCGCTTGTCCTTCGTCCCCGGGGGAAATCCGAGGTGGAGGAACGACTTGTGGCCCTAGACTCAATCTTGGCGCCAGACGCCGTCGAAACAACTCATGACCACTGCCATCTTCTCCCCCACCAGGAGAATACCAGTGGGATAGAAGTTGTAACAACCGTACCAATTTATTTTACCATCATCATGGGTTATCAATTCGAGCATTCTTTGAAACTATCTTATTCCCAGCCAATCACTTATAAACCCCTCATTGATCCTTGCACGGACATTTTCCGTTACTTGATAATGACAGTTCATCCCTGGATTTCCTCAATAATCCTCCCCCTTCATGTTTCCTTCAACTATGATAGTCATTAAACTATCTTGCCCTATGATATAGTATGTCCACGATTTCCCTCTATGTTTTGGTTTATCTCTCTTAGGCTCTTTTCTCTTAACCTACTCTTCAAATTATTTCTTCATCAGTTATTCAATCCATTCCCTTTTCAGCATTCTTCTGTATCACCACATGTCTATTAGCTCTGATTTTATTTTCTTCGCTGTTCTTGTCATCCAAATTGCTCATCAATTTTCCTTAACTGTTACCTGAAACGACCTCAATATCTGGTACCGTCTACATTCGACCCGAGTACACGCGCTGGTTCACAAAAACTAGCGTGCTTTAAAGGACTGAAGAGATTGAACCCAGTAAGTTAGATATAATAAAAGAGCGGTACATTCATTCGACTTTTTCATCGACAAATAGAAAATGTTGCGATGGGCGAGAGCCGAAATTCATACGTTTTTCATTCAAGATCCAAAGTAGTCACGAGACGTTTATCAATCCTGTTACATAAAATCCGAACCACATAGTCAACTAATGATCATTGCTTATTGCTGTACGTGTTTTCACACGAATAAAATGTTCAGCAGGCTAAAGGCCATTACTTTGAATTCCTTGAGGTCGTAGCCAAATGGAATGAGGCGGTTGCGTAGCAATGATCCCCATGGCAAGTCGAATATCGGTTATAAGAATGGGAACCTCCTCAATAGGGGATCAGGCTTCGACATCCAGAGGTGTTGAAATGTACGGCACCATATCCGAAGGTTCTTGCTCGGGTGCTTCAAAAAGATCACTTACAAAGGGCCAGGAACAACTGGAACTATCAGCTGCATGACTCCTTGGCGTCCTTCGAAAGAACAATAAGATAATTCCGACAAATGTTGTCTCCCCTCAGCCCCTTACTCTCCCCTCCGCAGTATTCCCACCTTGGCCTGATTACCATCCTCAAAAGAGGGCCAAACGATTCACTCCCAGCAATCTCCTGACCACAATAATAATCACTGTCACCGGGTCGCGCTGCCCCTTCCCCCTTTGGAGGAAAGATGAAGGGAGGCTATCAAGCGTGTGGAACGTCTCCAAGGCGTGGCACACTCCCCAAAAGGACACGCACCACCCACGCGTGCTCACTGGCCGGGCAGCGAACTACAGGCGGACCCAACGCGAAGACCACTACGGCCAAGGGCGAGCCCGAGGTCATTTTCCGTAGATAGGGTGGTCAGTCCGATGTACAATTACAAAACTCAATGACATTTTTAGGTCTCCCAAAATCTCGTTCCGAAATACTCGCACTTACTACCAACAATTATATTAAACATCGCGCTTTACTTAAACACGAAAATATGATTTAGCTTTCAATCAGCATAACGTGGTGGGCCAGAAATGTATAGATTGAAAACCACAACTTGTACTGCCCATTTAGTAAATGTATCATAAAAGGCACGTTTCGACGCCTAGGGGTCAGGTATAGGCTTACCTTATGATGGCGACTCGTAATGAATGAGTGGCCAATGTAAAATGCGGTATTCATTTAATATAACTGTTATTCGAGGTCCCTATTGCAGAGTCCATCGACACTGACACGCTTCGCTTGGAGGTTATTTCAAAGGATTTTGGTCGAAATAACCTTAGTCGATCCTGGAGAAGAAACCTCTCCGAAAGACTATACTGCTCCTAAGATAAACATTCGTTTAGCTACTACGAGTATTTCAGCGAAGACGAATGATACAAAGTACTCCAACTAGACAATGTTAGTCTTATCATCATCTATCCTAATAACATTTACCTTTGGGTCGCGGACGGGTATTCTCGCGTTAAAATCGTAATTTTCTCATAATATTCTTAGTTAACAATGGAAAAATCATTTGGAAGATGACAACATTTTCCTCATAGATAACTGATTTCTTGGCCGCATTTCCACATTTTCAGGAGTTTTAGGTATTAGAACCATATATAAAATCAATATTTTTCTTTCGGCCGATTAATAAACAAGCTACTTATCATACCCCTGGGCGTCATATGCAATAATGAGATACACCAAGACGGTCCGAACTTGCAAAGAATACTTACACGGAGGGGTACGAGACGACGCTAGAGAACAAAAACTGCGACCATTTATTTGAAATATATAAAGGTATCTACAGGGCGAGCTGGGTTTTTGGGGCTCTAGTGTTTTTTTGGTAATTAGATAAACGCAGAATGAAAAACCCTCGAGGATATTCACTGATACACAGTCAAGTTTTACGAATTTTCTAGAGACATCCCTGAATTTTCAAGAACTTAATACTTCCTTCCGATATCCCTGAATTCCATGATTCAGTTGTTACCTTTCGCGGCAGGGTAGGCGCTACCTAATAGCACTAGTACAGGGTGCGAGGGTGAGGGAGTGATGATATGCCTCGTGACGCAGGGCCTTTTAGTGCTCCATGGCGTTGCCTCCCGATGACCACTCCGTGGGCTGAGCTCTAATTGGATCTCGCATAATGTTCGATACGGTCCTTTTCAGGACCAATGTTTCGTCACTGGATGGACTCTCAACTTCCTATTTTTTGTACTGGGAAGGAGATAGTCATCCTTTCTCCCGAAAAATGCAATCCAACGCTAAATCTCAGTAGGGAGACTGATATCTCTATGCCGGTCAAAGGAAATGGGTTTTCCAGCCCCCCCCCCCACTGATAGGAGTATAAATTGAAAACGATCGCGATGGAGATGAAGAGAAAGCAAATCAGAGTATATCCCACCGAATCAGGAACACCGACCCACATGACCATTGACGAATTTCACTTAAAGGCGTCTCCTAAAACGGGAATGACATTATCTTCGCAAGAAAACAACTGAGTCAAACACGAAAGACTTTCAGCGTTTAAAAAAATGAAATATCGCGGAAGCCTGAGCCAAAATATATTTTGCACGCTGTTGGTTTAGGAGACCCGAACAATAAGTGGATGAGGCTCCGTCATACGAGCTCCCCGCCCTCCTTCCCCATTTGGAATTGCGCGACTGAAGGTCGCCCCCTACATTCTACTGCGTATCCATCCAACGGCGATTCAAGTCTCTGAGAAGGAAACCATGGGAAAGGATAAATGGGGAAAATGGAATTTAAAAAAAATCACCGTTACACACGCACGCATGTAGCCTTCAGCTTAAATTATAAGTCGGAGACGCAGAGCGTCGCAACCAAAGCCAAAATCCAAACGGGCTGATGAATTAAAGCCTATGGTGTTACTAAAATGCAAAGTGACCCGGGGAAGTTTTTACTCACTGTAACACTGATGAAGGAGTAAATTCCAGGAAAACAATGAAAACGCTTACCTGAAAAAAGAAATAAACAGAATTAATTAACAAAGCAAAGAACATGTGAATGATATATCACCATTCATATTTGTACAAGCACGAGTAAAAGTGAAAATAACTTTGCGTTTCCATTCTTCGATATTATTTAGTATAACCTGGATTGATGCTACAGCGTAGCGAAAACAGTTGCCAATAACGATTTCATACAGCGGAAACGCTTAGTTAATTTGATTCTTCCTTGTGCACTACTATGGAATACCACTAAGTATCCGCCTCAATAAGCTCTCAAAATATTAAAACATATTATCCACCGTAATTTCATTGTGAGGCATCCAATGGAAGATTTTTGTATTTATAAACGAATCCAATTTTAAAATGATGGAGTATCAAAAGTTAAAAAAAATCATATAATGAGTAATACCAATAGTACCAAAATCCAAACTGCACGAGATGCCGCAACAGTAATTTTTAACGGAGTCATCCGCTAATATGCATAACAATGCAACAATCTCAGAGTGTAAAAATCATTAAGCATAAGCCAGTTAAGCATACGCCAAATAAGTGTCGCGCAGGACTACGAATGCCTGTGATATTGCATGATTGGTATTTCGTTACAACATATTGTTCCTTTAAAGCCCCCAAAATTTCAGAGTTTTAGAGGACACCTCGATAGTTTACTGGTTAAAGCACTCGGCCGGATATCGAGGGATCCCGGATCGATTCCCAGTCAAGGCGGATGATTTTTACACTCCGTAATTATTTCATTGAGACCAATAGTACCCATAAAGCCAAACATTTCCCCCATCAACCTTTTAAGCCAGGGCAGTGGTTAAAAAAGTTTTATATGAATCAACTCGCTGAAGTTTAAACATATGAAATATAAGTGAGAAGATGAAGACTTAATAGGCGAAGTTCAGGGTGCTTAACGTACCGTGCCAGTGCTTATGCTCATGTAAGGCAGGGTTCAGAAGTGTATCAGTAGCTATTCCGCGTCCATTAATTATACATTAACTGGTGAGCTACCAGTGGTAAAAATCAATAACAGGAACTTGAAATATTAATTTTATTCTGATGGCATTACCATATTTTACGAAAAAATATTTTGAAGATAAACATATATTGATTGAAAATCTCTGCTGATAACAACATTGCATGAATAGCTATCATATCATATCATATCATATCATATCATATCATATCATATCATATCATATCATATCATATATCATATCATATATCATATCATCTTATATTCTATTTTATTGCATTATACTATGTGTTATGAAATATCATACTTAATTATTTGAATTTTACTAAATCCATACGGTAAGCAATGGCGGGAAAAAAATTACGCCTCTCTGAGTGGTGTGTGACGCGTTCTCCCTTGACCTTGGCTACCTTCCAAACATCTAATTGATTCAATTTGTGAGGAGAATAAAAATAAAGATGTCACTATGTTCACAGATGTGTTCCTTACATTGTTCAGTAACACAGGAAACATTTAGGATATTACCGAGTACATTTAAAATAATTACAATTCTCTTGATCGTAACTAGATTGACACCGTTTAATTAGTAACTCAGATGATATGCCCATTGGCAAAGGTTGGCATTAAAATCAAGGACGCGCTTGCCTTTATAGGATTAATTAGACTCATTGAGGCTTTATGTCCAAAAGGCTATTTTAATTCATAAAAAAATATAACAGAAAAAATATATACCAATTAAATGAAGTATAACATCGATTGCAAGCACGTCACATCTAGACATTTGGAATTCCTGCTAGATGACAGGAGTTAGATCATTTTGCTGGTTCCTATTTTTTGCAATTATTTTCACACACACAACGTCAAGCAGACGATAAGGCAATGCGGAAGTGACGGTGAGAGTAACCGTCACCCCGAAAGAATCATCAGACATATACAAAAATAGCCATCCAAAACGGCCTCAATGCGCATATAAACAAAATACTTCGCGATTTTTCAATGCCACGAAACACGGGTCGTCAATATATGAAAGTGTGAAAACACAAAATGTGTTTTCAATGCCACAATTTCGGAGTGCCAAAATCATTCGCCTTGACTGAGATTCGAAACCGGATCCCTCGATGTCCAGCCGAGTGCTTTAGCGAGTTAAGCTATCCAGGCGTCCTCTTACACTCGGGTTCGAATCCCGGTAAAGGCGAATGATTTTTACACTCTGTAATTCTTGCATTATAATGCATATTAGCGGAGGACTCCATCAAAAGTTACGGTCGCAGCCTCTCCCGCAGTTTCTTGAAATGCCTTTTATTTATCACTATGTAACTTCTACTACGATAAGCCAGATAGCACAGCAAATTTGGTGGTTTGACAATCTGGGTGATTTTACTCTTGTTTCAAGAAGAAAAGTATTTCGTTTTTTTTTGGTTTGGCGAAAATCGGATAGTCTAGGTTGCCTGCGAGACAAAAATAACTAATGCGCAAAAAACTGGCTTTGGCTGGAACCAGGTGTCTGGAGGCATCATCGCGATTTGAATCCGGAGTTCTCAAGTTGCTAAATGCTCTAACTCCACACGCTTAAACGCCAACATTTTTTCCGCACACTACGACATATACTGCTCAATTTCGTTCGTCTTAAAGCCGTGAAACTAAAACTGGGAGCAATTGCGTACATTCTCTTCATCCCGTTCCCCATTGAAGCAGGCACTCTCAAGAAAAGCTTGGGTTTTTAGTTTCGAAAGGAAAATCACTGTTTACCTTATTCTTCCATAATTCCACATAATTCCACGCGTATTTCATCTCTGTACGATCGTAAATTTTTTCATCCATACTTCCCGGTCACGAACTTCTCAAAAATCTCTGCGACCACATTCACCAAAGACTTTTCACGGTCAATCCCTTCCTCTAAAGCCACTCAATCTTCCCTCTCATGTAACTGACTGCCTGCTTAGAGAGCCTAGTCTCGTCCATTTTCTCAAGATAATCAAACCTGCGAAGCAAATTAATATCCATAAATAGTTACCAACCCGACGGTCGGTTGGATAAGTGAGGGCTCACCTAGTACTAAGCACAAGGGCGTGCGAAATTCACGCATCATTGTAGGAGGGCCAGATCCGTTCCCTGTGGCGTCCATGGTTTCCCAGGAAGCTCTCTGATCCAAACACATCACACAGCTAGGGGGGTCCGGAGGCGTGCCCGGGAATCGAACCCGCGTCCTTCGTTCAGGAACCTAACACTCTATCCCCTAGCCTACTACGTACCCTAATTTTTACATCATCATTGTGCTTCGTCGGTTCGTCCAGTCCAAATATTTCATCCTCCCCATATTAGACGAAATAAAATCTATACATAAAAATAAAATTCATACCTATCATGACTTTTTACTTACGAAAAAAGTAATTATTGCAAAAATGCGGAATTCTCCTCCTTCTATTGATGATCATGCCAGACGTAAATGTTACATCTAACATGATGAATGTGAAGTTTATATGCATCTATTTGTCTATTATAGAAACTATGATTGCTCTTAATGAGCCCTGGACAAGACAGGCATTAGGACATATTTATTTACAAACTAACATTCTATAATTAGAAAAAGCCATGTAAATACGAGCTAGCTCGTAGCTACCGTAAATTACACGCAGGAGTGAACAGGTTCTTGAAGCAAACGCACTCAATAACCTTCAATGGCCCGTCGATTTATTCACATTCACGATCATTCCAAGGAAGGGAGTGACGCCGCCTCCTGAAGCAGCAGCCGTGCAATGCGCCAAAAGTGACATTCGATATCATACCACAGTATAAACGAAGGAGGGGGAGGAGACGGAAGAGGTTAGGGAAGTGGGAGAGCTGACCTTCGATCACTGTCAAAAAAAGAGAGAAACCAGTTTTTCGGAATGCCCTTTACCGCAATGACCACCGATCCCGCAGCAATGCGACCACGAAATAGTAGTAACACCAGGGCCTGGCAACAGTATCGAGGTACTGACATCTGGTAAATTTCTCGCCGAAAATATGCTGATAAACCTGAGGTCAAACTCCAGGACCTTACAAGGTGAGGGGAGATTACAATGCCCCCCCCCCCGAAGCTTTTCGAAGTTCCGGGGCGTATCTGGAAGGCATTTCTGTGCTCGACAAAAAATTATCAACTGGTTTATCCTTGACTCTATTACCTAGAATGAGAATATCAAACACCAGAGGAGAAATATTTGACAGAGTCCGTCAAGTCACGCCTAGTGCCTTTGAATTTGATTGACCACTCCCGGAATTCAATTTTAATAATACAAATAGTGTATTTTGACATAATGAAGAAATTTTATAAGAAAACCTGGATATCAAGTTCAAAAATCTCACCAGTGAAAATGTCTTGTGGACATACTATATTGTTCCTTGAAGGCCAACTCTAGGGTGTGTGGCAGGGGGTCATTAAACACCTGACGGACAACAGCAAAAAGTGAGTTTTTCTTAATTTTGAGACACAATATATAAATATGAAAAAATTCAATTAACGTAGATCATAATAGCTACAGGTAAATTCAAATACACATAATTGATTTTCTCGTACGGGAATGATTGCAAATATTGCGATAAATGAATTAATGGCATTCGCTGTTATTCTTTCATGAAATAAATACTTAAACCGCAATAAGTACTGTGATAAGCGAACACACACGCTTAGTTTTATACAGTTGTAAGGTTATTGAGTAGTAAGAAGGTGTTCGAGTGACTAAATGAAAAAAGGAAAACATTGAACTTCAGAGGGCCAAAACAGCAAATATTTCCTCTTAGTAACATAAAAGTGTCATTGTGGCCAAGCTGGAACAATGAATAGATTAGGGACGCCCCTCTAGATAATTAATACAGCCCTGCTATCACTTGTTTTTAGTGAATCTACTCCCGACCTCTTTGTTATCTACTCTCCTCTTTATTGAAATATCATATTTTTTCATATTATCAGTCGTCTCTATCTTCCCCCTTGTTTAATTACCCTGGAAAATAATTCGTGGCAATGTCAGATTGAAAACACACGCACGAAAATTCGAACACACCGAAAATAAGACTAAAGGGAACACTTAAACTAAATATTCACATTTCTAATGAATGGTGACATAACACCCTCAGCCTCGCACCCCCGTAGAGGCTTGCAGGGTAAGACACGGATGTAGAAACCCTGGATACTGCTTACCCCGATGACTCATTCCGGCTTTCCCCTGCCTTCAACCACACTTCTTAACAAGCGCTCAGAATAAAAAACATGCTTTATCCACTTTCTTTTCCGGTTTTGAATGTGGCTCAGCAGTTTTCTTTCCCTCCCTCCGTTTCCCCCCCACACTTGTTTCCCAGTACCTATTTTATCCGAAATTCTGCATAATTGCATATACCTACAAACCCACATTGCAATAGCTTGTGTACCTCATCCCTCCTCTCAGTATTGCCCACTTTATTAAACCTTTTGCGACCACAAATCAGTTTTACTGCCTCTTTCATAAACGCATAATACACGGGTTAAGTTACCGTGGCTCATTTTGTTCAACAAAACATCGACCACTCAATTGTATGCGACATTTATTGAAGCATACTTTAACACGATACGACTCGGAGAAAATCGCAAATGAAAACTTGGAAGTCATTATTAAAAAATATTTTATCATCGTTATCAAGTCATGGATATTCTGCCCAAAGTTCCGTCTCGTCTTTATTCCCGCTTTGATTTAGGTATAGACGCACATTGCCACCTCGCCACCATTTCTCGCTCTTTTGTCATTATCAATCAAGCCTTGACGGCAAGCTCGCTTCTGATCGGTATTTGCAACCGATACAAAGGTAGGGGGGAATGAGTAAGTAAGTCTCAGGAGTAAAACGATTCCTCGCAGTACTCCTTGAAAGATTCTAAAACAGTTTCCTTAAGCAAGTGAGTCCTCCTCCTATGTTAGTTACACGGAAAAGTGGTCCGCCTGACGAGGAATATCGTTCCAACGCCAGACCGCTAAACCAACTACCCTGACTTTCCTTAGAAAAATTGATTTTTCTGCCATAATCATAAATCCATCTCATTTCCACTTCGCCAGTCCTCCGTTAACTCTGCATTTGAACCTATTCAACTGCCCCAGTTGTTCTCGAAATTAAGAAATCAATCAATCAACTGCGGCTCTAAGGCGACCTTGGAAGTCTTAAGATCTAATTTGAAAATACAGGAGAATACTCTGTTACTACTACTACGCTGTTGGGTAACTAGTCAACTGGCAATTAATATTCCAAACTTCAGTACATAAATGGCCGACTTTCTTCAACTGCTTTTAACCCCATCATCCACACGAAATGTAGATCAAATACTTTTTTTTAAATCTAATTTGATGTTGAATTTACCGTTTGGGAATTTATATTTGAGGTTAAAAGTGTTATGCTAGGAGGCACCGTTGTTTCGAAAGACGTTCACAGAAAAAAATTGATTTAGATTATAATGACGACACACGACTCACACCAGAGGATTCCCCAAGAGCAGACGAAAAAATTGGCGAGGCAAAGAGCGGATTAACGACATTTTCGGAAAGGGGGATTGGATTTGGGTGGGGGAGGAGAGAAGAGGAGAGGAGGAGGAGGCTGGATGGAGGTCCGGCAAGGTCGACGAGGGCGGAAGGGGAAATGTGAAGACGTGGACCGGCGATGAGGAAGCGAGAAGGAAGGGAAAGGGAGGGAGGGGGGCGGGATGGCGGAGCAGGCGGGAGGGTGGAGGGGGAGGAGGAAATTGGGTGGCGACGGAGGGAGGGGGGAGGGGGGGGAGGAGGGAAGAGGGAGTGGGTGGGGTGGGTGAGGAAACGATTCGTGCACGAGTTGTATTGGTCGAAAGCGGTTACTTCAGGGTTATCCCCTCGACAACCTGGCTAGGAAATAAAAAAATCCAAAACTTTAAGCAGAAAAGCAAAGGAAAGCAAACGAACATCCCCGGCTTAACAAGTTTCGACCTACGATGACGCGTCGTCTGCACGTTCACCAGCGAAAGGAACATTTTTCCTCGGAACAGAACAGATTTAACCACACTCGTGTGATACTACCAAGAAAACAGCGGCTTACTTTTTTTTATCACTTTCGAAAGGACATTTAGAAAGCTGTCAAAGATTAATTTCAAATTTCTTCTCGTTAAAAATGTCATGTTTTATTCTAAAAAGAACGTTATGATTTAAACTATTTTTTTTTAATTCGAGCAAAAACTAAACGTGTATTCGGCAGGAAATTTCGCATAGTACTACATATACGCATATAGTCAGATTAGGTCATTATTTTTTACGCATACGAGTGAAGTAGAATGGTTGATTGGCAAATAAAGCGAGAAAAAATAAGCGCTGCATTAGCTAGGGACTCTGGTGAAAGAATAAAAAAACCAAAGGCGTAGAATATGATATGAAGGAAGATCGGAATTTCGTCAAATTTGTCATTATGGAAATATAATGGGCCTGAACGAAGGCGTTTCACACGTGGATGCAGAGATGGACAAAAACTTTTAGTAAGAAAAAGATATTATGGAGATGAAAATAAACCAAAAGATGCTATATACGGGTACACTGGTAAAAGAGAGAAAGTTGTTGGGGAAATTCCTGAGGAGGCAAAAAAGGCGACGAATTTTATTGAATATTAGCGGGATGCTGAAGGGTGTGATAAATGGAAGAATTTTCTGTATCTAGGAAATCGTATTGGGAAAAAGTATGGTATTTTTCGCGAGGAGAGGAGATTTAATCAGCAAAATTATTTCATTTAATTTAAGGAGATAAAGAAACCCATTGTGCGAGGAAATAATATATTTCATGAAAGTATTTTCAAATACCAAAAGGGTGAATACTAGTATTCTTAGAGACGAACAGTTACACCTAGCTGAATTCATATTGCGTTAGAGGCGGGACATGATTCAATGTGGTTGGCATAAAATCCTTAGATAGGAGATTCGAAAATAATAGATTGAAGGGGGATTATTTATTTATTTTTTCAGTGCAAATAATAAATACTATTTCGTCGATCTAAGCACTGACCTTGGCATGAATAATAAATCAGGTACATGGAACTTTCTTTCTCGATTCAAATTCGAATAAAAAAGAAAATGGAGAACAATATGAAAAAAAAATTCCGAAGCCTGAATAGAGGAGCATAAAAAAGTTGTGATTTCCCCGAAATTCACATGAAAAGCAAAAACGTTTACCTCGGAGCGAATTACGGAAACTTTCCATCATCCCGATCTTCAAATGAGAGAATTTCAGGATTTAAAAATAATATCGACTTTATGTTAAATTACCATCGTGATGTACTCTCATATGCATATTTCAAGAGGGCGAAAGTGGATACCATGTAATAACGTTCAGGCCGATTTTTTCTAACCAGACAACCGCCAAATAAAAGCACAATTTGCATGTAAAATCAGGAAGAGAATGAAATTATTCATCAATATGAAGGAATGGTATTACCTTGCTCCTGGTACTCATAAAACGCACATGTTCTTGCCAAAGATGAGAAAATTTGAGCTCGAATTGAATGTATTAAATTACTTTCTGGAAGTGGTCCTATAAAATACGAAAGAAGTCGCGGAAGAAGTGTTCGGCGTTGGCGGAATGGAAGGACGAATGATCGGGAAGGGATTTGCGGGGGCGGAGGTCCAATAGGGAGGTCACAGGCGTGGTGTAAGGTCGCCTGACCCCTCCGGCAGAAAAGGAAACGCGGGAGTCGAGGAAACGAATCCGACGAATAACCCCGACCGGGATCATTACCACCAGTCACACTACACATTCTAAATAACAAAAACTTTGACCTTCGTCAACCATTATACGAGCGTATTCACACGCCGAATTTATTCCTTAGGCCGTGTTCACTATACGCTCTTTCTCTGTTAGCATACGTTTAGAAAAATGACAAACCCAGAGGAATCGATTTGAGCGTATATTTTAGCGCCTGTTCCTTATGTATTCCCTTTATGTCTTTTTAAATATGTTCAAAGAGTGAGCCAATTGACATATCTTCAATTAAATAAATTATAAAACTATAACGACGACAATGAAAAAAACGTTCTTTCTGCGTACCTATTGAGCTCAGTATGCGCTAAGGATAATTGTTAATATTGACTGAAGTACGCATAAAACACATCAAATGGTACTTTATTTGTATATTCTATTAACTGTAAAGCCTAAAGTAAAAAAATGAACTTATTCACCACTTTTCATGGACACATCATTATGGGAGAGGGATAAGCTAGTAAATTGATAACCAATTACTACATGAATTGGAATACGTCTAATTCAGGTGTGCCCGAAAATTCACTTTGAGTTAAACATACCTTATTGGCCATGCATTTTCGAAATAGCGAAAAATTAATTGCTGGGTCACCTACATGTGTAAAAAAGATATTGAGTTTGAAAATATTGGCAATTCACCAAATACAGCATGACAATCAAGGCATAGCGATGACTTTTCTTATCTATTTATTTATCAAGCAATTGTCCCGAGTAATGTTTTTCAAAATGTAATATTACCTAAATTATATACCAAGGTACCACATGTATTTTTCAGCAAAGGACATACTCATTATGACACGGATATTAAAATTGAAACACCTAACTTCCAGTCTTCAATTCGCAGATAATAAGTCATAAAGGTAATTGCTTTCCAAATAAATACCCATCCAATATTTAAGATGATACAAAAGGAAAAATTCTTTTTGAAGTTTTACATATTAATTTAAATGTTCTCATAAAAACTAATTAACTAAATTATTGAGTTTTGTCTAAATTACCATGACTACTGTGCTGATAAAAACTCCTCACTGAAATAGACACTGGAACATATCATTCTCTACGATACGAGCCAAATGGAGCAAGCTGACAACATTAATATTATAAATAAAGCCTTATTGAGTCTAAAATCAATTCATTGTCACTAATATTGTCGATCTTGCGAATATAACACTTCAAAGCGCACATTCGTTAGTGTTTAGTTAACCATTAAACCAATGCAGTGCTTACATGCACTTCTCCGTGAGAAAAAAAGTATTCTTTAGGACGGCAGCTTGGAGCACATAAGTAAAACATAAGGAATATGGACAGAAATTATGATTTTATGGAGTTCCCAACCCCCTTATGATTATTTACTCGAGCTACTCTCGCACGATTCGAGATCCATTGAAAATCAAGGTAAGAAGCATTTGTCGATCAAAATCCTTGCCGCCTTTGACATTACTTTTATCAACTTCGAAGTTATTCACAATTATAAAATTACCACAGAGTGGAGTCCCTACGACCGTTACCACTCATCTCCCTCTCTCTCTCGCGGCGGCCAGAAGTACATGATATAGGAGTCATTAAATGGCGAGGGACATTTAAAAGTACGGCGTGACCGTAGGGGGAGACGAGGGCCATGCCCTGAAGGCGATGAGGGGAGGCCTCGGGCGGGCGGGGTGGGGATGAGGGTTGATGGAATCGAGAAAGGAGAAGGGAGGGGTGATTACGGACGAGCGTGGACTATTCGTCAGCTTCCAAGGCGGATTTCACTTCCTCACTACGTCACTCGTCACTTCCCTTCTGCGAGATAATAAAAGAAATTGAGTTCAGCCAGACGGACCTTTTGTACCACCAGTTAGTGAATGACACATATTCTATTATTCCCTTTGGCACATATTCCAAATAACAACAATTGTGTCCTAAATCACCCATTATACACACCGAAGTGATTCCTTACTGGGAATGGAATTGTGTTTCACGAGTTCCATCCGTTTTCTTTTATTCTTCCATCTAAATGATTGTGCTCACAATGTTTCTCCATAAATTTATGTTACCAAACATTTAATCAAATAAAAAAACCAGTCATTTTATTGGCACGATGTTTTAACACCTATTTTTTTAAATGTATACAGCGACTGTTCCATACGAGATATCGCGGAAATATCTTCTTTAACGCTCTTGATGTGTCCCAAGTGAAAGTCAACGGTCATATCATCAATTGCATCACTTACTCAGTCACAGTGGATTGTTCATATTACAGGATTTATTTGCCAAGGAACCTCCGTCTTGTCATCATAATATCGTCATAGAGTGTTATTGCAGTTAGCACATGGAGGTGCGATTGAACCGAGAAGAGTTTCATTCACATAATGCGTACAAAAATTTTGACACGGAGTAATATGACTCTTAAAAGTCCTTTATTAAAATGACACCAGCCATAGCCATTCATCCTGGCCTGGGTAGAGAAACGTGCGAATGACTTCGGAGTAACGATATATTTGCCGTCATACAGTGTGCGTCCCAAAATTAATGCACTTATTTTATGTAAGTAACTTATTGAACAGATTTTCAAAAACAATTAAAATTCTTCATATTACTGTCCTTGGGTTTCTACACATTTTTTCTAGCGACTTTGCCATGATCGGTACGCGCCTTGGAAGGCGTCTTCGGGGACCTTTCGCAAGGTCTTCGTCACGGCTGATCGCATCTCTTCTATGGACGAAAAACGGGTTTCTTTCGGGGCTGCCTTAATCCGAGGGAACAGAAAGAAGTCTGCTGGGGCGACGTCAGGACTATAGGGGGGTGAGGCAGCGTTGGCACCTGGTGTTTGGCCAGGAACTCACGGACTCGTAGCGCGTTGTGGCAAGCACCTTGGGCACGAGCTTGGCGCACACTTTCCTCATCGCTAAATATTCAGTAACAATTCGAAACACAACAGTAGACGACAAGTGTAAGAAGTACGGGCGTTCCTCCAGGAGAAGGGAGCCATCATCACCGCCGTCAATAAGACGCACCTTCGGCCTACGGACGCCTTGAGGTTACCTGACTGGACCATCTGCCACTCGGCATTTGGCCGTCTTATATACTTGAGCTCTCGGGTCAGGGGACTTGTGATTGGTCTGAAGAGGAAGAGCCTCCTGATTGGTCGCCGGGCCTTTGTGGTCTTTTCCTTCCTTTTCTAACCTTCATCAGCACAGGTTTCAATGCATTGCTGAGGGAATAGCCGGAGTCCCTGTTGAAATTACGTCCTGCCATTCTAATTTCAATCGCGTAACGTTGATCGATCGACGATTCCATTTTTTCCGTGACACGACCGGCGCCCAGAGGTTTACAATAACTGAGGTCCTGCCACTTTCACAGCTTGGAGAGCACTGAGACGGGTTTCGCGGCAAAGCTTAGCTTCCCCCCCCCTTCCCCCACCCACCTATTCCAAGTGGTTTGATCCCACTTCAACCAATAGGAGAGGCGTGGGAAATTCTATTGCATTACTTTTGGAACGCATTCCGTAGGTAGAATGTGGGCGCTACATGCAAACTTGCGGATTTCCTTAAGAAACACGGAAAAAGACATTTCCGGCTACACAAAGAACCTTTTCTTATTCCATCCACCCACATCCATACACAAGTCTAATCCTTTTCCTACTCTTCCCCACGTACCCAACATTCTCTCTTCCGGAATCACCTCAGCATCCCACCTATCCTTCTCCTTTTTCGGACCTCTGATATCCCATCTTTAAACTCTTCGCTTGCCTGTTCATCCGCTTCACTTCCCTACCTTCATCCATGCCCACTTATAAAAATACTCCCTCTCCAATAACTCAAGGTCCAATTTTCTGAAAGATTTCATCCAAGGTTCCATATTATATTACTGACCACTTCTCTCTGTGCGTGTATTCTTACTAACCCCATTCTAGGTTCATTCTTATTTTTTATTAGCTCGTTGTTTTGCCGGATTCTTCTATCTATAGGTGTGAATAATAGACCATAAATGGTCAATAAGCTCCAGTACTCAGCCCAAGATTCATTTTGATAAACGAGACTAGAGATCTCCTCGAACCGTTATCGGCAGGGCGGGGGATGAGAATTTGGGAAATGAAAGCGAGCGAAAATACGAACTCAATTCCAAATCTCTCCACGGAGGTCTTGAACGCTGGAGCCCAATGTTTTAAAGGGAGCGCGCTGGGTCGAAATACAAATAAAGCTGTCCATGTTCCTGTACATTAACCTAGATGAGCTCGCTCGGACAAAAACACCGTTTCCGCAATTCCAACTATTGTGGACAAGTTACGAAATAAAGTTTTGCAAAATAAAGAACAAGCGTGAATTTGATAAGCAAACAGGCGTATGCAAATTGGTTTAGCTACAACTCGGAATCAAAATGGATCATATTTTTCTGTTTCTGTTCTTTCTTTGTGAGTATGTGTATATATGTGCATTGTAAGGGTGACCGTTGACCAGACTTGACCGTCGCCACCAGAGCAATTGCCTAATTGCAACGAGATTAAATAATAATAATAATAACATTGACATCATATCAGTCGTTGGGCACGTTACTGGGACTTCGGTCACCATTACCATTCCTTATCCATTTACGTGCTTAACTAATTAGCCTTTCCGTTACAAGTTCGAGTATTGAAGCTGGTGGAGAATGATTGCATTTTGCTTTGAAGTCCATCCCATAAAATGATTTTCAATATCATGGATTTATTTCAATATTCAAACTGACTTTCAAAGACATGGCGTGAAAACGTTTAATGAAATCCCTATCTAATGGAACCTGATACGACCTATTTAGGCAAACATCGACGCATATAGCTGAAGTACACAGCTCTCAGCATACTTTGAAATGGTTCGTTATTTTTATGATGATAACGCACTGGACTAGGATAAACGAGAATTAACATCCGATAATTAGGAAGTACTTATAGATCTTCCGGTATAAACATTGAAGAGTG
The DNA here is from genome assembly GCF_022747635.1 of Hetaerina americana. NCBI lineage: Eukaryota > Metazoa > Arthropoda > Insecta > Odonata > Calopterygidae > Hetaerina > Hetaerina americana. The sequence continues at coordinate 3,857,630 of NW_027287030.1, read as the reverse complement.
ATTTAATGATTCACACTTTCGTTCCCGAAAAAAATCCAGCTTTCCATATCATTAAACTGGCTCATTGTCCTTAGCTAGTCTTATCGTAGAAGTTGATGTAACTACTATCCTCGATATTCCTGTCAATATGCAGCAAAAAAGTGCTACAAACATTTCAGCAAATGAAATGAATATTTTTAAACTCGTTCTGAATACTTCATCTTAGTCCTTTCCGATAGATTCCAACACTAGCTATCAATGCTACTCTTTGTAATTCTTTCACCAGACGAATATCGAATGAAATGGTTCAATACCTCTTTTCTCTGCAGATTAAGTTAGACATCCACGCGTGAAACAAATCCAAGGGTCTTCATAGTATGATTGTCTCGCAACGCCGCAAGTTCTCCCACTTGCATTCCTAACTAAATCTCAAATGGATGAGAATGACGCACGAGTGTTCGCCTCTTGTCTTGAGAAGCACCGCAAGAATATTAATCAAGACACAGAAAAGAATGCCGGAAAAAAAGAGGAGGATTCACAAACGGCTAAGTTGTGTGCCTAACAGAAGAATATGGCAGTCATCGTATTCTTCGATTGATTCAGTTGATGGGAGAACGGGTGTCGAATTATGCCGGAGCACATGCCCGGTCCTTTTCTCGGTTCCTTTCCCCTCATAGCGATGCAGGAATTTTCCCTTCCCCCGAAAGACACGAGGAAAATAAAATAATAAAACGACAGCGCTGTGAAGGGCAAGCAAGCAGCGCTTAATCTCGCTTCCCGCTCGAGACAATTTTGTGTCTCTTTAGGAATTTTAGTTCCCGCTATTTCGGTTCCTAGTCCATCAGTCAGTGGGAGATTTTAGATTGGCCATGAGAGTTACTAAGGCCGAGCCAAACGGGTCGAGTTTCCACCCAACTCACGACAAATAATACGGAATTGATTTCTGACACATGGTGATATTATTTGCTAACACGGAGAAGAACTGCGTCAAAAGTGAATGACTGGGCCAAGTGAAAAGATTCAAATAGAGGTAATGGTGGAGTGGAGAGGTGAAGATAAGAGAAAAGTAAACGTTTGGCGGAAAAACAGCTTTTTGGAAGGAAAGTTACGGAGTTAACATTCAGCTTAATGGCGGGTCACACCGTCTGGGACTCGGTACAACTCGCATTAAAGAACGACTCACTTGCGTATTATAACCGCGTGAGAATCATTCGAGAATTTTTGCGAAGGAAGTGTTTGCTCTAAACTAATTTTCCCCGCTAAATTATATACAACTTCTGGTCAGAAGAGAGCATGACGTCCAGGCGTAATTGCTGAAAAGAAAAGAACGCTAAGCGGTATGGATTAGCAATACCGCACAAATATTAATGGGAGACGGAATAAAGATGAGATGAAAATTTCAACCAATTAATAACAGGAGGAATTTCTACAATTCAACAACAGTAACGCTAAAAATTATAGATACACGATTAAAGTTTTTTCTAATCTTTCCTCAACGTCTTTACAAGTCTCTTCCATTAGTTCCAGTGTGACTACAAGAGCTTACTCAGCTAAATTCTTTAGTTAAATAAATTTGGTAAGCAGTATAATTGGCTAATATCCTCGGGTTATCATTAAATATTTAAAAGATTCACAGAATGACGCGCTATGCTTGTTTTTCTGCCCCGTCTATTTATATCAGTGACAAAGCCAGAAAGTACGACGAGACATTTTCGAGGGACAGTTTCTTATCCAAAAATCATTTAAAATGTCAATTAGTCAGCAATTAGCCTGTAAAAAATCTCTAACCTATTCCGTTAAGATTAATCTGCTCATTCTTTAAAAGATTAGCGATAGACTTATATTACTCATTGCACCATCTTTCAATGGCGTGATTCAACCACTATCCGGAGGGTCCAGGCTCCATCCCTAATGACTTAGGACACCCCTACCTTCATCTAAGCTATAAGATTTAAACCATCAAGGGAGGAGTTCAAGAGATTTGGGTGACATAAACTTAATTTGCAGTCAGATTCAGTAAGATTGAGCATCGACATACCTGCAGATGTTTTTAGAGTCGCTTGAATTATTCATGGAATATTACGAAATAATTCGCCACAAATGATTCAGCCAAAGGTAAGTTTGGTTTAAAACTATTTACATAGCGAAGGTAGAGTAAGAAGAAGCGGGAGGAACGAAGATTTTTATTTACATCAGGTACGTCCATGAATACATTGACACATAATTACTTAAAAAGTTACTTTAAGTACTTGAGTAAGGTGAGGTAAGCCAATTGAGTAGTAGTGTAAAAACATTGGGTGAATAACAGCTACAGTTATATCAGAGATAATTCTCGAGGCCTATGATTAATGGCTACATTTATTAAATATGTAACTAGTTGGATTGAGGCAGCCTTTCGCTGAGTGTTTAAGTTTCAGCATTCACAACCATAAACAGAGTGCGGGGGCACAACTTGCTGATTCCAATTCGATCCCTATTCAAATCGGCAAATTATACTCCCGCACCGTGTGCGTACGTGGGTCGCTCAATAAGCCCCATAAGAAGAACTAAATATTATGGATAGACCTTTTCCAACATAATCTATTTTTCCTTGCATACACTTTCCCCATCGTTTCCCCAACTTTTTTAAGCCGTCCAAAAAGTACGATTTCGGAAGGCCTTCAAAATAGGTGTCAGTGTTAGCGATGACTTCCTCATTTGAAGTCAATCGTTTTCAGTCGAGACATTTTATCAAGTTTGAAATTTATAAAGTCACTGGGGGCCAAATATCGTCAATGTGGAGGACTTTGTAATAATTCGAACTAAACCCCATGATTTCCACTATCGAAACTGCGCAAGTGACTCGTATTGAGGGAAGAGATTTTTTTCTCTTTGACAAATGAGTACATTTTTCTCATTTCTTCGCTCAACCGGTGCAATGACGACGCATAATACTTTCGATTTATCGCTTCTCATTTTTGCAAGGGATCGATGTACGTAGATGATTTCACGTGCATCCCAAATAACCGTGGCCATCAACTTGTCAGCCGATTTCACCGTCTTCGCCTTCGTCAGAACTCGAATAACTTTAGATACCCAATTTTTCGACCGTTCCTTTGTCTCAGGAGAGTAGTAGTGTATCCATGTTCCGTCTACAAATATGTATCGACGTAGAAACTCGTCTGTATTACGACGGAAATGCGGCAAACCAACCTCCATATCGACCACAAGATTGTGTTTATTCTCCACAGAGAGCAAAAGCGGTATCCATCTTGCCGAGATTTTTTTCACGCCCTAGAATATGAATATAAAGTAAACTTAAAGGCAGCTGCTCATTTATAAAGATTTTTAACAAAATGATCGAGTTAAACTATTATAAGATCATTAAGCATGAACATTAACTATGTTAGAAATCGACACCGTTATTCATAAAAAGCAATCGACTGAGCACGGTAAACAAACAAAGTTTTCTATTTACCATGGAAACAGTATTGACAGCACCAATATTTAGCGGGAAAAATGTGTCGAGAAATTATCTAAAAGTGCCTGTACCGGCGACACTTTTTGACTTAAAATAACAATATTAATAAAACAATACAATTTTAATTTAAAAATTTCCAACGAACGAGATTTCATAATATATGAAAGAATAGAATTCCTTAGTTGTGAAACTACTACTATAAAACTTACAGAGCGATGGGTCGGAATTACAAAGATTGCTGCTTCTGTTCCTGTAACCATTGAAATATTTGTAATCCTACTTTGAAGCATATCAATTGGACATCATTGATAGGGTTGAGTATAAAACTTTTCCAATTAAATTAAAAATTTTCCATTATCTAAATACAGGTATGTAGATATATACTATACAATACACCTGTATACATGGGTTAACTCTTGTTAAGGATGCGTATTTATTTATCGCAAAATTTAAAGTACGGTATTTTGTAAAAAAACAATAATATCATTTTAAATGTCGTCCAAATGTTGATTTTTATCTCCTCGTGTGAATTTCCCGTGAATATTATCAGATAAAATGTTCACTCGCGAATAATTAGGAGTTGACAGCACTCAATATGTTTAATGAGCTGAACACACGTGGATTTTAAATCACTCCTCATATTCAAAAATCAGTATTCAATGATATTACCATCACTCTATCCGATTCGCACTACATTAATGAGGCTTATTTATGCGAGAATTCCTCCATTTTAAGGATTCGATCAATGCCCCCTTCGGCTGGATATCCTTACACCCTCTGCCACACGCGCTACGCCGGAGAACTGCAAGGCAATATAATCCCCTGTACTCCAAGGTGAATGGCCGAATGTACTCCTTACTTTACCCTAGACAAATGTATCAAGGGCAACTTTTTACATTTTAAATGAAATTATTTAATTCCCACAATTTTTTCCACATGAAATCAGTCAAAATCGTTAGCCTTAACTCTACACCTCTGTTTTACAAACACTTTGTTTTCTTAAATTACGCAGATGTTATACCCCGAGTTGACGTGATTTTTCTTGTACTCCAAGAAAAATTAATATTTTTTTCAGAGAAAACCTTCAATGAGGTCGACTTATCAAAGTACCAATTGGCACAAATTCCAAGACTCTTAATATCTATTTATTCACGCTAGTGCACAAGCACTAGTGTAGTATTTCCACAACAGGAACGTCTTAAAAGAACGCTGTAACTTGGTACTTCAATACACCGAAACCACTTCTTTGCGAGCAGCGAAAGATGAATTCAGGAATCATCATTTGAATTTAATATATTTTCAACATTATTGCCTCCCTAGTTGTTTAATATATATTTATTTAAAAAACTGAAATTAAGCAACATTAAGAAATAAATTGTCAAGTATGATGAGAATAATTAATTACTTTAATGACAGCAGAAGTCAAAAATCACAATATTGAATTTCAGATAAACCGAACAAGATTAATTTTGCCACGCAGGAATAACATCCACCTCTTTCCACCGGATAAAATATCTCGTAATGCCCTCCAGAGAGTTTTCTCTTTTCATAATGACGTCTGAGAAAAATAAAGGAATATTCTCGACTGCATTTCCTCTTGCCAGTTCTGATGTGTTTCCCTTTCACTAACGGTCTACTCCCGCTTACTAAGCGTATCGATTATTTGGTAAACAAGAAAACATTCAGTTGCTAGGTGAAAAACTGACAGGCGTAATTCCTCACGTGGCTCTTTTCCATGAATACGGTCGACTGCGCTGAGGACTTTAGACACCGTGGGCGTGTGTGCCCAATGATTACGAAGAACGTACATATAATTCACGAGCAAATAGGAGCAATGTGATGCATTGAATGAATGAACAGTTTCTCAGAATTACGCTGGTGTAGAATTTGCATTGAATTAAATATCCAACGATGCACTTCCCACAAAAAACTATATTCATCAAGTTCACGACCATATATTTTTTATGCACTTATACAGTCAATCGCTAAGCACACGAAGTGAACTGGATGGGATGGACTGAATAGGAATGATGAGGGAAAAAAAAGAGATATGAATGAAATGAGGAGAATGCCTCGCAGGGGTGCGGGATTGATACATCATTACGTATTGCATAATGGGGAAGTAGGCTCTAAGCACTAGATAAAAATGGAGATATTTTGTCCACTCATGCTGCTAATTTGCATGCCGACTGATACAGCAGGCACACGACGAAAAAAATTGCATGCTAAGGTAAAAAGACATCTCTCATGATTACCTTTGCCTTATGAAGCCCAGGGGGTTCCTTAGGCTTATTAGGTTTTGAAATTGTGATCTCTCGACATTTACAAGGTTGTTACGTCACAGTCTCGGAAAACTCGGAGATTATTGCATAGAAACACCTAGATTAGTCGATGGCGTTACGCGTAAATGTCATGATTTTCTCGGATGGACAATTTCAAAAATTCTTCCCCCCTTTCCCCCGTGCCGGGACCGTATATTACGAAACTTTTCAAACCACTCGTTTCGTCGGAAAAGGCATTCAACCATATTAATTAACCATAAGGTTGGCCTGATAACCATAGTAGGGCTTACCTAATACTCAACTCAACAAATACATTAAGGGTAATAAGTTGCTTTCCCTGTGCCACCTGCGGTTTACTAGGAAGACCTTGAGCCCGAAATATCGCATAGTATGGATGATGAGTTTAAGAGTGGCCATGTGCGTCACCCGGAATCAAACCAGGGCCCTCGATCAGTATCTCAGGGCATCACTTCCTAAATAACCACGCCATAAAGACATATAGCGTTGTTACAATTTCGCCGGGTATTATCCTCTCGAAGAAGGCCAATTTTTACAGTGCAAATCGATAAAAACCAATGCCATTTCATTAGTCAATTACAGATTGAAGGCAATGTATTTGCATATTTCGTAACCGACGACTCGAAGAAGCCTAGGCAGCGTCTCCCGCATTGTAAGGGCGACCAGATGCCCAGTTTTTCCCAAATATCTCTTACAAAGATTTTCCTGGGTCATTTAGGCGAGATAATATGCCCGGATGCTGTCCGGAGTTTTACGTTCAAAGACAAACATGCATTGAAATGTGCGAGTAGAACGATTAGGTACGCACCAGCATCCTACACATAAAGAGTCCTCTCCCTTAGGGCTAGATCTCCAACACTTTCACAAACTTAACCCTAAATTATCCTAAAAAGATACGATAACCCAATGTATGACCCTACTACCGTTCGAAAAGCTCCAGAACGTTTTGCACCGTAGGACGGCGAAGGACTGAAGTCCGCCACTGTTGGTACCATTGTTTGTTGAATATTTTGACGAGTAACATACGTCTTCCCGTCGCTGATTATAGTTGCCATTCAAGGATATTTCTGTCAAACCTGTTCTGCTCGTCCCAGCGATTTTTAGTTATTTCGATTTCCAGAAGTAGTGAACAAATGTGAAAAATTTGCTTCATGTATGGAAGGGCGTTCACGCAAAGTTATCAACAGCTCAAAGAGACGGCGTAAGTTGCTTAAGCCTTTCAAGGCAGTACGGGAGTTAAATACATGAAGTCTGACCGTTTTGAAAGTGATATAGGATAATTTGAATTTGATTCGTGTTCAGAACATGAACATTTAAAGGCGATTCCAAAGTCAAAAAGACTAAATGGATGGTGGGAGACAATAATCGAATAGTTGTGCAAGAGATTGCGGAGGTAAGTAAATATTTTTATCGAATCATGCCATGATTTCATAGAATTCGGAATAATGAGGCTCGCACTTTCTCTAGACATGATTTGGGTGCTGCACCAAGGCGACCACATGGTGGCCATCACAACCACACCTCGTGGTCATATTTTGAAAGTGGAAGCCGGGCGGGATAGAGGTAAAAACCGACGAGCGCGTTTGTTCTTGGATTTGAGCTGAAAATCACACATTTGGGATTCCTAAGTCACAGGGGGAACCCGGTAGAGGCTGAGGGGTTCGGCGAGATCAAAAGAAATTTTTGTCGGCCAATTTACGTAGGATATGCTGAATTGGTCAGGACGTATGACGGCTCTCTCCATCCTATCAACAGTAGTGCCACCTAATCCCAAGGATCTTCTTTTTCCTTCACCGGAGATAAAAACGAACCATACAATTACGCATGGTACGTATTGCGTCTCATTCACATTACACATTTCAAGTGAAAACACCAATCGTTGTAAACATACGACTGACCTCCATCTCGAGGTGTACCCAATGTTTACGATCGGTATTCGATAACAATGTCCAGATTCGCCAATCTATTTACAGGTTCAGTGGATCCCTGGATATGCAAAGGAATGAACTTTTAGTCGATAGATTAATATCGAACGGATTCCCAAACACAACTAGTTCGGCGAATCTTGGCGACACGTTCACAAAACTATCTCCAACGACGTTGCTCCGGTATCAATATTAAAATTTAGAAAATATGATTCTAGTATTTAATAAATTACCAGTCCTTAATAATCAATCATAAAAGTAATAATAACAATCAATACAGTGAGTCAAACTAGAATCAAACAATGGATAACGATTAACTGTTAATGCTGCTAACTGGACTCATCCGAAAAATATGGACCAACAATCCAACTCATTTGGATAACGGTGAACTGCTTCCAATATCAAACCTGACTGACTTTAAGTCGACATTATAAGCACTACGCTCTTGAATCCATTAGCGTGCAATATAAGTCCTGCAATCGCCGCGAACAGGGTTAACCGTGAACGTATTTACCATCGAGAATAAGCGACCACCTAGCGTAAGCGTTGAACGGTACACTGCCAACATACATGGCTTGTGTAAAAGGCATCTGGAGTGTATTCAACCCCTGCCCCACATCCTAGCGGTGGCTTGCAGGGTACTAAAATAAATAAAGGCATCGGGTAAAATTTCGGAAATTTAGATTTATTTTAGATATTGCTGCAGTGCCTCAAAATTCTTCAAAGTATTTCCCATGAGCGTCGACACATTTTGCCAGCGGTTTTTCCACGACTCGAAGGCTCTCTGGTAGGCGGATTCCGGAAGGTCCTTAAGGGTACGCGTGCAAGCTTCTTTGATGACACTCAGGGTCCCATGATGGTGTCCTTTGAGAGAGGATTCCACTCTCGGGAATAGGAAATAGTCTACTGGTGCCAATTCAGAACCGTATGGGGGTTGGGGAATCGTCGCGATGCCGTTTCAGATGGTCTTCGCAAGCAGGCACTCGACTCGGCTTTCGGTCGTCTGTCAAGACTTTCGAAATGAGTTTAGCGAAGATCTTTCGTAACGCCAAATTTTAAGTGATAATGGTTAGTACTGCCATTTCATATCAATGCCAATACGATCTGCGATCATGCGCACACCCAAACGACGGTATGAAGCCAACATTTCATGCACACGTCAGGAAAAAATTGTTACCGATACTTTTTATACAAACCTTGAACATGTATTACTCGGCAACGACAGTTACGACCCTCTACATCCCATCACCACGATGTCGACACTAGGTTTCCCTCCGAGCAGTCCATCTTCTTTTTCGCCCTCACTTCTGTTAGCCTTGGCCTGTTTTCCCGTCCTCGGCACGTCCCCTCGGATGGTCGTAATCGCGGCCCCCTCTATCGCCGCCGACATGCCGGTATCACCCACGTGCTCGCCCTCTGTCCTCCGAGTGGAAGGGAGACAATGGCCCCAAAGGAATGCTTGCGCCATGGGATTTCCTTGGGACTCGTTTGCGTCATGTCTAGCGCTCCCCAAAACAAGAGAGCCTCCGGAGTGAAGTAGGAGACGAATTAAGCAGGCGCGAAGAGAAAGAAAAAAAATTGAACTTGCACCACTTCGTACGCAGAGGTAACCATTAAGTTCGTCGACAGTACAATGGGTGCGAGGTCATTCCGGATCCTATTACAGGGCACTCAAATTCTTTTGGCGGGTTCTCTCCTCCCTCCCTTCACAAATCCTTGGCGATCAAAATCGAAAATTTCGCGGTATGAAATTGGTCTGCGGTATAAGAGGTGGGGTTGACGAAATGAGAGCCCGATGAAATACCCCGCTCGTATATCTAAGGATCTAGCTTCGGAAATTGCCCCGTATCTAGAAATAAAATTTAAGAAGTCGCTGGTAGATCAAAAGGATCTCACAGATTGAAAAACGGCTAACGTAACACCGATATTAAATAGCGGAGACAGGAAGGAACCGAGTAATTACAGGCCTATTTCCCTCACATCAATTTCATGCGAGGTTATGGAACATCTAATTGCTAGTCCGATCGTGAGACACCTCGATAATCAGAAGTTATTAATGAAAAATCAGCAAGGTTACCGAAATGGTAGATCAAACATGAAGGGTTATAATACTCGTAAAGCGGTGCAATAAATTAGAGCTTCGTTGTTATGACTTTATTATTTCCAACACACAAATTCACTTCAAATATCGAGTTTGCCTTTTTAAAACTAACGCCAAGAAACATTTCAAACAAATTGATTGCCCGATCTGGGAGTTTAAGGGAATTCTTATTTTGATGTCGACGGAAAAAATAATGTAACAAGTATATAATTAACTACGGGCGTGGTAACTTAATAATATCAAACTTCGATTGCTGACGAGAAGATTTACTTTTAAATATGATAAGGAATGGGATTTTATCTTAAAACCCAATGATCTGGCCGCAGTTCACAGGAATGAGACAGGCGATGGACAACCAAACACATACATACATCCCTTTTACGGTTTATGCATTTGCCCTCATCGGGAAAATTCTATTTTTCATTACATTGCACTTTTAATCATGAGATTGGCGTTACAACACTCCTTTCTGCAATTATTTTCGTATTTACCGCTAAGGTCGAAAGATTCAGCAATAAGTTCCAAGATAAAGGTCTTAATGGCGTACGCAAGTAGAGGAAAGCAGAATTTTAATGGGATGCTAACTGACATGTAGTCTTTAAGTAATGGATTATTTTGTCGTGGCATTCGTGAGGATTTTTAAAGATAGATGACAATCTTCTCGCGCTTTCTTCTTCGTTTTATTTGATCCCGCTTGCCAACTGCAAGCACCGATTTAATCTTTTTTTTGTGAAATTTTACGAGAAAACAATTTTCTTCAAAATTTCCTAGGAAAAAATTGTATTATGCACGTCTTTCCTCCCTTTTAAGGAAAAAAAATAATATTACTACGTAAATTTCGCAAAATTCTCGGCATTTTTCTCATCGCCAGATGATTTTAAAATGCACGTTTCACATGGTCACCATTATAATAATTTTTTTTAACTTAATCATTCATTCTCCTTCACTTACTTTCTAAAATCTTTTTCTAATTTAATGAATCTAATTCAAATTAAATATAAATTTTAAAAACCTTTACATCGTTGTATTTGGTGCAAAATAGCGAGTGACTCCATTAAAGTACCTGTGGACCTATTTCCCATAGTATTTCATTTCTTTAATAAATTTAAGGTACATCTAAGAGAAACCACTCATCGACATACTAAAACCTACTAAAGATTTACTCCCCACCCTAACCCCCGAAAACATCCTTAAGCAAGAGCAATCCGAAAACAGTGGGAATCATTAGCAAACCGCTGCGGAAACTACCGCAGTTAGCTATTCGATCATAAAATGAAAAGAACGAAAGGGGTTCTGCCATTGCCTAAACCTAACCCCCACAATTAAAGCTGATGGAGATGCTTTCAATTCTTTACATGTACTTCAATAACCCTTTATAGCTAAATTATATTGACCCTAGACATTTAAATCTCTATAACAATAGATAGTAACACTAAATAAAGTTTAATGAGACCACTGCAGGCTAAAGGATCATCAATACCCGGAGAAATTAATGAAAAATCTTTCCGATAGCTCTATGATACGTGTTACTATCGACAATGGAAGAAAAGAGGCGGGAATTATTGGTGCAATAAAACTCAATGGAATGGAGTCTGTTGAATCAACAACACGTATAACATTGATGCTAACTTAAGAGCGACATGGCAACGGTAGCGAAGAGCATAGAGAAATGGTCGCATTCTTAGGGGTCTAAAGGAACCTGATACGGATGTGCAATGCAGTAAAATAAATAGGTTAGCGAAGGCATTTCAAAACCTCTAAACAGGTCTCCGCAAACACCCTATCCTTTCCTACTGAGTTTTTAGATTTTCAAAATCATTTGTCTTTGAATGCCGTATGCTTAATCTTTCGTCGCGTAGATTCTTACTTTCTAATTCGAGTTATTTCCGGGAACGGCGAACAATGCTCTCATTCTTATTCGAAACCACTCTCACGGAAAAAAATGGGGCAAACCGGGCGATGAACACTGAAGGCAGAAGAAGAATATTGGGACATGCTCGATTACGAGTATTCCCGACTTTTGTGCCTTTCCAACCTTTGAGTTTCAAGCCTAAAATACATCCATTCCGGCCAATCTCTTGCATTATGTAAAATGGAATTTGGCTGTTCATAATTTAATTATAAATGATATAACTATCGAGCCATTTCACTCGATAGTTTTCGAACGAGAAGCACAATCGACACACAGCATTGGAAACAACAACTCTTTTAAACATTCAGAAATCAGTTATATTGAGGTCATACTCGATGGCAACAATGACAAACCTCCGGAATATATTGGCATAATATTTATCAAGTGTAATAAAAAATTCATCCAAAAAAATGGAACAGATTTGTATTGTTTTGTGTACTTGGATAAAGAGTATTTCAGACAATCGTGTGTCTGTGTTACGGGATTTATAAACTCAAAATATATCTTCGGTAAATGTCTCCACGATTACAGTGCTCTGAAAACATACTTTCACCAAACTAAAACCTAGCAATACTTCTTAACATAATTTACGCAAATAAAAAACCTGTCAAAATGTTTAGCTTAATCTTGCGAGTATTTATTTCTACATTATGTGACGCTTTGGATATTTAAAATTGTAAATGCGTTTCTTTCAGACAAAATTTAGAACAATCGTGGAAAAAAATTGAAGAAAATAAATTACAAAAACAAAGTTTGTTTACATATTACAATGCCTCTGGGTTTATTAAACCAATTAAAGGACCAGTGAGTCCATTAGAATAACAAAAGTAATAAGACTCTCAATAAACAGATAGGCTGAGTAAAACATCAAAGGAGATTGAGAGTTCCTGTACGGCCTTTCGGATAAAAATGGTGATGGCTGTAAGGAAGTTAGAAAAAAATAAATTTAATGAAGAAAATTTTATTGACAAAGAGCTAGATATTGATGAGCGGAGTTCTACACAAACGTATAAGACGTGGGGAAAATATTAGGGAAAGACTTTAATATGAAATTTCAATAAAGGGGATTCATTTAATATTGGTTCGGAAAAGAATGGAGTTAATATCCGGAGCAGAAAGGAAGACAAATGAGTAAGGGATACGCAAGCCGGTGAAGAGAGGACGCTGCTATGCCGAGGAAGGAAGAAAGATTGAGAGGGAGAAAAGATTAGACGAAAATGAGTGTTGAAAGGGGAAAAGTTCCGAGCAGAAATGGGAAAAAAAGATGAAGAAAGAAGAAATTTATCTGAGATATGGGTGGGAGGAGTAGGAAGGATGAGTGACCAGAGAAGGAAATACTACACAGAAAAAGTGTTAGATTTAAATACTTGATTAGGATTTCGATAAAATATGAGATATATCATCACAGATTCAGGTATTCATTCTTCTCTCGCAAGATACATAATCATACCAGAATCAGACGCAACCATCCCTACTTTCTAAATTCTAAAAGGAAAATTGAAAACGTTACTCGGAAAACACTCATTAATGCATGATGTGGACAGGCATGTAAGCGTGTGAGTGTACGTGTGTTTAAATATCCACAAATTATATTTATATTTACACATAAGTGGATTCGTATACGGGCGCGCTAAAGACTATATAATCCCAAGCGGCGACGTAAAGAGTTCTGCGTAAATGCAGGCGTAAATGCCGGGAGGAAGTGATTCAGAAGTGCAGGATTACGTACCTTGTTCTCCGGGGACTTCTTATGAAATATTAATTACTCTATCTGAATAAGAATTGACCGATGCATAATTACAAGAAATGGTTTTGAGCCAAGTTGCGCCACTCACTGTCAAAAAACGACGCTAATAGCGGTGTAACCACACACAGAGGGTCGGAGCGAAACCGCATTCACTTTCGCTTCAAAGCTTTTGTTCGGCCGGTTACATAAAAAGCAGGATATGATCTCACGTCCGAAAATCGCGTTTATGGACCTCGTCGATTTTTACCGCACCAAGTCATGCATGCGTGAATACATGGACGATAAATCCACCCACGACAACGTTTGGTGACCTGATAGGAAGAGCGCGTGTTTCTTACCAGAGGGTCCGGGTTCATCATATCCGGGTGATGCTCAAGGAAAACGTCCAACTGAACCAAAGGCATGCAATTTTCTGAAAGCCACGACTTTCTCGGAAACCGCAGACGGTGCAAGGAGGGAAAACACATCCACACCCTGAATTGGCGAATTTCAAACGCCGTGGGGCATGCGATTGACACGAAGTGAGCTCTACTCTCACATATCAGCACCGACTTTCGGGAAGTTTAGGGGTGGATTGGTTGATAATGCAAGCAGTATCCAAAAATCAGGTACACACCATTCCAAACAGTCTTTCAGAAATCAATTTCACAGTTTTACCGCATATACAGTGTAAAATACCAGTTAGTGAATCTGATGCTGACTGAAAACTAAATACCTCCGTTACGATCTACCAAAGACAAGGTAATTACAGCTTCAGATGGAAAGTACAAGTATATGCACCGCAGTACGAAGCGGTCATCGGTGGCTGTTACTAAACCTCCTCTGCTTCTTTTCCGAGAAAGAGATTGCCTATAAGGCATACTTGTATTGTCTTTTGCCAATACACCTCGGGCAGTATTTCGTTACATTTGTCTTCCCCGAGGTCAAATTCTCACTCCCATTGATATTCACAAATTTGACCGAAATATCGGGATAGGGTCCTTAAAAGTCAATATTGGCTATAGGATTGACACCTTACAAAATCACAACCAATAGTTCACACCCTCTTTGTTTCATATTCACTCGTGACTTTCCCAGTATAACCCTTCCTCTCAAATCCCTCACTGTTCTCTCATACATCGAATTTGTGGTGATTCGACTCTCATCTCTCTCTTTCTCCCTCTCTCCCTCTCGCTGTCGACGTGACCAAGCAAGCGTAGCACACTTCTTCCGCCTCGCCCATTACCGGTGAATCAATCCCAAATTATTTCATAGACCATTTGCTGCTCCCCCCGTCTCTCTTGTTTTTACCTCAAACATTTCGCAATCAGACAGCCCACTCGCGGGTATGTTATACGTATAGAACATGTGTTGCACAGAAACTCTGTGATTTGGCTCGGGGACGAATAGGAAACTCATATTAGTGCTCGGTCTGGAAAACCGAATTGTCCCAACTACCCGTCGTGCTGAAAAGAAAATGCAAAAACGCGCAGTGGGAGGAAGGATTTTTAAGGAAGCAATATCTGACTTCGTCACGATCCCCGGAGTAAAATAAATTAACCAATTACTTGAGCATTGATTCCCAGCAGGTGGTCCTCGGTCGTACAAGTGATGATCCGGCGGTTGTCTGTTCGCCGCTTCGTCCTTGAAGGGTTGATTCCTTCCCATGAATTCTGAAACGACATTTATGTTTTCGGTTGAAGGCGCCCAGCCAAGAGAAAACACCCGGAGGGCGCCGCCGGACGATGGGGGCGGGAAAGGCGGGGGGGGGGGGGGGTAACGGCGGGATATCAACGGAAACACTCAGAAAACACACACAGGGCTTCTTCGGATTCGGATAATAAGGGGTTGATTGGGCACCCGGGGAGGGAATACCTTCACCAACTCCGAATCGATCTTTCACATCACACGGGAGACTCGATGGACTCGAGAAACCCCATCTTCGAACAGACAAGGGAAGATACTGGGGAGCATTCACACGACAAAAAAATTAGGTCCTCCGATAAATGGAGACGAAAATAGCGGGATATTCAGCCCCTATCCCTCATGGCTTCATGGTACAGCATAACTACTCGGAGAACCAATTTAAACCATCTAGACTGGAGAAAAATCAGCCTAAAACAATACAAGATGCAAGTGCCCGTAATCGACTGGGTAAAATTTTCACGTCTCACGTGCCCTCGCCCAATCGTAGCTCTACAGACGTACGTTACTTTCTTTACAGCAAAGATCTCGGCTAAGCATTGATTAGCATTGTCGATGGAGTTCTCCAGAATAAAACGTGTGCCAGAGGAGCTTCACTAAGCTGTATACAAGTTTACAACTTGTATAGCAAAACAAACCGAGTAACGCGGTTAGCGGGGTTAGCAGCGGTTGGTGGGGATACAGCTTACGGGGTTAGCTGCATATAGGATAAAATACGAATAAGATTCTTGTTTTGGGTACACCAGTGAAAGTTACTTCCTACAGGCAAAGAGATCAAAAAAGAATTTTTCAGAGCCACTCTGGAGCGCCATCTTTGTAAAACTAGGATTATAAGCCTATTTTTTAGTACTTCTTCCAGCGATAAACCAAATGGGGACGGTGATAAGAGTCACTTCAAATTTCGCCACGACCAGTAACACTAGAACCCGGAGGAAGGGCACAAGACAGGACTCAAGATACCAGCCACACTTCCTCAATTTTCTTCCCGCTATCAATATCCTTTTCCAAAGTTTCGATTGAGGTGAAGAAAGATTAGAAGTTGCTAGGCGAATTCCGAAGACGAACGAAGAAGCAGGCGGAAGAAAATGTTAGAATTCTTAAAGTCAGCAGGGAAATGTATGGAAAAGAATAGGAATTTCAGGCGGCATGAAGACTAATAGGGATTGTGAAGAACTGAAGAAGGAAATTATACGTGTGCATAGGAAACAAGAGAAAGTCCACGTTAAATGTCATATGAAAATGTAGTTAAGAGCCGTCTATAACCTCCATTCAATAGGCAGGATGCAAATGATGCCGATGATCTTGTTAGATTTGTAACTATGCGGATAGACAACTTCATGTCACAACTTTGGAAAGATAATCCTGATTTGGTGTTCGAGTGCAAAATGTCACAGTACCAATGTCAGGTGACATATTCTAAATGCCATATATCATATCTTCATTGGCGCATTTTCATAGGCAACTGAAACAAATCTCTAGTTTGACTTGAATTCTGTCAGATAATTTTATAAAATTGCTCAAAAAAATGCAAGTCACGTTGGTGGACACCACTAGCCGTCGTAATATAGAACTGGGTTTCGCCCCTCCTTTCCCATTACAACTATTCTAGAAATCGATCCTTGACAGTTTTAAATTTTAGTAAAATTTTAAATAAGTGATTCAAGTTAATTACTAGAAGTATAACGTCCTCTACCATGACCCTCGAGAGAAGATTTAAGCCTCAGGCTCAAGTATCTCCTAGCACGATTATTAAGGTTGGATTTTACGAGAGAATCCTTAAATTATTTCACGGAAGGGACTAATCTGGCGTGTGGTGGTGTGATAAGAAATCGGAGGATGAAATGGACCAAAACAAAATGTATTGCCAACCGCGTCCACTAGGTACAGCACAGGCAAAAGAAAATTTCGAAAAGAGATGAAGATATCGCGGCGCGATTTACAAGCCAGCTGACAAAGGGTATTCGCAAACCAGAACAGTATGAATTATCATCCTGATGAGTTGGGCATTTTGCCTGCATTCAAACAGGATATAGGTCCTTCAACAACCGAGGATCGCTAAATGCGTCCGTCGAGAGGTCGTTGACGTACCAGCAACACCCCATAAAGAGATCTGCGGAGCCAACAACCTCAATTATAGATCGGACGAATAACCGATGGTAGGAGCTTACCCCATGTATCCAATACACAACCTTTTTAAATGTAAGAGCCCTGGGTTTTACATATAAATATCAATAATTCATTCCCTTTTCTACGAGCATGTTAACTTAAACCAAGGTAGAGAATATGAAGATTCTCAACGATTATGAAAAAAACGGCATTTCATGTCTGGCACGTTAGGAAAAAAATGTAACCTCGAACACTTAAATCACGATTATGCTAGGTCAATCCAGCTCCTCCACAAAGGAACAGGATACACGCATTACATCCAGAACCTTTCACTGGGCTAAAATAACTACATCCCCCTGCAACTTCGCTCCCATGGCAATGAGGACTGCGCAATTTTGTCGTGGATTAATGAAATCACCCACTTCCAAACTCGGTAGCGGCAGAGAGCCAAGAGGAAAAAAGGACAGCAGTAAAGAGAGAGAGAGGAGGGATGAAAATGCGTCGCATGTCGTTCAACATTTCGCTTAAGGGTGTGTTGCGTTGGAGGAAGACCGCCCGTCAAAAGATTGAAACGTCGAAAGAAAGCAGGCGAACATAACCGAAGAGTATATTACGGTATTTTACGTTCGATTCCCATTAAATAAGTTTGCCCCCAGTATTGTCCCGTTCTCCGTAAACACCGATATTTTTCGAGCTAAAAGTCACCAGAATATCTTTTAATTAATAAATTACCTCAAAACTTACACGAAAGACACCCTAATGCATTAGTTTATTTGTACTTCCTGATTCTACCATAGGTGTTTCAACATCTAATACAAATTAGCGATTAGTGTCAGATCAGACGACACAAAAGCATTCCATTTAAAGTATTCTGCATTGTCGGGTTTCAGCGCGTCGTTGTTTGATTCAGACAACAGTTTCGCCGAAGTTGCATTCGGCGTCTTCAGGTCGAAGATGAGGGACTCGGAATTTTGTCACCCTTATATAGGTGGTCCCGTCTAGTGGCTGCTCGCTGATTGGTCCGTTCCCGGAGAACTCTCTTCCACGCGTTGTGGAGATGGTAGCCTCATCTCTGTTATTGTTCTCCGGGTTTTTTACGATCTCAATTGCTTCCCTAATTAACCGTGGGTAGTATCTACTCTCCTTGGCTATTACAGGTATGTTCGCTTCTTGGAATGAGATCTCGTGACCGGGTTCACTCCATTGGTGTTCTGAAATAGCCGACAGGTGAAACTGCTTTTTTATTGTTGCCCGGAGGTGTTCCTTCATCCGAACTTTCAATGAGCGGCATGTTTCCCCGATGTAGGCTTTCCCACATGAACAGGGTACTTGGTAGACCCCTTCGTATAGGTCTTTCGGAATTTGGTCCTTCGGTCCAGGGAGAGCGTCCGCTATTTTCTTGGTGCAGTTAAATCTTGTCACCACGTCATGTTTTTTTAGGACTCTGGCTATCTTCTCGGATGTTCCGGATACGTAGGGAATAGTAGCGTATGCGTTTGGGTCCGGTTCCGTCTGCTTGATGGACTTCTCCCAATCCCGTCTTCGCCTTTCTTCCCTGGCGGCCTACGCAGCCAGCATTCCATTTACTTTATAATGACAACTGTGATCAATTAGCATTTTGACAAATATTTCGCACTAAAAGTTATTCCGAAAAGAAATGATTCCAACACTTTCCCCAGTTTCGTTTTCTTATTACATTGCCCGGAAAAAATAAAGGAATATTTTAACTTTACTTTCACACATAAGGAATCATTATTAAGCGTCAACTTATGTTCTTCTTTGACTGCTAAAATTATATCGTAGAACCAAAAACGTATATAATCAAAATAAACGAATATATTACTCGTTAGAATTGAGAATTATTGAAATATTTTGTATTAACTCCCTGTTCTCTCTAACCAATCCAGTTGATTTCCAGGATAATAAATAATTTAAAAAATTAAATCTGTAATATTTCACCGCGTGACATTTAAAATAACGCACTTTTATGATGATTATTAGACTATAAATCAATGTTTCAATGACAAGACATGTCGGTAGAAAAGGAAGGTATAAGCATTTTTGAAAGCTGGGTAATCACTGAAAATCATAAAAATTAATTTAAAAAATAATGAAAATAAACAATACATATAACTACACAGAGCTCTCCGAGACTTTGAAAAATTCAAACCCGGCCCTCTCCAGTCCAGGGAATTTCAATGGAAGTTGAATTCTTCGAGTCCGTCAAAGATTTGGAATCTTTCGGAACTCGTCTCAAGGTCTCTTTTCACTCTCGGTATTGCTGCAAGTTTTGTACGTTCCGTGTTTGCACTTACAATTATCGATCTTCCCACTTTCCCCACACTTTCCGTTTTTTCCGACTACTTCAACCGTCCATGTTTACCCACGCACCTTTCACCAGATTCATTTGACGCCAACACACTCTCTTGTATAATTTTTCAGAATTCGACGCTATGTATTTCGGCAATAACGACTAGACACTTTTATACGCGAAACAAAACTGCATCAAAGTGGTGCAATACACTCAGGATTTTCATCGCTCCATTAAGTTCAATGCGAGACGGGATAGAATATTCTTCATCTACATGTTCATAATACCCCGCAAGCTGCAGCAAGGACGTGTGGCAGGGGGTGTTAGGTCACCAGCCATGCATGTTCGATCCCAATCATGACACCTCTACAAAGATATCGGTTTGAACACGCACTGGATGAAAGTTGATCACAAGAAAGAAGGCCTTTACATGTAATACTATTCAATAACTGGATGCAAATATTCAAATCATACGAAAAAATGTTAAAATAAATGAGTCTATTAGAAAAAAATGCAGGTTATCGACAACAAATATACATTAACAATGATAATTATCTCCTGCGCGCCTGCAGTCATATCTATTTTGATCTCTAATGGCACAAGGAAAAAACGACACGTTATATATATCCGTTCTACTATCTATCTCAATGATTTTACGTGCGTGATCTGAACTACCATAGTAAGTCGGGGGCTGTGATATGTCTTTAATATCCTCAGAAAAGCGTCTTGCCTCAAAGTTACGCAGTAAATTTTACATGTATTTCAACCTAAGGTCAACTATTGGCTCACATCCCAATTCTTCCAGTAGTGATACTGATACCTAGTTCATAACAACATTTCACAAATCTAGCTGCTCTTTGCTGCACTCGATCTTGTTCCAAAACTTAAGCCTAACTCGTAAGGATCCCATACACCCGCAGCATACTCTTGGTGGGCATTCATAACTTATCTTAGTCGATATAACGAAGCAAATTTCTTCGGGATTATCACATGCATAGAGCAGAATCAATAGTGATGGACGAAGCAAGGGAGATATAGGAAGCAAAATAGGAATAGTGAAAGTATGCCATCAGAAGAAGCAACTGGACACTAATGGCAAACAGTACTCTCGCTTACCTAAAGAAGTGGTTCATCGAAACTTATTGAGAGAATCTACTTTACCATGGATGTGAGACTTAAAAGTTTGGATCAGGAGATAAAAGAAGATTGAAGCGATGACAATTTGTTGCAACAGAATAATGCTAAACATAAAATGGAGAGAAAGCATAACAAATGAGGATGTAAATCGAGGTGTAGGGGGAGAGAGAGGTCAATGGAGGGAACGTACCGCAAGAAATAGGAAATTGGTTGGACATTGGTGATAATTAATGGAACATCATCAGTGAAGAAAACATGGAAGGGGAAGAACGAGACACATAAAACAAAAATGCAGATGCGAAGAGCTATAAGGGAGAGAAGAGATTGGCAAGGAAAAGGATAGTTTGGAGAGCTGTTTCGAACCAATCATCAGACTGATAGCCCGTCCTGATGACCGTCGTTTTCATCAGCAAAGGTCGGAGAAGGATCCAAAATGAAGGTTCACGGTTTCAAAATAACGCGTTCGTCACAGTTTTTTTTGTTCAGGTTCAACTCTGCGAGGCAATTCAACATTGTGGGACTAATATATTCTCTTATAATGAGAAAATACAGGTATAAACCATCGAGGCAACATGGAAACTTTCCAAATGGTTCAACGGCAATACCCATGGGTAAAATGTTTAACAGCAGTTTTCGCGTCCATATAGCGGTCCACCAATTCCGCATTTCGACGTACAGTCGCGTATTTCTCGTTGCAAATCGCTAAAACTAGTCTATAAACCCATACACCATGCCCAGATTGAACGTTTTTAGCCCCGGTGCCGCCAACGACTTCGACGTGTAGAGAGGGCGTCTAAAGTTGCCCAGTCGACAGGACGTTGCTCACTGCGTGGGGGCCTCCTCCACCGACCCAAAGATACGAGCCGAGGAAGAACTCACGCTTTCAGAAGATCTCCATGGAAACACCAGACTCGTACGTTAACGGTAGCGGACGGTCGCAGCTGCGTGACATATTAATGCTATCGGTCGCGATGACTTTACTCCCTCAAAAACAGTCCTAACAGCTGGAGCGGAATGAGATATTACTGCGCGGCCCACTTACTGCATTTCCTATCTCTTTCCGTGAAAAATATTCCCGCCTCCCCGAAAGTTAATTAGGAAGACGCTTCTTCCATTTGAAATGACGACGTTCGTAGTTTGGAAAATACGAACGAGAAAATCTTATCAGTGCACCTTAAATATCTTCAAAATAAGTCATGAAAGTATTGGAGGTAGCGCACTTAAAATTCAAGTATAGTATGCTGATCAAAACACCAAACATTTCAGGTCAGTATGATATACCCCACGTACAAGATGCGTCACTAATTGTGATAGCTCGTTAAAGTGGGGATTAATTAGTCTAAAAACTAAGGTACCTAAAGATTGCCACGCTTAATTATATTTTTTTAAAGTGCTTTTTTCCACCATCGGTTGAATACTTAAAATTATCCGAGATAAAAAGAAATGGGGCAGGTATTATTAGTCTTATTGTTAAATTTTAATTTTCAGATAGCCATACAAATTGCATTACGGCTCTTCGTTTGGGTTAAATACGGCTAAATATCCAGTTTACTTCTTTTAGGGGTATTGCCAGAGTTCACTTTTCGAAAACTCCTCTCACGATACTAAACAGTTATCTAATAGCAGAAGATTTATGTATAATTAAATTCATATTTAATAGAATTCTCTTTCATTTTTTACGTTTACATCACTGACTGACATTGTTTATTTGACCTATAATGGATTCACGTCTCCGTATATACATGTACTAAGCTACTTAAATAACTGTATCGAAGGTTACCGCAGCGTTTTTTGTCGTAGATATCTCCATTCTTCTGAGTTTTCAACACAAACTTTGGCTTCACCAGACAATAGTTTCACTGATTGAATTATGAAAGAAACTGTTGTCCGCCGAAACCAACGCACCCGGCGAAATTAGAAAAGAATGGAGATATAAACGTGACCTGAATACTAAACTATTGACCTGATAAAAACCAACAAATTAATATCTCCATTATTATGTTAGAGGTTCAGTGTATCATTTACGAATTAATATATCAATTTACCGAGAAATATCTATCCAATTTTTAATGTAAAATACATGTGGGGTACCTTACTACAAGCACCTTAATTTTCAAGACGAAGTGGAAGCAAAATAAGCCTTTGTTTAATTTAAATTAAGGTCACTTTCATGCGGGAGCACGGTTTCTGACCGGTATTCTCCACCTCTGGCGCCAAAATCTTTAACCCACAAGTCACCCTATATACGAACACCCTCTCCGTCTTTCTCTCTCTTCCTCCCCTTCACCTGCGTCCTCGTCACTCTTTGGCTCACATAACTATCTCTCCTTTCCATAATGTTATCATACCACTCCAAACTCCTCCTCTGAACTTCCATTGTAATGTCCACCACTTCCACCTACTTCTATTTCTTTCGTGATCTACACTGTCCAGTGTTGTCACCCTGCACATCCAACATACACACCCTCATCTCTGCCACATTTAGATCGCCCTCTTGAGCCTTTTCGACGATTTTTTAGAAGTTTCTGACCAAAAAATCATCAGCCTTCCCACATTTTAATTCATCTGACCCTTACGTTTCGTATTAACTAAGTCAAGTTAATCATTAGACTTTAATCAAATTTGCGTGGGGGCTAACAAAGCATCTTCTGTTCCTCTGTTCATCAAAAAACCTAACCGCTACTCCGTCATTTAGCTTTCTTCCCTCATCAAACGTGGCATAATCTTTTCCCATATCTTCATTAAGTGAGACATCACTTCAATGAATTCGGCATCTCTTTCTCGCAACTCATTTTCTCATCAGATCTCAAAGCCCACCTATACCTTTCCAGACCTTTAATGAGATTAAGTGGGGGTTTGGGATGGTGCGCTGGTTAATGTAATGGCCATCTTAAAGGGCCCATGTTCGAGTCCCGAAGTTGGCAGGTTTTTTTCGGTGGTCTCCCGACCCCTACCTTCGGGGTGTTGTGGAGAGCACTTCTAGTGAGGTAGGCCGTCCGTCGGATGGGACTTTAAACTGAGAACTCCTAGACACATTTGGCAGAGTAGGCTAATACCGACGCCGGGTTTCTCTCCACTGTTCCTCCAATGCCTGAATATCCCACCCCATAACAAATTACCCACCTATCCGCGATGGCGCAAATTACCTCAGTGATCGGTCGCCTCCCCCAATAACTTATAATAAGTTCTGGAACTGTCCCCTGACTAATGGAGGGATATGCAATAATTGATCACTAAGAATAAAAGTGAACGGAACTGCTATCTTTCATTAATAATACTAACTAGATGAAAGGAAGCATTTAAAAACATTCTTCAATAATGATAGCGAAACATATTCAATTGAAAACTGTCTCATTCAGAAATATACGAGGGTCATCCGGAAAGTAGTACCCGTTCGTGAAATAAAGACACAAAAGTAAATATTAACAAACATAAAAAATTTTATTTGAAAGAGGATACTTTAAACTACTTCTCAACATAATCTCCAAGCAAATTAAGGCATTTGTCATAACGTGTGACAAGTTTCTGTATTCCTGCTGCATAGTCCTTCGCCGCCAGCTCATTGAGATACGCGAGGGACCCATCTTGCACAAATTTTTGCATAATGCAGATGGTGTTTAACAATTTCATGAACAATTGTTCGAG
Organism: Hetaerina americana; assembly: GCF_022747635.1. Lineage (NCBI taxonomy): Eukaryota > Metazoa > Arthropoda > Insecta > Odonata > Calopterygidae > Hetaerina > Hetaerina americana. Next base: position 3,833,324 of record NW_027287030.1, on the reverse strand, counting down.
AAACATTGGGAAAATGCTCACAGATGTCATCAATTGTGACGCGCCGATCGTTCCTCACGAATTCGTCAACTGAGCTCACCAGTTGGTCTGTAATGACAGACGGTCTCTCCGAACGCTCATCGTCGTGTGTGTTCCCCCTCCCCATGCTGAAGTTGCGACACCACCGCCGAACAGACGACTCGTCCATTACATTGTCTCCATACACCTCCTTTAATTGGCGATGAATATCACATGGGCGAACGTTTCTTGCATTGAGGAATTTAATCACTGCCCTCACTTCACAACTGGCGGCGTTCTCAATTTTTTTAAACATTGTAAACAATCACAGAAACAACACAGGCAATGCTAGCGTCACGCAACTTGGCTCAGAGAAGGCAGACAAGCCACTGAAGCTATCTGACCTCGTCCAGCGGCTACTCGCGTCGTCAGCACTTCATGCGGCACGAACGGGTACTACTTTCCGGATGACCCTCGTATCAAGATCAAGGCATGAGATAAAATTTGATGAATTTTGCGTATTATTCGAAAAAATTTCTAATGACCATATTACTTTACCATTTGAAAAAACTTGATTCAGATATAATAATAATATATTGACATTTCTCCGCGTTGAGTTTTCCATTTCAGACTTTATTTTAATTTTCGTGAACGCCATTTTTCACCGGCTAGCTAGCTATGCTCGACTCTAATGAGACCTTATCACGGGACCATATACGTAATTTGTTCATTATATCTGCCGCAATAATCCAATAGTTTGATCAGTACAACAAACGATAGCACCTAACGTATTCTAACTGGGTTAGTTACGACACGTTCCGTTTTAATTCTGCGGTTAAGGTCATGAATTTACTCGCCCTGCGCCCCTGTATCGTGCACGTAAAATGACATAATCATCCTCCACATTTTCAAAATATGATAGAAAATTAATGATACTCGGATAAATTCCCTCCTGAGTTCCCTATGCCCAATAAATTCCCGAGTTGGATAATCATTTCCTCGACCGAAAGAATGTTTTCCTCTGGAATTTTACCCAGATATTTTTCCACCGCCGACACCCAACGAAAATAAGCTGGAGACGAAAGGAAAAAAGAATCACACGGCCTCCGCCACCAAAAGGTATGAGTCGAACCAGCGTTGCGTAATGTTGGTAGGTAACTGGCGTCAACCGCTCCTTGAAAACGCACGGAGAGGGAAGAGACACGTAAGAAGCCGCGTTCCGCTTTTGTGAGCGGCACGACGAAACAAAAATGTCGCTAACGCAGAACGATTTTCCTTTTCCGAATGTGGGACCATATAGATCCCCAACCTATCCTACACCTCCACACACACTCGCGGAATGAGCGTGCGAAGCAGAGCTAGTCTGAAACTCGTTTAAGAATATGTCCTTCGCCCACCGGTAACGAAAGTTGCCGCATGAAACAAACCACCATCACCAGTAAACACAACACAATTATATAATGGGGTACAGCGACAAACAGTCGTTGCACTCGGTGCCGGCAAATTTTCAAGTATAGGCAAGCTAGCTAGAAAGGCAGACAGAAATATTATTGTCAATGGTAGTCTATCCATCCAGATAGGTTTTGGATGGATTAACCTTCTCAAAATCCTTAAGACTCACCTAACACAACAGCGTGACACACCGAACTACATGAAATCCTTCCTAAATTCCGCATACTCGTATGTTCTGTCTCCCTTCATTAGTCCAGTACTAGTCCATCCCTACCTCACCTGCTTAACTACCTACCCTACGTCCGACTCCAACATTCCATCGCGAATCTAATGGTCTCCTCTGAAGCTACTTTTCTTGTCCACTCTGTATATTTCCTAGCAACTAGCTCTCTACTCTTCTAACATGATTAGCACTTCTTCATCTATTTTCCTTTCCTTTCGTTTTACTTTTACCAATCTACTTCTACCTTTTCCGCATCCACGTCTAGTGAGCCTCCCTTTCACTTTGCCAAAATGATCAAGTTTCCGCGTCGAACGAAAATAAACTTAATTTAAAAGATTGAATCTTTTCTAAACATCCTTACTCGACGTCCCAGTCATCAATTATCCCACCGTGTAAATTTTCCTTTGTCTAACGCCGTTCTAATATCCCTACTAATTTCACCATCTTCGCCCGAAACCCTTACTAGGTGGACTTACATATAAGTGGACTGTTCCCCTCTGCCCTGTTTAAGTCCTATCCATCCTATGTCAGACTTCGAACTTCCATTTATCGAAATCCCCCTAACCTATGTTTTTATTTATTTATTCTTATCATTCCATAACTAGCACACTAATTTTCTAATGCGCTCGGCAAAGAGAGTAATCATTTTAGCTGACTGGTTAACTGAATCTGACAAAACGAAGCAGTTCACTAACATGACTTTAAAGAGTTACAGTAGTAATAGTTTTAGGGGAAGCGACCGACACCTGAGGTCATTTGCACCTTTAGGGATATGTGGGAAAGGAAGGGTGGAGAGAAACCCGGCGGCGGCATTAGCCTACTCTGGTCGAAAGGCACCAAAGGGTAGGCAGTTTAACTGCCCCATCCGACGGACATCATACTCACTCAAAGTGCTCTCCCCAAAGCACCTCAAGAAGGGATTGAAGATTCTCGACACTGAAGCGTCAATATTTGACGTTTCTAATGTGATGTGGATATGCAGTATTTCTCGCTGTAAACCGTGAGCCAATCTAAGATGACTGAGAAGAGAGGGGGCGAGATGATCATCTATCCTCCCCCTTTTATAAGTAAAGCGCAACGTCCAGCACCACTCGACCAACCTTTACATGTCTAAAGCGTGCATTCGCCGTATGGCGCTGAAGCTCAACTAATAACCGCCGAGTTTGATTTTCAAAATTTTCATTTGCCCTTTCGAAGAAGTAGGATGAGGTGAATCTCAATTATTTCGGATTCATCAAAAATGTTTAACATATGGCGTTGAAAATGTCTAGTTTCAATTATTCGCTAATTGTAGCGGTGTTTTTTTTTCAATATTCTCCCTTGAAAGACTAAATATAGACGGAATTTACCCTTCCCCACTCCTTATATAGCGCTCACATATCCGCCGTTACTTTTAACCATTATCTTAATGCGTAATTAAATAAATTGGAAGGAGCCGAGCCACGCACCAGTATGTGACATTAGCGTAGTTGCGGACAAACCAAGGAATCGGCATTTTTGGACCGCTAGTTCTCCCATTGCTTGGCCCTTTAAATTCTTGACGTCTTGTTGGTTCAATTCCCTCCGCCGGTAAAGCCGCTACCCGCACGACATCGAATGGAATCAACGCACGCACCGATTTTCGCGCGATCGCTTTGATGAAATTTGCGCAAGTCTTGATCAGGAGCTCACTCAAAGAGAAAACTACAATTCTCTTCAGCCATTCAAAAGATGAACGCGATTGCCTAATTTCGGTAGCTTACCAAACATAGTCCTCTTTTGACCCGACAGTCGGTTTGATGGATGAGAGTTCACCAAGTACTAAGCCCGACGGCGTGTGAAATTCACACATCAGGGTAAGGGGGCCAATGCCTTTCCCTGTGCGGCCTATGGGGTTTCCCAGGAAGCTCTGGTACTCGAAAAAAATCACTCAACTCGGATTAAGCTGAAGGTACCCAGAGACGTGCCCGGGAATCGACCCGAGCCTTCCGGTGAGTAGTCCAATTTTCAACCCCTTGGACTACCACTTCAAGAAAAGAAGTTTCTCATAAAATCACTCGTTTTCTAAAAAATACGAAAATGAAAACTTTGAACAGATGACGCCCAATCGGAAAATGTCTATTACATCATCTGGGATGCTCTCGAGTGGCATTTTAAGGCGAAGTGACGGAAGGAAACGCGAACAGGCTGGGGGAATTTTCGGTTTTAGCGATAAGTACCCTGTTTCTCTATCACGTAAAACACGTTATGAGAAAATATATCCACCCATGCAAAATTTCGTAATTTGGCATCAGTGTATTTAAGTAACACGTAAGAATTTACGGAGTAATGCAAAAACAATGAACGAAATTTCACCCAATAGCTATCGATTGAAACATTCCGAGGCGAGGTCTAACCGATGCAAAAGCGTAATTCTCCGTAACTTTTCAATTCGAGTAGCTCCCCAGTATATGTTTGATGGAGCAAAGTTTCCCTAATGCACATATTTCAATGGCCTTTCACCGTCAAGCTAAGGAATAGAAACCGCGATCACTCGAAGTGGTTTTTTTGAACTTCACACGGAGTATAATGGGAAGAGTCAACCGCAGCCGTACTCTTAAAAATGGGCAAAGGATGGGTGAGGGAAATTAGAGAAGATATATGCAGTAAATCAATAAAAACTATAAAAATAACTGAAAATAAAAATAATAATAAAATATATATAATAAAAATAATTAAAATAAATAGATAACGCAAACGGTTAGAAACATAAAATGGCAAAAATGCAAATAGATCACGTACTCTCTAGCTTGGATATAATATATAGTACAGCGTTTAACCTTGCTATTCTCAAGCACTCAATCAGGGCTTTCGAGAGGTTTCCCTCTGCGCCAGTGCCCCGTCAGTCACACGTAATACAATAATACAAGCAAATTAATCACACACTCTCTAGCTTGGATGTTTGAGTGATTGAGACTAGCAAGGATCAATGCTGTATAGTATATCCAAGCTAGAGAGTACGTGATTTATTTGCATTTTTTCCATTTCACTGTTTTAACCGTTAGCGTTATCTATTCATTTTAATTATTTTTAGTAATTTCATTAGATTTATTTTATTATTATTTTTATTTTCAGTTATTTTTATAATTTTTATTGATTTACTGCATATATCTTCTCTAATTTCCCTCACCCATCCTTTGCCCGTTTTTTAAGAGTACGGCTGGGGTTGACTCTTCCCATTATATTCATACGGCCGTAGTTACCGTTCGCTTTATACATTCACATAGAGAGGCTGAAAAAAGTTGTCCCCGGAGCCGATTTTTTCAGGTTTTCATTCATCCTTTTTCATTTCATCAAAGCTATCAATATTGATACGGCGTTAATCTGTCGAAAAAAACAGCCAAGATTCTGCCGCAAGTGAATTAATGAGGAGATCGTAAGGTCTCCAGTTTTTTGCCATATTTCATCATACAATAGTATGATGATTTTAGCAAGTAGCGGCAAAATAATATAATCAGCCCCATCATTCAATTCGCCGGGTAATCACTCACGTCTTCTGAACACATACGCGGTTTTTATAAAGGTGAAACGACTTAAGTCAGCTTCAATGGTCATAAATGAATTGACGGCAATGAAATTACGAACCACGGTTGATAAGCATGCCTCAAAGTTTACGCGAGTAACATGGAATTCGGCTCGACGGGCGGCTTCGAAGCGACACTGGCGTTCTGACGACGTAAACCTCCACGAATAAAATACACATTTCTGTAATTTATAACTTTATGATGACGCGACCACTTAAGCCACCGGAAAATGTTCAAGTTTATCAACTCGAAAGTTATTTGAGGGCTGAGGATAGTAGGAGTATTATTTTGAGGGACTTTAACTGTTATATACTGTTATTTCTTTAATGAATCAGCAAAAGAGCTTTATTATAATGAACTGATCCCTTTTACTTAATTAAGTACTGTGAACTGCCTCTTGTCGAGTCACACACTATCCACCAGACATCATCATATCACGGCTCGTTCAAATGGCGAATAAAAAATCTTGACGGCCACTAATTTAAATTCAAAGGGTTATGACGTGGAAACGGTGCTTTGACTTCTGAACTGGCGCATGAATCAATCAATAACACTCAGAATGGTACCACAAAAGTAATCAATGTTGGTTTAGAAGTTGAGAGCTCACCAAATACGAAGCCATATAGCTCGCAAATCTAGGTAAGGAGGAAAGTTCCAGGAAGATCGGGCGCCAAAAAAAACATAAATCTAAGAAGCATAAGTCGAGAGTGCTCATATGCATCGATCGGAATTGAAGTCTATGCAGACCTTCCGAACATTATCCTAACGCGCAACCATTACGCCACGGAGTGCTTTCCACCTCACTATGTACCAACACGCCATTCAATTGTGGGGAACGTTATCCAAGTGTGCGAAAATATACCTCCGGGTTGATGAAATACTTATCAACTGACACTTATGACTATTTTCTCTATTTCCATTTTAAAAAATCCTACACATTTGGAAAAAAATCGCAAAATAATGAAAGTCATGCAAAAGGAAGCATAAAAATATTCAAGTCTCGTCTCCATCATCTTAAGAATTCAGGAAGTTTCACAATCGCAGGTGTCAATCCCAGTATATGCCACTTAATAGACCTCAATCCCGTTAGGAATATGCAAAATCAAGCCATCATTAGCATTTCAGTCCCAAGATATGTAGGTTGGCTGTAGCGCTTCATTGTTCCCTCTGCAATGCTAATTCTGTTGGCCTTGATGGCCCAACAACTACACTTCTATCATGCCCCTCGAAAATTCATCAAGTCTCAAGGCGTGCCCGATCCGTTTCTTTCATTCCGTTAAGGATGCTTCTTTGGTCCCATTCCTCTCCTCATCTTCTCTACTCTTGCTCGTTTCTCACTCCACCCGTTCATCTGAACTTCTGACTCCAAGATGAGGTTGGGTAAACACCTATTTTTTTCGTTCTCTCTTTACCAATGGTCTACGATTTGTCTCCTATCTACAGAGAGCCGACACCTACGCGAATTGTTCCCTGGTGGTGCAAATGAAAAAATGCATCGCGGAGGTCTTCGGGCTCCAGAATGCGTCAGCGAGTCTATGGAAGTCACTCACTCGACAAGATTTGCAAAAAAAAGTATCAGTAACAATTTTTTCCTGACAGTTGTATGAAGTGCTGAATTCAGACCATCGGTTAAGTGTGCGCATGATCACAAATCGCATTGGCATTGATAAGGTGACAGTACTAACCATTATCACTGAAAATTTGGCAATGCGAAAAACCTGCACTAAGAGTCGACCGGAAGGTCTGGACCGACGGCCAAAAGCTAAGTCGAGTGTCCGCTTGCGAAGACCTTCTACAACGACATCGCGACGATTCCCCAACCCCCTTACAGTCCCAACTTGGCACCAGCAGACTATTTCCTATTCCCAAAAGTAAAATTCTCCCTCAAAGGACACCACCATGGACCCTAAGTGCCGTCAAAGAAGCTCGCCCGCGTATCCTTATGTACCTTCCGGAATCCGTCAACCAGGGAGCCTTCGAGTCGTGGAAAAGCCGCTGGAAAAGGTGTATCCACGCTCCAGAGACGTACTTTGGAGAATAGTGAGGCATAGTAGCAATATCCGAAATAAATCTCTTTTCCAGAAACTTTTCCCAATACTTTTTATACAAACCATGAATCACCCCCCAAAGATCGGAATTCAAGCGATCCCCCTGCAACCGGAGGTTCTATGGGTTTGAGGTAACGGGATGTTTCAATTAAAAGTCCGCGAAGGTAACAGAACCTTTCAAGTGTCTGGTTTAGAAAAAAATGAATTGTGAATTTCGTTACACCAGGACCGTGCCAGTTTCAACCGTTTTCCCTTCGCATAAATTCCAGCATTCCGACGCTTGGAATGCTATTCGGTGCATGAAAATAAACTGATTTCGTGGAAGATAAAGTTGGAAAATGAAATTCGAAAGCTGTTTCTTATTTTTTTTTAAATGGGTCATCACGGGAGGTGTAAGCCCAGGTGTACCTACTCGCAGAAAAATATCTCGTGCCCTTTGGCGTCATCGAATAACTTAATAATAGGAGGAGGAGAAAAATAAATAATCCTAGCTTATAGAAATAAAATATCCTTCATCAATTCATATCTATTCTATAGAGAAATCTAAGAGATTCATACAACCAAAGTATTTTCTTAGCACTATTTAAATTTCAAAATAGACGAAAGCAGCGGGTGCATACACGATAGGGAGAATGACGGGATAATTAGTCTCAACGGGCAGCTATCCCCGCCGTGGGCAGAGAAACATTCTTGGGAAGTACTCCTGAGGTCTATCTCCTTATACATGGCAATTTTCAGTACATAGGTATGTTTCGGACGGTTCCAGATAGCTGCACTTCATAATACATCATGCATTTGCATACGAGAATGTGTGACAGGGAGTACTAGGTCACCAGTCATTACAGCTATTGGTGATCATTAACGTTGGGATTAATTTTATTTTCCTATTATCGTTGTCCCTTCTAGTGAGAAGGGAAAAATAATTCTTTTCATCGGTAAGTAAAGCAGTCAATTCACCTCGACTTCTCTTTACAACACGGCTTACCTATAGCGACATCAGAGAGACGCCAGCGGCAAAAGGGAAAATTCTGAGTCAGCAGTGACGAGGGAGGTGTAAGAAAAGGCAATTTGAATGTCACGATGACGGCGAAAGGACTGAAGAACTGTCAGAAACAGGAAATAATATGGATCATATGGTGTGTACATCTTGCCGAAGTGATTTAGGGCTTCACGAATACTTCTGACGTTACTCGGGCACCATTTGAAGCATACCTGTAACCGGCGGAGTAACTTAAATGCAGCATTATTTTCATTTATTTTTTGATGAAAAACACTAAAGCCATACCTTCAGCTCACTCGACCCAATGATAACCCATGAAGTACGAATTAAGAAAATCATCGAACCGCCGTTAAACAAAAATAATCACCGGTCGTCAATCTAAACATTGGTTTTACGCAGCTTACCAATCAGTTCTCTTCTCGGCTAAATCATCTTGTCCACATTCTATTGATATCAATCATTACTTTTTCAATAAGTATACCTCATATGAGGGGTTTTTCTCTGCGGTTCTTCCGATTCACTTATCCATCACCGAATTTCCTCATCAATACACCGCCTCAAGTTGTATTCAAATAGTTTTCAGACAACATTTCAGACTTTCTGTTAGGTTTCTTTCTCCCCCCCCCTACTCCTCGCAGCGCCAATTACGTTAGTGATCCGATCGCCATTAGAACAAGGTTGGCGATTCGAAAGTTGATTTCTATTTATGCAATAGGCCCATTTGAATAGAAATTGATATTTAAAGACTTTGCGTATCATTCGCTCATATTCATTGATTTGATTTTGGCCTTCAGTGCATAATTCTACATGCCTATTAGTGAATTACGATTCGAAAATAAGCATTCGGATAATTCAGCCTATGAATTGTTGATGGCGTTGCAGGAATGAAACTGTGTTCTGAAGCGCCAATATTTAATTAAAAGCAAACGGCCCTTACTTTATGAATATGAGAATACAAGCTTCCCCTTACGCATACACTTGTGTGCACAAAATAGAAAAATGGCAATTTACGGAATGCATCTTTGCATTCAGACTTCATGAATGTGGTAATAAATGGAACCTAATATAATACAAATCCTATTCTCTCAAAAGCTGTCGTCCGTCACGGGTCTGACCACATTATTCATTTAATTTTCGAATTCCGCTCGGTTTCGAAGGAGTCGGGTAAAAATTCTCAATAAACACAAAATTTCAAGTATTGTTAGTATCCACCTCCAAACGAATACTATAAAGACGGGATTTACACTCACATACACATAAATGAAGCAGGGTGGAAATGGATTAACAACGTTAAAATGAAAACTTATCCAGGAAAAAGACTCGCTGATCCATCACAATCGCTAAAACTACCGCGCATCAACGTCCCCAGGCCGTCGCGGAGTGGAGACCCACTGTTCATCTCGAAACTTGACTCAATTTAATCGTCACCAAAATAAAATTATGATTATGTATAAATAATGGTACGGACGCTGCAGTCCAGTAAGCGCTTGGCTACTCACAGGATGGCTTGGGTACGATTCCGGGTCAAGCTTTTGGGGAACTCTCAGCTTCCCCAAAGATGTGTAATTTATCGGGTACCATATTTAAATGGGAAATCAAAGACGACAGGGGTAACTGAACCCCCAAACCCTGGTGCTCGAATCTCACACACTATTGGGCTTCATTTGAGGTGAAATTAGCTCTTAATTAATCAAACGAAGAATAAGGTTGATTACTGTGGCTTCAAATAATGTGCTAAGTCGCTCCACGGCTCCCAATGTGTTCCCTTGAAGAAGGGTAAAAGGTCAAGGAAGGTCAGGATCGGGAATATTGAGGTTTACAAATTTCAGACATCGAAATAAAAAAATAAGCGATGTAAACAACACTCAAGGACACGAAATATTCCCCTCCGATTATAATGGATCCCCCCTCCGAGGACCGAAAGACACGGTCGGAGACAGCCACGGGACAGATCGCCACTCAAAGGCACGTCCACGACGGGACACAAACATGCGAGCCAACTACAAAATAGTTTTCGCCTCCTAACAAGTCCGGAACGTGCGAAAAACATTTTCTTATGTTTTTCCCTTCGAACAAAAGTCAAAGGGAAAAACACAAGAAAACGGTTAATAACTTTCTCTTCTGTCTCTTCTCCACGGCTAAGAATTGCCAGTAAGTGTGTGTATGTGTATGTTTGTGTTCATACGTGTGCTGACGTCATGCGAGCGCGCACGCCAGTGTTCTTTCGACAGATGGCGCAACACTGTCAAAGCTAGGATTTCCGAATCACAGAAGATGCGGCACGGAGGTCGTCCAAAAAATTAAGTGAAACGATTCGCGCCTCATCGGACGGATGCAATCGAATCATCTTCCCTATTGGACGAAAGTCTTGCCGCAGAAGAATTCATGCATAGATAGCCTTGGCCAATTACATAATCGCTGACCGCGCGGTTCCACCAATAAATAATAAAAAATAACATTTTTTATAATTTCCTGAAGAATTCAGTTTAAAACACCTCAAGAACATAGTATTGGTGATGGGACGGTGTAGTAGATCAGCAGAGAGAGCGTTTAACTGTTGACCATCAATAAACTGAGCCATGCCTTCGAGCATCTTGAATTACATCCATTTACAGCAATTATCCCGAGGAATGGTTTCGGTAAGTGAAGGTAGAACTCGTCCCGAAATAAGCTCCAAGCCTGTGGAATGAAAGCATTCAAGATAGGTTGGTCGATTCCCTTCCCTGTGCCACCAGCATTTAGTTTTCGACCAAGTTCTAGGATTAGGAAATCGCTTCTCTGTATAATTTTAGATGGGGTCACTTAAAGGCGTTACCCATCAAATGAACCAGCAAATCTCCCTCTAGAAATCATACACCACGACTGGGCTGTCACCAAGCACTATTTACACCCAAACTGAGTGACTTTTTGACGACCTCAACGTCTGTTCACCTTGACTGATGTTTTCTTCCAAGTAGTGTCCTGAAACTGGAGATCCGACTGGATGACCATTTTCCCTCCAGAATTCCGTATTTTAACGGACGGAAGGCCATCGCGTCATAATTGGATGCAAGCCTGCATCTTTTAGAAAGAGAGAGATAGATGTTGAAGATAAAATTGACAGAGAGCAGGGAAGTACGTAGAAGAGCAGAATAGGAAACGTCTGTATGAAGAACTGCCCGACAAAGAAGAACTAAATGGATTAGACACATATAAGGAATGATGGATTAATTAAAAACATAATTTAGGAGAAAATTGAAGGGAAAATACCGCAAACGAAGATCAAGAGACAAGTACATACAACATATTCAGAGAATAGAACAGAAAATCTATTATGGAGTGAGGAATTTAACACTGAATATTAAAGAATGGAGAGCTGCGGTAAACTAATCTTAGAATTTAAATATGAATGATAATGATAGCCTCTGTGTGAATTAGACATGCTATAGGGTCATCAAACCCAGGATGAGGATGCAACTAACCCAGTTAGTTATACCCTCATCCATCAAACCGGATATACAGATTACAGTGTATTGCATTTAGCATGTATAATGCAAAGAGGCGACATTATGCATTCACCTATTGCAATGATACCAAAATCTATTGAACGTTCACAAGCACTTGGAGATAGAAACTTGGTACGAGGGATGCTCTTCCACATTGGCACTGGGATTTTCGAGGCAGCAGGTTGTAAAACCAAAGGATTATTTGAAATTTGGTGATGGGAATCCGATCAAACGGACAGAAAGTAACAGGAAACAGGGGAGGGTAAAATAAAGGAGAGAATAAGAAAAAAGTCATATAAAGGCCTTTAAAGCTTCAAACATACAAGAGCCAAATAATTTAGGCACGACTAGAGACGATATCTGTTATTTGGCAATGTGACGGGAAGGAGAGGTCTCAGTTGGGGAAAAAGGGGCATATACGTCGGCCTAATAAAGAGGGATGAAATAAGGAAGAGTACAATGAGCGCAAAAGAAATAGCTGTGGATTGGAAAGTAAGCATAACTAAACAATTTTCCATTGGAAGAACTGATAGGGAATGACTGCTGAACTAATTAGGGAAACTGTGAAGAGGAAGCAGACATAAAATTTAAATCACCAAAACGGCTGGCCGAGAGGCCAGCCGTTTTGAAGTCCTCTCCGCCCGAAGAAGCCACGAAATTTTGAATGGAACTCAAGTCGCACGGCACACAGTTATTTTTACTAGCTTTCGATTACATATGTTCACATTTTTAGTTGGCTGAATCGATGATTGTGAGCCATTAAATGTATTTTTTTCTGATTTGACCCAGGAAATGTGAGAACCTGACTTTACCTCAGCGCTAATAAGTAACTGAGGGTAAATAAAATTTACTTGGTGATGTATGAAGCTTAGCGATTATACTTTGAATTTCGGCGTTAAAAGTTGTGTGATTACAGTAAATCCTAAAGAATTAAAAAACTGGATACTGGATATGTATATGCGTGAGTGTACATATATATATATATATATATATATATATATATATATATATATATATATATATATATATATATATATATATATATATGCGGACACCTATGAAAGGCTCCGTTATTTCGGTTTTTCAAAACTTATCATTACTCAGTCCGCCATCACACATTGTTTGCTCTTGTTTACACATCGAAGATGAACGAAGAAATATATAATAATATACATTAATATGACACAATGAAGTGTTTTACCGAACATATTTGCAATAGTAATTTGTCAAGTAAAAATAGGTACCCCAAAGGAAAGCTGTTTCGGTTTAGATGAATATCATTTACCTTGAGGCAGTTGAGTGTTAACAACACAGTATATTCGTGTATTCTGTATAGTTAGATCTATGCATTTTCATTTCATTATATATATATATATATATATATATATATATATATATATATATATATATATATATATATAATTATATGTATAAACAAATTATTTAATGAAAGAATAAAACACCGCAATTCCACAATTGAAACTTTATTAATAAACGGCCATGGTTTCGCCGCCACTCAGTATCATCCGGTGATCCGACTTTAGTGGAATCGCAGTGATTTTCCTTTCCATTCCATGGAAGACGTTTTAAGCTAGCACAAAAGTATAGTATTTATATTTTAGATTTCCCGTTCACTTGATAGAACTCTAAAACGTAAAGGTTACGGGAATAAATGAGTCATGAAGCCTCATTTTTTAGAGCATTTATTCCCCGAATTTCATCAAAATCTATGCGCGTTCAATAATCTATCCAATCATCCTGATGAATCGAAGCGTACTGATGCGATCGCATTTGTTTTCCACCCTCGAAACGCAAACCCCAGTCGAAGATTCGAGTCGAATGCAAACGTACCAAGATGGCCGGCGGGCGGCAGTGGGGTTTTTCGGATCGCCTTCGTCGGGGAGGTCTCGCGAGGCGGGAAGGGAGCGTGAAGGCCGAGGGAAAGTGAGAGTGCGCCCGGTTGAGTTAGCGCGGGCCGCCCTCCCAAGGACGGCCCGGGGGGAATCTCGGCCGCCTCCGCCCTCTCCCGAATCGGCGCCCTCAAATTAATAACAGCTCGTCTTCGATTCTGATGATTCGAATCCTTACAGATTCGGCACGCGGTCACCATTCGATTTCCGAAAACGCCGTAATCGAAGCAGAGCTACGCCATCGTCATGCGGTTCGTTATTTTGGCAATTTAAAAGATTTGGTCGTAGAACGTGATAAAGCACCGGGTTACCGACCGGGTGGGGTGGGGGGCAGAGTTTGGATCAGGGTGGGCATCCTCAGTCCTTCGCCTAAGCTGGGTGATTTTTCGGGGAATAGATCTTCCTGGGAAACCACAGTCAGAGCAGAAAAAAGAACTCGTCCCGTCTCCTGTCCTAATGTGCGAATGTCACACGTCGTTGTGAATAGCATATATGATGATCTTAACCTCAAAATCACATCCGAGTTTACTATTGACACAGGAAAATATTATGGCCCTACATGGGCAAATTGGACCGTAAGAATAATCTTAGAACGACTGACGCCATCACTGACAGGTTCATGCCCTGTGTGTTCTTTTCTCGCACGATGCATAATCATAACAAAATCAGACGAAACCATTCCAGCTTTTTAAATGAAAATAAACAATTTAAAATTTTACTCCAACACGTCCATTATTGCACGATATGCTTTCGTTTATTTATGGGCAAATATGTATCAACATGTATGCATAAGTGAATCTTTATACACAAACAGCTGGTGTCTCAACACCCCCCGCCATATACTCTCCCGAAGCATTACGTGGTTATTGTGCAGATGAAGATAAGTGGAAGCATGGGACATTGAGAGGAAATGTGATGCAAAAGACTGCTGAAGGGGGGGAAGGCTGGGTGGGCAATTCACAGGGAGGAATGCATTACGCTTATTGGACTAAAAGGAGGAAGGAAATACGGGGATGAAAAATTGGTCTATCGCAAAGTTGGATACGAGCGGGTTATACTGGTCCCTGCAGTCATCAAAAAACTATATTCACTGGTAAGCTAAGAAAAAAATACAAATCAGCTATGGCTAACTGAATAGCTATTAAAGAACTGATCGTTTAATACGACAAGATCATAAAAAGCATCGACGAAAAACTCATCTATGGCTAAGAACGCGTTGCCTGATGAGGGAGAAAATTTAATTTAAAATATTCAGTTCCTAGGTACGAACAAGGTTCAGAAATGTAAAGTGTCATTTAGTAATCGTTTACGGTTTTTACGAAGTAATATTTTTTCCATGAGTTTTTCCAACTTTCTAGCACATTCGAGCAAACTTGGAGCATGGAAAGAGGTAACGAACCCAACTATAGGCAAGCAGCCATGATCAGACCCACAGTGTGAGCCACACACAGTCATTTAAACATATGAATTTATATCATCAATATCCATTTTAGGAGGAATTTCCATATCATTTTCCTTCAAAATCTTTGACTTAAAACGCCTCTGCAAAATGCACTAGAGTACACCAATGAAGGTAAAAAAAGTCCACGTCTCTCTCTGGGAAAGAAAAGGAAAGTATTCATTCCTGACTGTCCGAACATTTTTTTAATCGCCATATTTTGCGGTTCACCCAAGGTTTTTATATAATGGAAAGCTCGAATATTCTCATTTCTCGACAAGCATTGAATTTCGACCAACAAAAAAACTCGATGGTGTGTCCAATTACAGTATCCTAAAGTTCGAGGCATTAATAATGACACAAAAATGGACCCCATGGGGATAGGGAATTTAAGGGCACTTAGGAGATTTAAAATTTCGAGAAACCTCCACTTCAAGTGACATTCAGATTGTCGCATAAATCAGGATACACTCCCGTATATATCATGTGTATCCGTTAATAAAACTTTCGGGATACTTGGAAAATCCCATGCTCGCGAAGCCATGAACCAGGCGCGATTAACTTCAGTCGCGCGCCAGGGAAAACATTCAAGGGGGAGGGTATTTTGAGTGTTCCGAAAGTTATCGCGAGGCAATACGAGAAGGAGACACCATTAAATTTCAAAGTAATCCTGCTGCTAATGCAATTGTTCTCTCAGAGCATATTTTTGCTGACAATAACGTTAGTAATTGTAAGCTTCACTACTTTATCTTTTCGAGAAAATCACCTGTCTCCCTAAATAAACAAAAGCTTTTATATATATAGAATGTATTTTCGCGTCGATCAGCGATTAAAAAGTCATTACGTGAAGCCCGCGTGGCCCACAGGACAAAGAGTTTGATCTAGATTTTAACAGTTGTCTTTTAGCAGCAGCACTTTTTGAGCAAGTGATAACGTTTTGGAAATCCTTGCAGTTCCCCCGGGACCCCGTATTATCAAATGATAGCCAATATAACTTAGTGTGATAGATACTACACGAATCAAAATGCCACTCGTACCTTATTTTTTATTTCCGCTGTCTTAAAATAATTAGCAAATATCGGGCAATATCGAGCACTCGAGGCGTGGACAACCCACTTTGGCCACAAGGTCACGGCGACGCATCGGAGCAGAAAGACACCTAAAGAGAACCCTGAAGCCTAACAAAAAGTGTCTCTAAGTTTACCTGTTCGGTTGTAGTGGCAGTTAATTTTAAAAAAATTCGATAGTTAAGTTCATTTCGTATCAATTAAATGCTTCTCAATTAAAGTAAAACTCATTACAACAACAATTATTTACTCAAGTAACACTTTGCACACTGGTTTCAAATTCATCCATAGCATTCTCTATGCCATCTAAATAGTGTGTAATATCAAATCGTCTCTACTTTCTCTAGCTACGCACTAACTCCATTAGTTCATACTCCATAACCCCCTAGAATATGAAAATTGACCCACTTTCATTTCCAATTAGTTTACTTAAGAACACCCGAGTAGCGATAGTACAAACAACAAGCGACTATGTTCATTGGGGTTTTACCGAATTTTTTTACACAGATAATCATTCCGACTTCGTACCATGCCCCACATATGGCATATAGTTTATGTAGGTATTTTGCGACAGTAAGGAACCTAGATGGTACAACGGAGATATCCGATCGGTTTTAAGAAGGCAAATAAGGCTATCATCAGATTTTAAAATGTGAATACGGAGTTAATATGAATATATCCAAGCATAAACTAAAAGAATGTCTCAGTAAAACGAAAAGTATCATGCGCAGAGCCCTACGCTCCTACAAATCTAAAATTCTATGCGAATATCTTGAGGAAAATCCAAAGTCATTCTGGTATTATGTTAGGGAAATATAGGATAACCTTCAAGAAGTTCTCTCGGGTTTCCCACCGGGTCAGGTTGCAGTACACCGACGTTTCGAAGGTTGACTCTGCCATCGTCTTCAGGGTGAAGACTTCACCCTGAAGACGATGGCAGAGTCAGCCTTCGAAACGTCGGTGTACTGCAACCTGACCCGGTGGGAAACCCGAGAGAACTTCTTGAATATCATACGCCGGGAAAACCTGAGATCCTTCATATAGGATAACCGTCCAAATGTACATTCTTGAAGACGGAAAACGGCGAACTTATTACAGTGAGCGTGAAAGGGGGAAACATTTTAAAACAAGTTTTTCCAGATCGACTACAAAAAAGATACAAACGCACCAAACGAGCTTCCACACCCACCCGGCGAACACATAAGCAACATTACACTGACCAAGATCAGAAGAGAACATCAACTCCGTAGTATCAAAGCCAACAAAGCACCAGGTCCGCAAGAAATACCTGCTAGAATATTGAAGGAATTAGCAGATGATAACGCCCCGTTTTTAGAAATTGTTTTTCTAAAATTGATAGAAAGTACCTCGCGACTAGAAGCTAGCTCATATAACCTCCATCTATTAAGGCGGCGATTGAGAGAAACCAACCAATTACTGACCCTTTTCTTTACGTCGATCTCTTGTTAAATATTATAACACATTATTGCCAGTAAGATTATGAGATTTCTTGACAATTAGAAAATACTAAGCCAAAACCAGCACGGATTTAGGAAGAGCAGATCTTGCGAAACACAATTGGTCCTTTTTATTCACAATATACTTAGATCGGGAGAAAACAACATTCAAGTCGATGCAGTGTTTATGGATTTCAAGAAAGCCTTCGATAAAGTCACGTATAATTAATTGTTACACAAGCTTAAATGCTATTTAAAAAAAATAGTAAACACAGTAATCAACCCGAATGTCGGTTTGGTAGGTGATGGTAGAGTTCACCCACTACTAAGCCCTATACGGCGTGTGAAATTCACACATCAGGGTAGGGGGGTCAGTTCTTTTCCCTGTGCCGGTTATGGCTTCCCAGGAAGATCTGGTACCCGAAAAATCATAGCTTTTTAGTAGCCGGAGTAGAGCTGCAGGTGCCCAGAGACTTGCCCAGGAATCGAACCCGGGACCCCCCGGTCGGTAGTCCAACGCTCTACCCCCTGGACTACCGCGACCCACAAATGCCATTGTATCAATGAGAACATAATTAATTGGATTAGAGACTTCTTGTCAAATGGCAAACAAAATGTAGTCATCGATGGGCTGTGTTCAACGGATAGAGATGTAACTTTGGACGTCCCCCAAGGAAATGTAATAGGGCGTCTTCTGCTCATAATTGATGACTTAAGCGCACACGTTAGTAGCAATCTCAGGTTATTTGCTGACGACACGGTGATATACAGAGAAATAAGGAGCCAACTAGATCGCGATTTACTCTCTAGAGACTTAGACACAATCTTGGAATGTTCCAAGAAATGGGGATTAATGCTTGCTATAGACAAATGCGCAGTTTTGAAATTTTGGCACAAAAGAAGTGGCGAACAGGACTTAAAAGATGAAATTAGAGGGTTCAGTGCTAATTACGGCAGATCCAATAAAATATTTGGGGGTAGTTTTAAAACAATGCCTTTCATCGGGAGCACATATGAGGGTAATATGTGGATGCGATTGAAAAATAAACTCGGCTTCATTAAACAGGTGGTGGGGAAATGCAATGATAAAGTAAAGAGAGGTGCTAATTTGCTCTAGTTAGACCTCAAATGCCGCAAGCATTTGGGATCCTTGGAAGAAATTTTGGCAAAAAGAATTAAATAAGATCCAGAGAAAATCCGCCAGATTTGTGAAAAATTGTTATAGTAAGAAGAAAATTGTGACAGACCTTTTAGGGGAATTAGACTGAAAGCCACTTGAGTTACGAACAGAACAAGCGATACTGAGACGTTCAGAACAAACGAGTTCAACAATGTCAATAAAGGAATTATTATGGCCCCACACCACTTAGGTATATCAGATCAAAAATATAAGATAAGGGAGACATATTCCAGTACAGATAGATAAAAATAATCATTCTTTCCCCGGAAAATCAGGAATCATGATGATAAGAAAAGCAAAATCACTATATAAATATGAAATACGTTTAAGGTAATTTATAAGTCAGGACAAGATTAAACGTTGCATAGACATAAGGTATATTTGAAGAAGCACGTGTATTTTAGCTGATAGTATACACATATAAATATATATTTATAGTGCATATATTTATACATAGTATATGTACATAATATATAGCATATTTTTTGGCAAAAAGGATTAGATAGGCTCCAGAGAAAATGTAATTATTATAGCATATATATACTAAATAGTATGTAAATTTGAATTTCCCCATGTTAATTTTCAATTCTAATTTGCACGTTATTGTATAGATTGTTACTACATTTGTAGGTGCATGTTTATGTTAGCTGATAAGATATAAATGTTCCTACATGAATATATACGAATTTGTTTGTGTAGATTGGCATGACATTATGGGTTTTGCATGCGGTTTAATTCTCTTATACGGGTGGTGACCTAACACCCTCTGCCACAAGCCCTAAAGTAACCCTTGCGGCGCTTTCGGAATACTATGTAGATATAGATACAGACCGTTTCGTCTGTGAATCCTCCAGACAACGTTTTCAATGACGTCTCCTTGAGCCACGTTTCAATAAAAACGTGCGGTTTGTGGCAAATATCGTTCTTCCAGTAAGGGGAAGATATTCGAACCACATCGTCCGCATCGATCAAAATCCTTTCTCCCAATTTGCAAACCGACCAACACACTTCCCGCATTTAATAGATTTAGTTTCCGCGAGAGTTTTCCAAGTCTTCGGCTTTCAACGCTGAGATTGGGAGGGAAAATTTGGAAGTTGGGAGCAGTAATTCCGTCAAACCAAGGGGGTCGGGTTTGGTGCGGACGAATGTCTACGTAAATACTAGCTTCCCGATACCGATAGATTCCAATCTCAAATTTCGGTTGTGGTAGATTTTTCATCCGACTGAAATCCCTACTCTGGCGTCCTCTGGAGAGCGCTACATGTGGATCGCACATGGGTTACATCAAATTAACGTCCGACAGGAGCTGATTCTCATTCATTAAAGGATGGGTTAATGATAAATGATCTACGAGAGGATGATATTATATCTCCTCTTTTATTTCTTCATGTTCTACTTCACCCTCATCCAAACGATGACGCAAAATAAGTAAACGAATGGCTGAAGAGAAGTACAAAATTACTGCCTACACTCCATCCAGAGTCTAATGCCGAAGTTTGTTTGTTTAAGTCTGATTCTTCTCCCGACCTTTCCTCTGCATCAAAATATGTCACAAATTTCTAACCTATTTCAGTGCTACAGATGAGGACAAGTGGAAAACCTAAGTGATCAAACATAATATTTTTCTGATAGAAAATCTATTACCGTTGCTTTAATAGGCGGAGAAAATTTCTTTGAATGAAAAACGTTAGAATATCCTTAATTGAGGGTAGATATTAATTTTTATGCCAACATTCTTTGTTTTTCGATTGCTTCAATACTTCTGCTACACCTTTCCATGCAGATAATTTAATAATTAATTCCAATACCAAATCTTAAATTTAAGAATTCACTGACGACGAATGGCATCACTGTCCAAAGCGATTGTCAAGAACTTCTTCCAACTTGGTAAATATGTATTCTAACTGTAAGTCAGATTCCTCAATATAAATAAATCAATCAAATAAATCCTCAAAAAATCCAGAGTAAATAAGTTAAAATCCTTCCAACTGAATTTCAAATACTATTCACCCATGAATCCATACCCTTCGCGGCGTTCCATTTTGGCGTAGGCTGTCTTTTTTTTAATACTAGTTCAAAGTTATTCCAAGGACTCAGACCCTTTTACTAATTTACTACCCCGGATCCATATGCATATTGTTTAACAGATGCGCCAATGTTCTTAAGAATCCCAATATTCCTCACCTTGAGGGTCTCTTCAGTAACCCACCATCTCTTCAGGACTTTCCCTGTCTTAACCTCAAACCTTCACTCTACCCTAACACCTGTTTGGCGACTACAATCCCATCCCTCTCGAGAATCGAACCAGCCTAAATACTACACATTTCATACTTATCCATAACCGGTGGATTCATTCGACGTACTTGTATCACGTACTCAACACACGCTCTCACAATCCTTTTCTGCCATTAACACTCTTAAAGTGCATCGTGCGCAACGCATTTATACAACATGAACGTTTACCCAAGCACATTCAAGCTTCGCTTCCGTACGGTAATGAGGGAGGTGTGCACTTTAACACGCGTTCACTTTTGCTTCGTAGAAAAACATAAGAGATGAAGTCAGAAAAACGTAGAGACAAATTAGAAAAACATACGGAAAACTTCGCCAACCACAAAGAGATAGCTGTTGGGTGGAATTCGAAGAAGGGAGGACAAGCAGATTCAGGAGATACAGAGAGGAAATGAGATACTGTTCGTAATAACAGGGGGAGAGAGGAGAATGTTGGTAAAGTGAGGTACAAGGTATGCGGAGCAAACGAACGAAATTATTGCCATATGCAGTATCGGGTTTATGGATATTTTGTTTCGCATTATTCAGGGCTTAGAGGTACAATAGTGTGAAATGACAGGGTCCCTCAAAAACCTACCCTAAACCGGTCGACTTTTAATACAAGAAATATTTATTTTTACAGATATAAATAAATACTTCCAACAACATAACTACCAGTACTCACAAAATTTCAATGCCCGCGTTTATCCTGGGGTTTTTTGCAAACAATCTGCCACATAAACAATAAGTTACAGGTAACATTGTCAAAATCTTGAGCATCCTGAACATGTGATGCGAGGTCTCACGTTCTATTCTTCTGTTGGAATTCTATCCCAATCGTCTCCAAACTTTTTGCTCACCTCCGCCCGCCCCCTTGACCTTGGAGGTGGACACCGGTATTTGCTCGCCACTCGCATATTTTCGCTCCTCAAGTTATTCCACGGCCATCACGTCGTCGCTTTCCGTCTCTTCTGGGCTCTTCCAGCCATTTCCGCGACAATCTCGGCTAAATTAGCGGCTCCATTCGCGGAGAAATTCAACTTATGTATTATATAAACGTTATCTAAAAAACCATCCAGTTTCGAGGGAATATCAAGAAAGACTATTAAATTGATTGATTCACTAATTAAAGAACCGTAGTTTTGTTCGATGTCTTCAAGTGATACTCGTTAAAGACAATAGTTCGAAAATGGAAATATTTGTTCATTTAAAGACCACTTACCAAGAGGAGTAAACATATACCAATTTTCATATCACCTTGAGGTTGATTAATGAGACAAAATATGAAGAAATATAACACTCCGCTCAACTGTTGAGATATTTTTCATAGAATAAAAATGAAACGATGCAACAGGTAATGAAAAACATCCACCTTTGGGATCTGACCTTCGGAAGACTTTCATCAATCATTCGCTTGCTTTTTTAAGATTAAAATTTGCATATAAATTTTTTTCAGACATTTGCCATTCTTCAATGTGTAATTTCGTGATTTTTTTTAGTGAAAAAATCGGCAAAGTTAATTTTAACTTCGGAGGTCAAGAAATAGGAGACAATTATGGAATTTCTGTGCCTGGACCAAATATTTTAGGTGGAACATTTTACATTTAAGCAATGCTGCACACAATTTAAATATACTCTACTGGTTTAAAAAAATGAAAATGACAAATTTCCAAACGATAAATTTCTAGCATGGGGAACGATATTGGGTACTGGTCCAGAGAATTGATGAGGGCACCATCTTTGTAGAATGACTGGTTTTAACAATGGAATTAGGCATTCTTTGATTTTTACCCCCTTTCATTAGAGAGGAGACTGCTATTCTCCGAGAGAAGTGTCCCAATCAGAAGGACAAGACTACCAAACATTCCAAGGCTAAGCCAAAGATTATGGTCTGCTTCCTTTGAGTCCCCATTAAATCGCCCAATATTAAGCCTATACATGAACTCTGGGGTGTCACAGGAAAAAGGATGAATCACGAGTGGGGGAATTTTTTCGGGGAATCTTATTTTGGGGAAAGAAGTAAGGCAACCCCTAGGATAACCACGTTCGTGTGATGAATGAAATGTCGTCAGACGGAAATACCCTAAATTTTCTAATCTCCAAGAGAGTAAGAATAACACCCCTGATTAAAAACGAGGACAACCTATGATAGAATAATATTAAATGAAAAAAAAGATTGAATCTCAATCACTAAATGGAGAGTTGTAAACTATTCCTCAATCCTAAAAATGCCAAAAATTATGAGCAACGTTTGCGTTGAATTAAAGACTTCCATGGATTCCTCGGCTCGCCAATGGGTATCATTCTTTCTTCGATTGGTCAGTATAGTGAACATGCGACGACTAAATCATAAAAAAGTTTTCTTCAATTTAAAAATTCCGTTTTTAGCTATTTATACAATTTTCAGGCAGTGATGTTCAGTATTTGACTATTATATTATTCGGCTATTATTTTTAAACAAACAACGGATATGCAGTCTTCCAGAAAGAGAAAGGCTAAGCTAAACGTTAAAACAGGAGGGCAAAAATTAGAGCAGGTGGAACAGTTTTCCTATCTTGGAAGAGTTCTGGACCAAAATGGTCGAAGTAGTAAGGACATGATAAGAAGAATATGCGTTACGCAAAGGAGCTTTCATAAGAAGGAGAGCATTGATGAGAGTTGCTTAAGGATGTTTAGAAAAGTCCCATTAAAACTATGATATGGACTGTGAATTTTATGGGGCAGAAACATGGTCGTTGAAGCAATATGAAAGGCGTAGATTGGAAACTTTTGAAATGCGGCTGTAGAGAAGGATGGAGAAGGTGAAGTGGACAGGATAGAAAAGAAATGAGGGAGGGCACGTTGGGGAAGGATGGAGGATTGATTGTTGGGAGAAATCCAAAGAAGGCGCGAAAGATGGCTTCAGAGCATTTTAATTGGGGATGGTATGTCGATGAAAGTGAATGAAATGAGAACGTTAGGCAAGCGAGGAAGGGAAGGAAAAGGATATGAGTGTTGGATGAATGAAGGGAGGAAGAAAGCATGCGGAATTGAAGAAAGGTTTATTACATCGTTGAATGTCACGTTGAGTGTTGTGAAGAGGCAAAAACGAGTATTGTTATTGCCTTTGACCATTCAAAACTGACCTTAAATGGTAGACTACAAACGATAATATAACAACTATAAACAAAAATAACTATTTCATTAATACCGCCCAGCCAGGTACCGGGTTGTATGAATTCCCATTAAGCCACCGAAACCAATTATCTTCATAAAATTATGTGAAAACTGCACTTTTGGGCAAGTCACGATATAAAAATCATTTTCAATAAAATTGAATCGAATGTACAAGACATCGGTTAATTAATACGTTTAAGAGTTCGCAGTTCCTGAAATCGGAAAAAAACACATAGTCAAGTTAACGAAAGAGTAATTAGAATTTATTCAGACAAAATTACTTCGCATTTGACAGTTTGAAGGCGAGTTCCACTGAAGTGATATCTATCTACATGACAACAAAATAGGGAACGGAATACCTCTGAAAAATATTGTCACCGCCGACATTCGAACCCGGACCTCTGGGTGGGTATTAATTACGCTATCTACCGCTTTGAACCAATCCCATTCAAATTGGGTCATGGGCACACTCCGTCGAACTCTCTCAGGTTTTTTCACCAACCCAAGAACAGTCGTCAGTAGCTACACTTTTTTTCTGACAATTCTCATTCCCCTGGCACCGATTGAGTCCTTTCAATCGCATACATTGATCGCTTCGATGAACACTCGATTAATCACGACCAGACCAAAATCTAAAGACAAACAAATTTGCAAGAGAAAATTTGATCTTTACAGTTAGATTCCAGTACGTTTTCTCGTGGCGTCCACAGAATCCTTGGCATTTTAAATTTTACATCACGGAGAATGTTCTTTTGATTCAAAAGTTTTCTGTTTTTTTTTACCTTTGGTTTTTCCCCTCCATCGAAATCGTCTGAGAATTACACTAACCTCCGTATTTAGCTGATCACTCTAGCGGAAAATTTGGGTGCAGACTGAAAAACAGAATTATGAATCGCGAAATTTACAATCATTCGTCATTTTCAGTGGTTCAATCGACTGGATTTCACCAAATCGTCTGGAGGTCAACCAAATGCAGACTGGACGCCACCACCTTCATCCTTCGCAGAGAATTTTTCTTGAGGAAGCTTATCATAAAAACAAGGATGTAAACGTTTACTACCAGAATATTAGTAACAAACAGACGTAAACTCCTTGATATACGGGGGAAAATCGTGTCAACACAGCACGCATGTTAAACCCGCAAGACCACATCCGTTAAGGTAAGAAATTCAAGACTATATTCGTGTATATATCAGATAGGTTCCGGAAAATGCGGCAAAATACATATACATTGTAACAACTGACGAATTATCATCATTAATTGGCAGTCTACTTCAAAAACAAGTGATGACCTTATCAGAAACATTTTAATATGCAGTGGCCCGAAGGGGATATTCGTCGAGGGGGAAGTAACCGGTGCAATCTACAGAGGTAGATCACAAATATGAGATACTTGTACGTATTATTCCTTGGTAGTACCTGTATACCGTTTAATGTAGGTTTTGGATGGGCACAGATTGTATACTCCTGTAATTCTTAGCCTCACACAGCACGGCACTACCTGACACTTCGCGCTACATTAAACGCCCTTTAAATCCGCGAACTTTCTAATTCCCTTCATCCCTTCCAACACACCTATCGTTATCCTCCCCCTGCCTCGCATAACGTCCTCCCCTCAGTCACAGTCTTCTACATTCCATCGCCAATCAACATGCTCTGCATCCATCATTCTTACCTCCTTTGGACCTCTCCCAACAACCCTCTCTCTTCGCCAACCACACCTCGCACTTCTTCGCTCATTTTCCTTTCCGTCTATTTTACTTTTGTCCATCCTAATCCACACCCAAATCTCAGAATCCTGCAATATACGTCTACCATATTGATTCTACATCCGCACTTCCGCTTCACACAAAACTGTACTCCATATTAAAGGTTTCACTGTACTTTTCTCCAAATTCTTACTAAAAATCTGATATTTTAAATGTGATTTTTCTTCTTTTGTCCCTACCGATTTGACCATCTTGGTCCAAGACACCACCAATATTCATAGGTAAACTGTCCTACCTGCTCTATTTTTTGCCATCCATTTTAAAAGTTTAACTTAACCTTCCTCGATTATCGAAAAATTCATAACATTCATTTTGTTTAATTTGATTTCACATATGAAGGAACAGTTAAGGACATAATTTCATCGGGAAACAGAACAATTAGAATTAAAGAACATACATGTAACCTATTGAAATGTAATCAAATAATTGACTTTGTAATTCCACACACTTTATTTAAAAACACGACCCATGGTTTCGACGTTGAACGTCATCCGATGATGACGTTCAACGTCGGAACCTGGGTCGTGCTTTTTTGAATAAAGTGTGTAAAATAACAAAGTCAATTATTTCATTTCAATATGTTATACAAATTCCATAAAGTTACGCCTGAGACAACAAATTATACATGTAACCTGCTCTTAAGACAATTATAAACGTGAAATAATTCAACATTATATCAAAATGAAGACGAGTCGCTCCAAAATTATTTAAATACAGATGTATTTCCCCAATATATGTCACACGTAATAAATCCATTACTACTCTAGTCAAGGAACGTGGGCGTAAAGATGAAATGTTTAATCCGCATTCATTAGTAAATTATGATAAAACGTGTCGGTGCAGTGCCAAAATCTCAACAGGATTAGAGCCGAGTCCAAGGAGCAAAGTAACGAGCGAAGATAATATGCATTAACGTCGACAAATGAATATTCCAATAATTCCCAACTTTCTTATGCACACGAAAAAGGTCAGAAAGATCAATAAATTTCACTTATGGGACACAAATTAACGAGATATCTATTAAAATTGAAAAAAATGACTACCCCTGATATATACATATACTTCATACAATATACGCGTGTTTGCATGGAGTACAGTTGATAAATACGTAGTTTGTAGCATGAGTGTCACTTTTATTAATTATTCCACCACTGTTAATCCATAGTAAAATTAAATATTAGACATTTAGATATTTTTTAAATGTACCACAAGAAGATGGGAGAACAATTGAAATAACGGGATAAGCAGGGGATATACACAGAACTTACTGGCGACCCCGGAAGAAATGGAAAGGCTGGCAACCCTCACTATCACTCAAGCCATTAGTGAACGGAGGTAGGCGTTCACGAAAACTGAAATGCTTGCCGTGACGTAACAACGCGGAAGAATGATCGTCACCGGTCACGGAAGAACACGGAGCTAACTCTTCAAAGAGCGCTCATGCGCTGGTGACGCAGTAGATTTGAAGCCCTCCCGTCTGAACCATATTCAAGGTTACAGACTCGAGGAGATGTCAATTACTAGGAACCCCGTGGAGCTGAGTAGCCTAGCGTGCCTGGTGCCGGACTATCTTCCGGAGGGTCCTAGGAATTCTTCTTCCTCGACGGACATCATCACCTACGCACGGTACTCAAAAGGAACACTGTCATTAAAGTACTGTGTCCAAACGAAATTAATACACATATAAAACACAGTAGCCTACCTATCAAGGTCTGTTTTTGATTGACTTGGGAGCTAAGAACTGGTCAAAGTCAAACACAACACTGAATACCCCTACACTACACACTTTAATGAATAATTTCTTTCCCAAAAAAAATTTCTGAAACATGCCTTATCTCCTCCTCCTTCGCTCATTAAATATTCCTCCTTCTACTAACATCTTCAACATTCCATTGCCCCTCAATTGCTCCCTCCGCCGTCCAAAATTTTCCTGCCTCAGCGAATATCTTTTAGTAATCTTCTCTCATCCCCTGACATGCCTGGTACTTCTTTTGTTCTCTTTATCATCCAATTTTTCTATTATTACAGTTCTCCAATTTATATTGCATAGGCAAGAGATATATTTAATATCTATGGGAAGAATAATTAGAACTATATTTTCGATTGTCATTGAACCAATTGGCGTAGTTGCCTTTAGTGGCAAGTGGGTAAGGTGTCCAACTTTTGACTGGGGGCCCAGGTTCAAATCCAAGGGAATATTTTTGAACAAACTGCAAAGTTATAGCTTTTTAGCAACGTCATAACCTCGCGGGAAACCTTTAATGGCGCAGGGGGAAGAACTGCATACGATACCCTGAATGCATGAATATCACACGCCTTGATGCTTAACTGGATATGAGATTACTCCCATTCATGAGATCTTCCTGAAGTTACTGAAGTTACTAAGAAGTTACTGTATTTCCAAGCAGGTTACCCGTAGTGTACCCATTTTCAATTTTGCATTCGCACGCAGACCTACAATTTCTAGGGAATAAAGAAACAAGGTTGATCAAAACTAAGGGTTACGTCAGTTATAATCCGCACCTTGTGGTATGATATAGGGTCGTTTAAGGAGTCATACATCATGCCACAATCAGCTATTAAAATGAGTTACACTACAGCAAAAAATGGGTTAGATTCGCTCGAGTTTGAATTGGATGGTAATCAAATTAACAACAAATTGTAATAGTCATTTCGCACTTCGCCGAGGTCAGCTTCTCGTCGAGTAGTCACTCTCACCTGAGATAATGTTGAAGCAATAAAAAATAAGGAGAGATAAATGTGAATCCCGAAGGCAAATGAAGGAATACATTGTCAATAACCTGAGCATTTACTGCCAATTCTGAGAGACAAATGAGCGTCTGCCGTCATAAATTACGATAAAATTTAATGGGTGGCGTTTCATGTAAACGTGATACAGCAGACGTAAGGTGAAATGATATTGGAGAAGGATTTAAAGGATGAGAGAGATGGTGGAAAGAAGCCTGGCGTCGTAATTGGCCTCTTCTACATAAAAAGGGTTACCCCTAAGGCAATGCCCTTAAGGAATGTGAAAGGGTGAAGGAGGAAGAATATAACGGCGGTTTTAGGAAATTCACTAACATGGACCATTAAATAGAAAATTAAATTTTAAAAAAACTTGACACAGGGTAAGTCCAAGCACCCTCACCATCGGGTTTGTGACCCACAGTCAACCTTGCCTGACGCTTAAGCACACGTACTCACTGTTTACTCTCTCGGTAGGGAAAATATCAATCGATTTCAAATACATTATAAAAGAGCAGAGACAAAAGAAAGACAAATTCAATATATCGACAAAAAATATCTACAACATATACAATCATTAAAGTGCAAGTGCACTGTGGTTCAAACAACCTGATATGCATAGTGAGTAAACCTACGCTGTGAGCTCCTTTTTACCTCTCATACATACATACATTATATATATATATATATATGTGTGTGTGTGTGTATACACACACATACACATATATATATACACATACATATATATATATATATATATATATATATATATATATATATATGTACACATACATATATACACAGGGATAGAGCGTTGGACTACTGACCGGAGGGCCCGAGTACGATTCCCGGGCAAGCCTCTCTGGGCACCTGCAGCTCCACCCAAGCTTTGTGATTTTTCGGGTACCAGGTCTTCCTGGGAAACCATAACCGGCACAGGGAAAGGAACTCGCCCTCCTCGGATATATATATATATATATATATATATATATCAGTTAATTCTCTCCTTTGAGAAAGGTTGCACTGCCACCGAAAATTCGGAATACGTGTGCTACTGTGCGTTTTGTTAGCTAATGCTATCTTGGTGTACATATTTTATAAATGTGTATGCAAATATATACATAGTATATTTATTTATACTGAATGCTCAATAAAGAATGATCAGCTCGTACTTTTTTCCCATTATTTATTGTGCGAAAATTGAATTTTATGCTACATTTCTAGCTTAAAGTGAAATGTAAATGTGGCAAAAGTTACATTGATTTGACTCCAATATTTCGTCGGCGGCCGCCGTTTCAAGTTGAAACATTTTAAGTTCGCTTACGCCTCCTTCTGATAATGAAAAACGTGTTCCACGAAGGTGTTTCTTCAGGCTGGAGAATAGGAAAGAGTCACGTGAGGATAATTCTGGACTTAGGTAGGATGAGGAATACACTTCAAATTGATTTTAGAGAAATAATCGCGATTTCGAAATGGTTTTCACCTGAATCGCTACGTACAAATTATCTTACGTGAATTTTTTTCTGTTACCAATGTGAGTGTGGCCCTCAATGAAAAGTAAAATAATGACGATCTTCCGTCACAATGGAGGTATCGGTTCAAATGTTCACTTCCGTCAGAGCATTGAATGGAGCTTCAGGCCTACCTTCTTTCAAATTGATTGCCTTCCCTCTTTCAATATTTTAACCATATTCTAGCTCCGTAATAGGAAAAAAGACTCAACTCAAACCTAATGAAGCATTACATAAGCCTCGGCTGATTATTATTTATTCAGGAGAAAGCAACATTTCAATGCCATGTCACGTGTTACTTCCACCATAGCCGTATGCAAACTGAACCTGTTTCGACCTACAACGGTTACTGCTGGCACAAAAGTAATGTCAAATAAATAAAAACTTGTACCTCGTATACAGGACAAATTATGCTGACAATGACATATAACATTCAGTTTTTGCAAAACAAAATTATGCGAATAAACACTTCATTTCCACTTTTACTGAACAGCCTCCGTACAATGTAATTATACTTGTCCCAGATAACTCCTTAAAACTACGCTGAGTAGCTGACTCCGAAGAGAAAATATCCGGTTCATGTGGGTAAACATTATGTCCCTTTATCACAATCATAACAATTTGGCAACCTAGTGCCAATCACGCCGTCATAACGCACAAAACTACGACTGGATATTGATTAATTTCTTCGAGAGCATTAGTTCAAGAAAAAAGGGGAAATAAATGTAAGAGATATCAACTAAAACGGATCCCTGGTATGTTCCAGCAGCTCCGATGGTGCACCACGTAAAATTCAACTTCCAAGGGAGAAATGAATTTGCTATAGGAAGAAAGTGATCCACGTCAAAACTGACATGAAAGAGGACTATAATTTGCGCAATAAAACAGAAAACCACGGAAGCTAAAGCAGCATCGAAGCGCCGCTGCGAAAAGCCACGACCGGTAGAGGTAATGGATTTTTGGGGATAAGATAATCACGCGCACACAATTGCAATGTCTGAATGAATTCCTTCCCGTAATATTTCTAATTGCGAAGATGTACTTCCTGGTTCAGGATGTACTTTCAACGAAAGGGCACGATTTAAAAATGTGGGCCACAGGTGGCAGGAATTACGTGATAAAGGGGGGATGGCGGGAAAGTTTGGGGTAGAGAGGAAGGGGGAGGGGACTGATCTTTGACTTCGTTTGAGATACAGGGTCGCACCCAAAAGTGATAGGACTGATTTTCTCTGGCGCGAACGGAGCGGTGGAGGGGGGTCTGCCTGGCAGGGTAAGGTGGAGGGGACTCTTAGTACAGACCAACACCTACCTCAGTCGCCTGCGGGCTGTCGTTGAGTGAGGACACCGTTTTTAGTGAAGCAAGTTTTTTGTCCGCGTCGAAAAACAAAATGAATCTGAATTTAGAGCAACGCTATTCCGTGAAATTTTGTGCGAAACTCGGGAAGACGGCAACTGAGACCCTCGGTATGATCAAGCAGGCTTATGGGGACACTGCCTTAAGCCGTTCCACAGTATTCGAGTGGCACAAGATGTTTAAAGAGGGTAGGGAGCTCGTTGAAGACGACCATCGCTCCGGACGGCCGTCGACGGCAAGAACCGACACGAATGTGGACAAAGTGAGGACACTGCTGAACACAGACCGACGCTTAACCAGTGAAGAAATTGCAGACCAGTTGGGTCTGTCTGCATCCAACGTCCAACGCATTATTTCACAGGATTTGGCCATGCGCAAGGTGTGCGCCAAGATGGTGCCGAAAATTCTGAGTGTCGAACAACAGGCAACGCGTGCTCCTGGCCAAATACGGCGTTGCCACGTTGCCACACCCGCCCTATTCTCCCGATCCGGCACCACCGGACTTCTTCTTCATCCCCCTGATGAAAAGACAGCTCAAGGGACGACGTTTTGACTCGATAAAGGCCGTTCAAGAGGCTTCGACGAGGGTCATCAACGGCATCCCCAAAGAAAATTTCCAGCGGGCGTACGGGGAATGGGAGCAACGTTATACTAAGTGTGTAGCATCTCAAGGAGCATACTTTGAAGATTATTAAGTCGATGTAAGTATATCGTCAATAAAATTCTTGTATAAAAATCAGTCCTACCACTTTTGGGTGCGACCCTGTATTGTGCGAGTCCAGACAACAGAGGAACCGCAAAAGAAGGGCTAGGATATCATTAGATTGTATGACTTAATTACTCTGCTCTTAATATATGATCGACAGGAAAGGAGCATCAGCAGACAGAGAAAACTACGACTAAGGACCGGGAGCTGGGTATTATGGGGGAAAAATTGAAACATATCAAAAAAGGGATATCGTAAACCGCAAATGAAATTTTCGGAACTGTAAATAGGAACAGGTCACGGGAACCATGGATTTTAGTTGAGATAGTTAGAAAGATAGATGAGTGGAGGATTTGCTCACGTACTTCTGATGTGTAGCACCCTATTCAAAAAGATAAGGCAAGAGCGACGGGATGGGGAATGGAATTTAGAAGCATTAACTGGAATAACAAGGAAGGAGTCTCAGTAAGCTGTAGAGAAAATCATGGATGAGGGAAAAGGGCGGAGTACTAAGCGTGGTTGAAGACGCCGTGCGAGGATATGGAAAGTTTGCAGAGGATGGGTGAAATTGGTGCGCTACACCGGAAGGTTAAAACGCTATCTGTAATTAAGAAGGGAAAACCTGTGATAACAATATCAAAAACGAGTGAAGAAAGATCGTAAGTCAGGAATACGTGTAGGTTGTTCCCTACTCTTATAATAATTATTTCAGAATTGAGAGCATCCATGATGGACGAACTGACTAAGGCCATTCATTCTTTGAGGATAAATTCTTCAAATATTTATCGATTACAAATACATAACAAATTATTGTGTACATGCTTTAATAAAATAGTTACCTTTTCTTAATTTATCATATGGTAATATACCTGAGATATCAGCAACTAATCAATCTTGACTCCGCTTAGGAGGAGTAGGGCAGTGGAAAAGTATGTGGACCGACTCTACAGCCCTGATAAGAGGCATTCAGAAATTAAACAAACCTGAATGATGGGCAAAATGTGTGGACCATGCGATTTCGTCTTTGGGAAGAAGAAGAATGGAAAAGTTAGAAATTTGAGGAGGAGGAAGTATGGATAAAATGAAATTGACAGAAGAAGAAGACAAACGTAGACGCAGCACTTGTGGAGGGCGGTTGGGTTTTTTCGGATAAATTCGAATAAAGCAGGAAAAGTGGACGGGGGAATAAAGGATGTGATGGAGTCATGAAGACTGCGGCAAAGGGGAAATTTTTGGAAGGCGAGGTAGGGGGAGGAAAATAATTCACATTTTTGACGGCAATGGTCCAAAAAGTGTGGTAGATCGAAGGAATCGATCTGTGCAATGAAACTGGTTAGTACGGTATAAACCTAACTGATCTACGTTTTAAAAGTACACAACATTTTGTAATAGTCACCCGGTCCCTTGAATAAATTAACGAAGTCGAAATTGCCTTTACTTTGTGCTACAAACATGCGTATGGTGTCCGGCCGAGACTCACTGCAAGATCGTCTTTGGAGGTGGGTGGCTCGTAGGATGAGAACGTAGTAGGTGGTCACCTTTGCGTCCGATGATAAAACCGATCCTCTCTAGCGATTAGTTATGTTTCTGGATAATATGTATGTTAAGAGGTCTTTGGTGATTAACAATTAAATACTGGATAGGTATGACATCGCCATTAGCTACCTTCCGCACCACAATTTATACAAGTGGCAAGAAAAGAAGAAATAGGTCAAAGAAAAAAAAATTCCACTTACACACAAGTTATCCCCGCCGCCGTCCTTAAGATAATTATATGCCTCGGTGCGACCAAGGGTCAACAAACCTTCACGGCATATCTATGCTCGTTGATTTAGAAGTTCAGGGCAAACTGCTCAGAGTCGGTGCAATCGACCGTTCACATTCCATACCAACTGACATAAGACACTGCACGGATGAGTTATTTCCTACATCACCATCTAATGTTCCACGGAACCGGTTTGCAATTATGAAACTAATCTCAGACGCATACATAACGCCCACGAACGTGGCTTAGTCTGCCATGCATTCGAGTTACGAGTGAAATGATCTCTAGATGGTTACTTTGTATGGAATCAATTTCAACTAAATCAGCTGGCACTCACCCACAAGGCACACCAACATGGCCATTTAATAACATACGAGTACATTTTCTACCCCTTGTAGAGGGAGGAAAATTGGACGTCTGTAATGGACATTCTCTTCCTAACTGATAGTTCATCAACACAATCGTGTGAAAAAATCAATTAGAATATTCACAAATAAAAAAAACATCGATTCTGAACTGGCAACCAACTACTACCATTATTTGTTTATAAAGTCATTAAAATAAAAAAAACTTCACCTCCAAATGTTTCGAAAAGGAATGAAGTACTCATTTATGCTTAACACTCACTAGTGATATTGCGGTCCTCTTCTTAAACAAGCGTCCATTATTCTGTTTCGCAAAATCGTTTCCACCACTGCAGTCAACCTTAACGTTGGCCTGATACGTGAGGTTAGAGCTAGCCTAGCACTAACATCAACGACGTGTGAGATTCACACTTTGACAGGGTATTCAGGGTGCCCAGAGGCGTCACCCAAAAACGATCCCGAGCCTTGCGATCTGCAGCACATCGCTCTATCCTCTGGACTACGATGTCCCCCAAAATCGTTTAATATGATCCAAAAGAAACATTTAGGCAGTCTTTCTCAGGAAAAAGGAAATTAAGTGAATGATAATTTCCTGATTTATCTCTAGTTGAACAATTAGGTTTACATATTTTACGTGCCACCTAAATTAAAATTTTTGGTTACTGTGGGAACCCCGAAATTTCCTAAATATGATAGCCATCAGTCACGTTGATTCTGATGATTTCCAAACCCAGGATTCCTGTAGAATTCAAAACGCTCGCAGTGGTTCGGCAGAACTACTTCCAAAATCTTTAATATCTCAGAGAACCGATTGCAAAAATAATACTTGTAATCGAAGGGATACTCGATTCTGTCAGATATACAGGGTTCGTCCGGAAAATAAGTGTACTGACTACTGATTTTTTCCCGCCGCTCCAGGCGCGCCCAGCACCGCTCTGACGGGCTGCGATTGGAGGGGGGTATGTTGGCAAGCGACGCTGAAAAAGGCAGTCGGCTCTGAGCTGTGGTGTAGTGAGGAGCTCTGTTAACGCGAACCTCCACGCTCGACCCACGTCACGGAACGCGATGCCGAAGTTTTTGGAGCAGCGTTATTCCATCAAATTTGCGGTAAAGCTTGGAAAATCGTCTACCGAAACTGTCGGTATGATTAACCAGGCTTACGGGGAGTCAGCCATGTCCAGAAACATGATCTTTCGGTGGCACAAGATGTTCGTGGAGGGCAGAGAAGAGGTCGACGACGAACCACGGCCTGGACGCCCATCAACGACACTCACCGACGAAAATGTGCGAAAAGTTCGCGATGTACTGAACTCTGATCGTCGTCTTAGTGTTCGGATGATAGCAGAGCAGTGTAATGTGCCAAAAACAATAGTGCACGAGATTATTAGGGAGCAATTACAGAGGCGAAAAATTTGTGCAAAGTTGGTGCCGAAAGTGCTCAGTGATGATCAAAGACTCAATCGTTTGGAAATCGCGACACAACTTGCGGATCACTGCAAAAATGATCCACATTTTTTAGAGAACGTTGTTTCGGGTGACGAGACGTGGATCTTTGAGTACGACCCGGAGTCGAAGAGACAAAGTGCGGAGTGGCACACCCCATCATCACCCCGTCAAAAGAAAGCTCGCATGAGCAAATCTCGGATCAAGGCGATGCTCATTGTCTTTTTTGACAAAAGGGGAGTCGTCCACTACGAATTTGTACCTGAACGACAAACTGTAAATGCTGCATTTTACGTCCAAGTGCTCGACAGGCTTCGAAAACGAGTCACCCGCGTCCGGCCAGCGATCAAAAACATCTGGCGGCTGCATCACGACAATGCGCCGTCTCACACCGCGCTTGTCGTGTCGGACTTCTTGGCCAAGCACGGCGTGGCAACGCTGCCGCACCCGCCCTACAGCCCGGACTTGGCACCACCGGACTTCTTTATGTTCCCGAAGATAAAGAGGAGTTTGAAAGGAACGCGATACGGGACTTTGGACGCCGTCAAAGAGGCCGTGACGACGTGTCTTCGAGAGGTTCCCGATGATGCCTTCGCGGGAGCGTTCCAGGAATGGGAACGCCGCTGGAACAAGTGTATCGACTCACAAGGGTCCTATTTTGAGGAATATTAGCTTAAGATATGTAAAAGTGTAATAAATTTTTTTTCCTGAGCTCAGTACACTTATTTTCCGGACGAACCCTGTATATCATTACACTCGTAAATTCTCTAAGGGTAGTATTTTTTATCCCCAAAGGTTCATTACTGGATTATTGAACCAACATTACGACGAAAAATTATAGAAAATGTATGTATATTCCTACCTCCCATCAATTGTATACATTAAATATTTGCGTACAAAGGCCGAGTACATGCGAATACCTTCACTTATACTAATGTGAAACGCCTTTTTTAGTCGGTATCAGACATACTCATAATACTGATTTTTCAGGATGAGACAATAGTAAAAAAAATTATTCCCATTTTTTATCATTACTTCAATAATGTTTTGTACACAATCCATTTCTGCACCTCTGTACGCATGATTGTGAAAAAAGAAAAAAACATTTGTTCTCTGTTTCACCAAACCGGTTGTTAAATTACGTGAATCAAACCACTATTAAATACTCGCTCCAGGCAAGGCGTGGAGAGTGGGAGAGGAGAGGCGTCAAATATACAAGTAACGGTCAAATAACGTTAAATAACGAGCGCGTATAAAATCGATTTACATAGAATAGAAGGGCAACTCAGCTCACGCTGATGCCCGCAATAAAACCTATACACGCAATGTTGGCTCACAAGTTTCTCTGTTCTATTATTTCATGCAGTATTATGCAGTGGCATGCAATATGCACTTTATATTTTTAGCAAAACGATCGCTTCAACCTGATACAAGAAATATAAACCGCCTTTTAACGCTTCTTCAGCGAATGATTGCCACTCCAATTCATCCAAGAATTCACTCACACCGCCAAGTGTGTAAAAACTTCTGTTTGAACACGTAACTCCTCTTCGACGTGGCCATTCACCTCCTGAAATTGAGCCTCAGTACTCGGTATCGCATTCTAAAGCAACATATTATGTATGGGTGAGAGGGGAATTGAGGTCATTCAAGAATAACGACGTACCCAAAACAATGTCATCGCGCTGGAATGACAAGAAAGACTTGCTTAACCTTTAGGCGATTCTAGGTAATATAATTTGCACAGCATCCCGGTACACCGAAGAGAGATGATCTGGGTTTTACTTAAGAGGGCCACATGAACGTAATTATAAAGAATGGTACATCGAACATCCAATGTCATTTCGAGAATTTCATTTATAAACTCCCAGATATTCTCCCTGATAATTCGTAAATGCGACATTTACGCATTTAAGAAATTTAATGCGACAGATTGGGTAAGCAATAATTAATAGGAATAACGCAAATAGGTCATTCGCTAAAAACAACAATATCAATTCAGCAGTAAAACGAAAAAAACTGAGATTCTTAAGCCATAATAATGTCGGCAATATACGTAGGTAGGAGGGAACATATTGTATCGAGTGAACCTCACAGACTAGAGCCGTATTTGTGAAGAAAAAGGGGTGACTAGTAAGGATAAGTAGCAAGGCCAACTTGTAAGGAAATTGGATCAAAACGCTGCGGCATAAGAATCGTTATCTAAAAGTATGAAAGATGATGAAACTGTAAATATTATTTAACACATGAAATCTGCTCTCCGCATGAATTAATCCAGCTTTTATTCCGCACATTCTGTTTTCCATCACCGGTTTCCACTGAAATGCAGTGAGCCTTTTAAATTCCATCGCAATTCCTGCCTCTCTTTTCTCACCGTATTCCAGTCGGGGGGGAAGGGGGGTGAAAATAAGTAGAACACACAAGTACGCTCTGATGAATCTGGAGAATGCATCGTGCGTGCCTCTAACGCGAGCCGATAAATCGTCATTGAAAGGGATTTCTCGAGACGGTAACATAACTAGGGAATGAAACTGATTTCGCCTGAAGGAAGCACAAGTGTTGCGGCGAGCGAAATGGAAGTTTACGACTGGCAGCATAGAAGAGGGTAGGCTGAAAGGTAATGCACACATGCTTGTAGAGCGCGAACAAAAACAAATACCAAGATCGGGAAAAAAATTACATAAGAGTAAAATTCTTAAATTTAAAATCATACATTTATTTTTCAACATAATCACCGTTAAGGCTAACACATTTCTCCCATCGTGTAACAAGCTTTTTCATTCCGTCACTGAAAAACTCTTCCGACTTGTCTCGAATCCAGGACTTGACAGCTGCCTTCGTCTCATCATCCGAGGTGTAATGATTACCCTTGAGGTGTCTCTTGAGTTGAGGAAAAAGATAATAATCGCAAGGCGTAGGAACGGGGGAATAAGGAGCGCGTGGAATCGGTTCAAATTTCAGGTTTCGCAGAGCCTCTCCAATTTCGCGTGAGGTGTGTGGACGAGCGTTGTCATGTTGCAAGATTATTGGCGCCAGGCTGCCTTTAACACGACAAACTTCTTCCTTGGATATTCCAATATGGTCTGCGATACGCTTTTGAGTGATTCGCCGGTCATTTTGAATCATATATATCTTCGACGAGTTTGCGATGCTTATCGCCTGTGGCAGTGATCGGACGTCCGCTGCGTGTTTCATCAACAATTATGACTTTTCCTGGCTCGCAACCACGAAATCTTACTACCCATCGATTTACAGTAGACCTATCAACCGCATCTAAACGATAAACAGCCTTTAAACGACGGTTAATCTCAGTAGGAGTCACTTTTTCAGCAGTTAAAAATTCGACAACAGCTCGCGGTTTAACTCGTGTTGGCATAGTACTAGAACACGTCTCCATATTCCCGCTTTTTGAAATACACTAAATGAATGAAACTACCTCAAATCTGCGCATGCATAATGAGAGGGAATGTTACTTCCACAGGCCATCAGGAGTGCTTCAGAAGGTCATTTTGTTTGTGGTCCACAAATGTGTGTATTAATTTTCAGCCTAACCTCGTACATCCAACAACGATGTGACTTTCCCTCATTAATGCACATATATTCTGAGGAAATAATTCCCTTAACGATGCATTGAATTGATAGGTTAAGTTAAGTATGAATTAAAGTAGGTAGTGCATGAAGTACAGAAGGTACAACAGCATCTCAAAAGAGGCGGGAATAAATGAAAGGAGCCTTCAGTATAGGCGGAAAGAAAAAATTAGATACAACTTTGAGATTGGGCAGGGGAGCTGAATGGTTCCGAAAATTATATCGCCGGAGAGACAGGAGAACCGTAATGCCCTTAAGATAATACTAAGAAGAATGAAGGATGAGACCGATAGCAAACAAATAGCTGCTAAGCGTGTTTGGGGAGGAGAATAATTCTGTTGGGAAAAGACTGGCGTAAAGACATTTATGACCAGATGATTTTTTACATTATAATGCAGGTTCTCACAACTGAAAAAAAACTAAAAAAAGAAAAAGGAAATTATCCTTTCAAAAAAATCATACTCGGGCCCTGAAATATATGACAAGTGATGATACTCTTAACTAAAATAAAGCAATAAATAGATTTTTGGAAAGGTGTTTATGAGGAATAAATGCGGCGAAAGGAAATAGGAAACCGCGAAGTGCAGTGATTCTCCGAGTAAAAACGGGCCAAGCGTAATACGTGGACTATTAAAAAACATCGCACCGAGAAATCAGGTGAGCGCACTCACTCATTCACACCGCAAAGGTGTTCGGAAAAATTAAATATAGCAGCAAAGACGTTCCGTTCAGCTTCGGAAAAAAACTCAACTCCCACAATCTCCGCCATTCCACACGAGAAGTGTGTCAATGAGTGTCATGAATAATGAGCGTGTGTAAACCGCGCCGAGTAATGTAATTTGACATTTGATAAAATTTCACCAATTAAAACTAAATCCGTTACACAACTATCTCGCTGACGGCTAATAAAATGCCAAAGAAACACGGGTTGAGAACGAATAATGTCAATTAGGCCAAAGTATCACTGTTTATTTAGTTAATTATCAACGGAGAATGATTTCACAAGTGATTTGAGGTTCGGCGCGGGTTTGGTGCAACCTGGCTCGAATGAAAAAACGAGAGTCGATCTACAAAATCAATCGAATTTGACTGCCAGGCACCACATGCTTTCTTCCTAGCGGCTGTACGATATATTACGAGATATCCATATCGTATCAATATGAAATTCACACCTTCGTGATCGACATGGTTAAATTGAAGGAAACGACTCTACAAGAGTCACTGGCAACAAATTCGACTCCTGATAAGACGATTGTTGAGCTACTTACCGTATTGGTTTCCCTCCCCGTGGGCCCGGGTTCGAATCCCGATGGTAGCGAAATTTATTTCTATTTGAGTTCAATATGGAAAACAATGTACTCCGTCCGTCGGATACGTCCTTGATACATTTCACAAGAGTTAACTAATACCTTCTATTGCTAGAAATCCTTTGTCATCTTCAACTAAATGGTAACCTCAGAACTACCGCAAGGGTGTGTGGCAGAGGTTGCTTAAACGCCAGGCAAGCAATATCAAAAATTAAGTTTTTCTCACTTGTTAGTTGAATATAATTATTCACAATAATGTTCCATAAATATAAGTACAATTGTAAAAAATAGAGATGATAGCAACAGGTACATGCACTAGAGTAACTTAGAGAGAAATACTTCCCTATACATGGGAGACGAGCAGCTAGCAACAAAAATGGCAACTAAA
This sequence comes from Hetaerina americana, assembly GCF_022747635.1. Lineage (NCBI taxonomy): Eukaryota > Metazoa > Arthropoda > Insecta > Odonata > Calopterygidae > Hetaerina > Hetaerina americana. The sequence goes on along the minus strand of NW_027287030.1, from coordinate 3,792,157 downwards.
TAAGGCTTAAGGAGTAATGACAACATACCAGGCCATTTCGAACGAACCTTGGCGCGGCCGTTTATGGGTATTCTGATTCTATCGTTCGTCCATTCCTTGTAAATCCTACCTCTGACCGCCCCTACCTAATGGTGCAAATGACCTCCTCGGTCCGTCATCACCCCGAATAGCTGTTCTTACCGATTCTTAGGGAAAATAAGGCGACATGAATCAAACAAAATAGTGAACGATGCGTTACTGCACGTTTTTAGTCCGTAATCGATCTAACTCTACCTCCCGACCCAACTAAAGCTCTCCAGTTGGGAGAAATCAACAGATAGACGCCATCCCTTCTGCAAATCGAAACCCCTTAGCGATTTCAAGTGTACATACATACACGCTATCATATATTACACTTCAAACCGCAGATAAGGACGTGCGGAAAATAGCGTGAGAAAAATGGGAAAGATGAATTTGATCAAGAATTTCAGATGCCATTATTTTAAATTAATGGGGATTGAACACCTGCGCCCATTTCTTCTTGGTTGTGAACCCCTATATAGTGTATTGAAATGTAATGAAATAATTGACTTTGTAATTCCACACACTTTATTTAAAAACACGACCCAGGTTTCGACGTTGAACGTCATCATCAGGAACGTCATACCTGATGATGACGTTCAACGTCGAAACCTGGGTCGTGTTTTTAAATAAAGTGTGTGGAATTACAAAGTCAATTATTTCATTACATTTCAATATGTTATGCAAATTCCACAAAGTTACGCCTGAGATAACAAACCCTATATAGTGTATTCGGGAAAAATTCTTGAGATAACTCTGACCTACAGCAAAAAAGTCTCAAAACGCTTAAGTGAGGCCTCGAATATCGTTTCAATATGGCGCTATAATTATTCCCTCAGTGTCATTCAACTCGTCTGATTTCAATTTTTTCAAGCAAGTTAAATACGTGATGTAACTTCCGCGCTTCAAGCAGCAGCGATTACTCGTTTTCCAATAATCAAGCCACGTTCCCGTTCGCGCAGAGCAATTTTTTATGCATTGAGCAATTTTCCATCATGCCACAACGCTTAACAACTAAAAATTCTTGAGATAAAAACTTTAATAGATCATTATACAATTAAACAATTCAATAAAAGCATCTTGATTGCAAGTGAAAATACCGATTACTAAGATAGAAATCAGAAAAAAATATATGCAACATAAAAAATTCAGCAAATTAAAGATCAGTTATCACCACGGTAACCAAAGGTTTGAAGGAAGGAAGGAAGCACACACAGATGAAGAGGGACTTGCTTCAGAGTAGGATGCTGGGTTGTGTTTTTTATGAGAAACAAAATATTTATTTTGTAGTTGTGCCCATCTAAAACCTACCTTAATCGGTAGATTACATAATAATACCATAGTGCGGAGCTCAATTAAGGAGATGGCAGTCGCAATTCACACATCTACAGTAATAAGATGAGGGGGGGCAGCACCCTTTCCTAAGCCACCTGCGGTTATCCCCGAGGAAATCACACAGTTCGGGTTTACCCTGGGATTATCCACGGTCACGAGCCGGACATTAAGCCGGTATCCGAGTCAAAGTAGCAAGCCACACGGCCCGCTGGGACACCACACAGTCTATAGATCAGATAAATACGCTCCCTTGGCGATAAGGGTATAACACAACATTGGAACGATTCGGTTAATATTAGCAAAATATGGATCAAGTAAAGATCAATGTAAATCGGCCTTTCTCAAAATCCTTCACATGGATTGATATGTGAAGCGATAGTCATCTGGAATGAATAATCAGATAATCTTATCGAATGAAAATGATCGGGACAATTGTCCGCCGAAAACAGTGCTCGTAAGCCTGGTGTGGCCCTCATTCCGATCAAAGAGGCTTTATATAGCCATTTGGAGAATGAGGAATGCCGAATTGTGTCGTCATCACCTCCATGTTTTCAAATATATATACATATATAATGTATATCAAGATAGCACCATGGAACAAAAACAAAAAAAACACAGAAGCTCCTTCCTTCTCTCCCTTGAGAAAGCTGACTTGACCTACGAAAATATATATATATATATATATATATATATATATATATATATATATATATATATATATATATATATATACATATATTATTAGGTAATCTACCGGTTAAGGTAGGTTTTTGGATGGACGTAATTACTAATTAAATAATTTGTGGCCCCTAGCAAAACACAGCATCCTACTTTACATCAGGTCCCTCTTCATCTCTGAGTACTTTCTTCCTCCCTCCATCCCGTATAACATCCCTATCCTGTTCCTTCCCTTTCCTCGTTTGCCCAACATTCTACCCTCTATCACAGTCTTCAACATCCCACTGCCGGTCAATACCCCCTCCATCCACTTTTCCTGCCTCCACAGGATTTCTCCCAACAAACCCCTCTCTTCTCCCACCATACCAAGTACTTCCTCATTTGTTTTCTTCTCTGTCCATTTCACCTTCTCCATTCTTCTCCACACCCACATTTCAAAAGCCTCCAGTCTACGTCTATCCTCCTGCTTCAATGACCACGTTTCCGCACCGTACATAGCTACGCTCCATATCAAAGTTTTTACGAGTCTTTTCTTAACATCCTTACTCAAAGTCCCCGTCATCAACTCCCTCCTCCTTGTGAAAGCCTCTTTGCCTAGCGCAATTCTTCTCCTTACGTCCCTACTACTTTGACCGTGTTGGTCCAAAACACTACCGAGATACGTAAACTGCTCTACCTGCTCTAGTTTTTGCCCTCCTATTTTAATGTTAAGCTTGCCCTTTTTCTTTCTAGAAAATCGCATAACCTTTGTTTTCTTAATATTGATTCTCATCCCATACCTGTCGCACTGAATTTCCAATTCACTCAGCAATGCTTGCAGCCCCTTGGCTGACTGACATACTAAAGCTTGGTCATCAGCAAACCTAACTGATTTTACGAATTCCCCACCCACTTTCATTCCTACCTCGAGTTCTTCCCATGCCTCTTTGATCATTTCCTCTGCATACAGGTTGAACAGCAACGGTGATAATGGGCAACCCTGCCTCACACCCCTTCCTAACACTGCCCATTCTGACTCCCCGTTTCTCACCCGCACCTGAGCAGTCTGAGACATGTACAGGTTGCGGATTAGCCTCCTTTCCCTCCAATCTATTCCTATTTTCTGCAATATACTCATTAGTTTTTCCCAATTCACCCTATCAAACGCTTTTTCGAAATCTACGAAACAGGCAAATGCCTCCTGGTTGTGTTCTATATTCCTCTCGATTAATAATCTCATTACTGCAATGGCATCACGCGTACCTCTCCCCTTCCTAAACCCAAACTGATCATCCCCTAAGTAATCATTTGCCCTACTCTCTATCCTTTTGTTTATGATCCTGAGAACAACTTTAGCTGCGTGGGATATCAAACTAATTGTCCTATAGTCCTCACATGACGTGGCCTTTACCTTTTTCGGAATAGGAACTAAAACTGATCTCACAAAGTCTTCCGGCCAGATTCCCTCCTCGTAAATACTACGGATCAGCCCATATAGCCTCTTCCTCCCACATTTTCCTAAGCATTTTAAAAGTTCCACGGGAATGTTATCTACCCCCACGGCCTTATTTAGTTTCATCTCCCTTAGTGCCCTTTCTATCTCATGGTCTAGTATGCCTGGACCTAAGCTGTCCTCCTCTACGTCATTTTCTTTTTCAATGTCTAACTTTGTTGGTCTGAGTTCTTTACCATACAGTTCTTCTATATACTCCTTCCATCTCTCTTGGATCTTTCCTGCGTCAACTATTACCTTACCCGCCTCATCTCTAACTGTTAGCATAGCTCTTCCTTTCTTGCTTCCCGATAACTTTGCTGTACAGCGCACCGATTTCACCCTTCCTCTGCAGACTTTCCATATCCTCGCACTGCGTCTTCCACCATGCTTCTTTTGCTTTATTTGTTGCCCGCCTCAATTTATTGTTCAATTCTTTGTACTTCATTTTGCCTAATTCTGTATTTATATTCTTCCATTTTCTCCGCTCATCATATATATATATATATATATATATATATATATATATATATATATATATATATATATATATATATTTAACACGTAGGGTAGATGTTGGAAGTGGAATATTGCACGGCACTTCTCTCACCCTCTGCCCTCTCGTTCCCTTTTAAATAGCATACGAGCACATGAGTGGACGAGATCGGCAGGGCACGAGGGAGCGGCCAAACGCCACTTGCATCCAGGATGGAGGGGTCATCGCGGGGGGAGGGGAAGGGGGAAATTAGGGTGGAGTGGGATGAGTGAAAAAAAAACAACAGCTCTCTCGACTGTATACTACAGGCAAAGCAAACTCTTCTCCTCTCCGCCGCCCCTCGAATTAGAAAGTATCCCCGAGACGACCCAGTTAAAAGAAGCGTGACTGCGGCGGAGAGAGAGAGAGAGAGACAGAGAGAGAGGAGAGAACGAGAAAGGGAGACTCACGAACGGTTGGAGGGGAATGGCTCACGGGAATGGAGTGGGGCAGGGTGGGGAGAGCCTGGAGGGGGGAATCATTCCAAAAAGGAGCGAGAGATCACCCAGGCAAGTCGCTGAGGAAGTGCGGGGGGGGATAAGGGGGGCGACGAAAAGCCCCCACCGTCCCCCTCATCGTTCCCTCAATCGGAGAGGAAACCGGTTCTCCCGGGAAGCGAGACGGATCGGGGATTGCGAAAGTGAGAGCGGGTGGGGGGGTGGGGCATTCGGACCCCCCCCCACGCCTGACGTCCCTCTCCAACCGTCCACGTTGGTTCGGGTGGGCAAAAGTCGACGGCTGTGTAATTCGTGAAACGGGAAAACGACAGGAGGCGGCGGGTCAGACATCGATACGGGAATATCATTGTTATCACCACTGGTCCATCGGGAACGGTATTCGATGCCTTACGTACTGCCGTATTTCCAAAACCAGTCAAATTGAAAAAGAATCATACTTCCGCATTATTTCATATTAAAAAATATTTTTTGAAGCTCTCCATAATCACTACATCCTTTAATTCTATCCCTAAATGCGATTTTTTTTCTTCCGTCGAACTCGCTTCCCTAAGATTGAAATTCTCCCTTCAATCAGTCTTAAAACAAGACCAAAGTAAGTCTATTAGAAAGGTAAAGCACGGTTGAATTTGCCATAGTCTTTAGCAATAATACTGATAAAGTAAAACACACCAACTATTGCATGATGCATATAGGCATGCCTGTGTACGTGCGGGTGAGTTTTTGTACACACGCATACAAATGTGTATATATATTATATGTATAATATAATATATATATATATATAATATGTTATACATATATATGCTATAAATATATATGATATATATATATATATATGATGTGTATATATATATATACCTGTATATATATATATATATATATATATATATATATATATATATATATATATATATATATATATATGTAAAAGTTCATATGCTTAGGTTAGTGATATATATTCATATTTGTGTATGAGTGAATATGTACACATAAACAGCTCTTGAATTAACACACCCGGCCATACACCACTGCGAAAGCTTTAGGGGTGTCGGGTAGACGTTGATCTTTTTAGCGTCCGGAAGAGACGACGAGGTTTAGCGATGTGCCGATGCCTCTGATAGAATTATGTTGGTTGAGAATCCTGGAGGGAATAGATTGAACAGACGATGCTCAAACACAAAAAAATCATAAGTATGAGAATATAGTAAGACGGAAATTCTAAAGGCACATGACAAAAGTGACCTATGAAGATATTGAGATGTGGTATGTTGTAGGCTGGGGAAACATTTTGGAGGTCATGAAAGGGGAGGGGGATTGGAAAGTTAGAGATTAAGACGAAAATAGTGTTTTTGCTGGGCGGAAGGGATGCAAAAGCAGAGGGCCTCTCCTTAACATAATCATTTCCTCATGGAGCTGAAATTATATGAAGCGGGGACGAAAAGAAATTTCCTTTAAATTTCATATTCGATAAATCTGGAAATTTTTTCAATCCCTTCCATCACATTGGACCAATTTCAATCTTCTACCTCATCTCCAACTTCCTCAGAAAGGAAAGAGATATAGTCACGGAGGCAGGACAGTATTGCGATAAACTCAATACCATTGGAGGGCATAACTGTTTATCAAAATGTCTAAACAAAATAAAACCTGATAATGGTTAATGTAAACTGCAAATAAGAGAACATCCCATCAACTAGCGATGGGTTTTCAGCATTACTTCGGATTACGTGTACAAATAATGCCAATGGACAAAAATAATTAACCAACTATCGCAGAATCAGTTAAATGTGATAGATATTTAAATTCATTCACGAAATATATTGCTTGAAAAAATAATTAACCAACTATCGCAGAATCAGTTAAATGTGATAGATATTTAAATTCATTCACGAGATATACTATATTGCTTGAAAAAGTTAAACCAATCCCAAAGCCCAGGGAAGATAAGGGTTTAAATTCCTCTCGCACTAACGTACTATTCTCAAGGATTGACAACAGCAACATGGTAATAATTCAGTTTGACAGTTCTTCCATGACCTAATAGCCTATCATTCACTTTTCAAGATTTAACAGAGAGAAAAGTTGCCAAAACCAATTTATGATACCAAACATTCATAAAGTTTCAAAAACATCGTTTCCAAAGTTGACTTCAATAATTTTGGGACTGAAAACGACAAAAATTGGAAGTTTTGGAATTGAACCCGACAAAAAAGACTAATAATGGTCATATTTTAAATTAAATTGCTTGCCTATTAAATCTATTTGAAAATGCAATCGATGGTACATTTGTTTCTGTAAAAGTATAATGAATCTCAATCTTTTTAATAATTTCTCAGTACAGTCCGAATGTATCCCAGTTAATTCTTCAACCGTAACATTGTTTAACACATTACTCCAGTTAACTGAGTAATTGGATACTTTCTTGAACGGTATTTAATTTTTGGAATATCATCGAATTCTCTGACCGAATTTCCTTTCTCGATGTTCCTCGACGCTATTTTGAAAGAACTAAAAGGCACAACGAAGTCGTTACTATCACCATAAGTCCCCAGTTTACGGTGAAAATGTTGCAATTATTTAAAAATACATTACACTGCAATCAATGGCTGATTCAAGTACCGGATTCATATATTTGATGTGTCAGGTTGTCTTTTTGAACGAAGCAGGGAAGTGTAGCGATGGTCAATCCGTGTCTAGCCAAAACCTACTTTAAACAACCATCAATAATAATGATTAATAGGAAACATGTCAGTCTCAGTTAAAAGCTGAAAACACAACGAATCACCAGTTTTACTAACGGAGCGTGATATTTTTTCTATTTTTAGAGATGGTCATTGATGATAAATGGCAGTATCAGCAAGACACATACATGTATAAGAGCAACAAATAAAACCAACTCTTCGGTCTGCTCCTGTCGAAGCTCAGAAGCAAGTAGAACGAAACGTTGATTCTTTTTAAAGTTTAAGTTACTTAATAAGCACCGGGAAATTTCGATAAAAAGAAAAAAGCGAAACGACTGCGACGAATCCATATTATTTTAGAGTGAATGCTACTTTATAGTTATGAGTCCAGGGTATCTAACAACATTATACACTTGTTCCAATGCCAAACTAACAGAAAAATATAAGAGCCAAATTAACGAGTTGAAGATGAATATACACGCGGATGGGAGGGTAACTATCATTCATTTCGAGCGGCAATCAAGTATTTGTACTTACCCTCTTAATCACAAATGCGACGTGGGTGCATTCAGTGACCAAAATCATTAAACCCTACATCCTAATGTGTCCGGTAAACGCCAGCAAGACCGATGATCGACCCTTGGCAATAAGTCTAGTGACCTTGTGTTGTTTTACCTCCCATTTGCCCGCTAAGGGACTGCCGCTGTCTCATCATTTTTTATTGTGGCATACGATATACTCGTACGTCTACAAAACACCTGGCAAACCACCGCAAGGTCGTATACCGGGAGATTGCGAGGTAACAATTATTCCCTTGGGTGCATACACATACTTCTGCGGCGATGAAGAAGAGATACGTGGCTGAAAAAAACAGTGCTGTGCCGCGATGTCACTCGAAAATCTTCAGCGCATATGAAAAAGCGTACATAACGGAACGGCTGGATCATAAATGAAGAAATTGGGGTGTTGTGGCAACTACAACATACTATCAACCCTTATTTTTAAGGCATTTATGAAATTTAGCGATAAATTGAGCAGGTACTGCTTAAATGCAAATGCACAGGTATGTAAGTGGTACAAAAGATGCTTACAATATTCATTTTAGCGTGATGATGATTCTGACAATTCCGTAAGGCACGACATTTCCAGAATCGTACATATTCCTTATAAAAAAACTCCGCCAACATATTTCCGCACCTACATTTGAGAGATTGTCAAAGGTTCCTACAACACATTCCAGGCACTATATACATCTCAATCACTTGGTGGAATTCTTGGACAAATATTACCGGTTAACGAACGCAAATGCAATGTTTAGCAATAGATGGCTCCTGACACGTCTTCAGCGCGGCCATCAGATACCCGCGAAGAAAATGGCATTTGAAGTTCGCTTGAACGTAAACATTTTCTTATAGTGGAAGCTTTCACCTTAATTATTTGCATCGAATGCATACTATTATGCTGTGCAACGCAATCAAGTGATTCAATTCAATGCCCTTATATGTATGCAAATGCCCAACCGCCTCTTTCTAATTTCCCCAGGAAAATTCCGCCACCACTATATTCGCAGGTAACCTAACCACTAAGTTAAGGTAGGTTTTGGCGGCCACAGACAACGAACACTCATTATTTTTCTTTTCTTTCCTCCACCACCGTGAGCTTATTGTTTTAGTCGCCAGGGCTCATCATCCATCAGTTACCGTCCATAATTCTATGGGAAAATAATCGAGGTGGTTTCCCCGTTAATAATTCCTCCAAATTTTTTTCTAACGTGACAACAACAATTAAGTGAGCACCCCGATGGAGCAGACCCCATTGCAGGCGCAAAACTGAATAACAAATGCAGCGTGAACTGCCCTTCGTCTGGCTCTTATTAGTAGTCTTTTACCTATCTGGTTGACCCTACCATGGAGAAGTCATCATTGCTCCCACCAGCACACCTCTTTGGGTCTTCCGAACGCCCAAGCTCTTCCACCACAACAAGGAAGTACTCCATGGGTTGGTCCTCTACCAGATCAATTCTTATTCCTCTACACCAAGTCAATTTTCTTTATCGTATCGTATACCCAAAAACCTACAATCTATGCTCATTCCTTTTCCTCAAGGATAGAGTTTCGAAAACATATAACACCATGCTTCTTGCTGAATTCTTGACCAATATGATGTTCGAAGAATGGCATAATCCAACAGGGTAAAGTTGGAACTTTGAATTGAATGAGAGCAATGTGGGAGGAGCATGCATGGTAAATGACAGCAAGAGTCAATTTTTTCAGAAACGAAAAATTTAAGGGCTCAGTGTCTCAGAGGTTTGAATTTCGCTAAGAAGCCATCCTGGTTCAAAACGTCACACGTTTGCTGACCTTTTTCAAACTTCTTCGACCTCAATGTCACCCTCTCTCGCTAATTTTCAACACGCCCCCACCCCACGGACTCATTACGTCACACACTTGGGTGTCGTCCGAGAAATATCAGGACAAGATCTACGTCGAAAGGGTAACCCACTTTCAGCAGTGTGCTCTCAAGCGACACCCATTTGACCCGGCCAACTTAATAAATAATCGAGGCGCTCCGAGCGCAATTGATCCCGCGGTCTTTTCGCGGAATTTAAACTGCGCAAGTTGGCAGCTCTGAGGAGTGAAGGAAGGTATTCGTTGGATTTCTCCAAGCTCTGTGTCGGTCATATTCCAAAAAAGAGTTCAAGAGTTTCATCGGGAGAGGCGGCCGAGGGAAGTGACGCGACACCATTACGATTTCTCCTCTCATTCCCACACTCCAAGCATGTTGTATCTGCATTTATGTAAAACCTAAAGACTCGCTCACAGGTAGTTTCCTAATTATGCAAACCCCGATTTTCATTTTCATTCGCCATGACTTCGTAAAATAACATTGATAGTTTTCAGCGAAACGACGCCCTTCGATATTTAAGGTCCTTTTAAGACGCGTGGGAAAAGATCTCTTCGTTAAAACGAACGGCAATATTGAACCAAATGGATTCATTTGAAAGCTTGCAGTCCAGCTTTATGATTTATTACCCGCGCAATTACACGCGTACTCTAGAGTATTCATGGAACTGAACATTACCTCAACAATATGATCTGTAACTGCCATATCCCTACCTTTAAATGAACATCCTGGTTGTGGTATGTCCTCCTAGTTTAATTTCAAATTGATTTTACAATATTACCAAAAATATTCTCATTAATATCCATCCAAGAAGCACTTAAAATAGTTTGAACACTGCTAATTAACTTTCTAATTATAAATTTAAAGAAACTGCGGGAGGTGCCGCGACAGTAATTTTCAACTAAGTCACCCGCTAATTCGTATTACGATGCAACAATTTCAAACTTTTAAAATCATTCGGGAATGGAACCCGGGCCCTCCGGCCAGTAATCCAAAGCTCTACTCCTGGAATACCGCAACCCCTAAATATTATATATTTTACTTTTATTATAATTTACATATACTATGGGTATTCAAGCGATTACAGATATTACATATTGTAGAAACATTGCTATTCTTTGAGAAATAATTAAGCACTTTCGTAAGATTAAAACATGTTGGCCTCTACACTTTTCCTTCCTCAATCTTCCATGTTATTCACTATGCCTATTCTCTTTCCTCTCTTTCCTGCTATGCAAGAATCCTCATCCCGCGAAAGCGTTACTTTACTTTAAACTCCCAATTACTATAGGTTTCACCTGCCTCTTCTTCATTCTTTTCCGAAACGACCTTATCACTCCTAAAAACTACGTCCACCAATACTTTGTTTGCCTCCTCCTTTTCCATATTGCGTTCCCCATTAATATCAATTACCACTCGTCAAAACCTTTCAGTATAAGCTCGTCCTCTTTGCACGACGACCGTCCGAACAGAACGATGATATGTTACAAACGCAATGTTACGTCAATTTTTCATTCACACGCATTACTATGAGTGCTTATCGACCGATTCCCTATTCTTTGCATATGCTTATACGGACAAAGAAATTCTTCCTAATTCCCTCATCACTATCTACATAAATTATCGTCAATAATACCCCAGCGATTAAGTCACGGCCACGACCGCTCCAATTTATCCGCCCTGCTTTACTTGATGAGTTACCCTTCACACTTCCTAATAATCTAAAAATAGATCATAACACGATCGAGAATAAATAACGAGAAGGCGCACACACGAAATTATCTTTTTTTCCCTTTTTTCAAGAAGACGCGCGACAGGTGGTTCGTAAGAATCGAAATAAGAATTCGATCAAAATGGTTTCGGTTTACTAATTTAAAAAGTCAGTGAAATATAATCGTCCACTGAGTGTTGTCCCGTGAGAATTAGAACGTAAAAAATTCGATCCAAGTATATTCCCTTCAAAAAACTCTTTCACAGACGAAAACCGCCACGTTCACGTAGTACCGAGATTTTCTGGAAACCACCACCGCTAAGATAAGGGTTTCCCATGCGAAACTCGAGGTCAACAGTCTGCAGATGGTGTCGGCAAGCTTGGAAGGGGCGAGGGTTTTACACCTTAATCTACGAAATATTCCGCAAACCTCAGCAAAGAGGGTAAGACAGGGGGTGTTGGTACATGAGCCTTTTTATGTTCGAGTGTTATGTATTAACTTACATCTAAATATTTAATTGCACATGCAAAAATACACGTACTCAAATTTACACGTATCCATGCCTCCCTAAATCATGGAATTAATAGGTGTTGACTGTATTTATACACCGTAGGATCAGAGTCTTGATGCGACTACAAATAGGAGTATATTACCGAAGTTTGAACCACAGAATATTATCTGAAATTTCATTTTCGAAAAATTAGGGCAATTTTTTATCCAAATATCAACTTTACTATCCCTGCATTAATGAACGTTTCGTAAGTATCACATTTAAATGACATCTCCGATTCTCACTTCATTCCGTATGGTATTTTCTGGTTTTACTAGTAGGTTCACTTAATGTAATTAACTAGTAGATTCACTTAATGGATACTGCGAATTTTGCCGATACGTCGAAGGGGAGGAATTTCCAGAAAACTGAAAGAATATTGTTATAACCTCCTACTCCATAATCGCCCGTTTTAAGAAATAACCGCATTGAAACATAAAACTAACTATAAAAATAGTAAAAATAGCGAAAAAACATTTCGAAGTTTCCGAACTTCGGTCAACTAACTACGAGCGCTTAGAACTGCCGACCGATTCGATTTATTAGAACAATGGAACTTTGAGTGATATAACCTGGCCACCTGTATTCATAGAACTAAATGCTACAATCATTTTGTCAACTTCAAACATGCACTGAATTCATTGCATGAAGCTATCAATTTAATTTTTACCTAAATAGCTCTACAAGAGAGAACACCACGCAAAGTGGTCGAAAAAGAGGTCAAAAGACATGTTTTGCCTAATTTCGGCGACCGTAAAATTAAAAAAAATGCAGTGCACTCACATAGATATATTGAGTATTATATTTTCAATGTGAATATAAAAATTTTTAAACTTACCGCATGCCATTGAATGATGAACAAAAGGGCCATTAAGCCTGCCTTTTATCTATTTAATCGACTAATACTGAATCTGGTCTAATTTCTGAAATTGTCTTACCGTGAAACATTTCAACCAGTCCGATTTCCGTGAATATAGAGAGTAAATTATCTCTTCCCATTTGTGAATTTCCTTTTTTATTACCTCCTCAATTTTTTTTTTTTGCTTTTCACAATGACGGCCCATAAAATAAAGGATTGCCCATGCATACATTTCCTCACACATACAGCCTTTCATTAACAGCGATTTATCACGTCCGGCCATGAAACAATCGTTTGAGTACGAATATTCTTCCTACGAGTATATAACGGAGACCGCTCACATACTAAAAACATTCTATTTTCACAACTTTTTACGAAAAATCTCAACTGGGGAAGTAGCTGATAAACCTTAATAGAATTAATTATTCAAGGGGCTAACGAAGATATCTAAGAGACAATCGACAAAATTAAATTATTTCCTAATCGGCTACTTCCTGGAAAAGAAATGCAATGAAACATTTATCGTGAAACCTTTAAACAAATATCAATTTTAACAATAATTAAAAACACGAACTTGTGGTCGAGAAATTTGAAAAACGAAATAACATGACTCAAAGTAAAGTATCACTACCCCTACGTCAATCTTAGCACAACTCTAAAACAGTTATATCCTAGGCAAAAATGCAGAATATTAAATTTCATGTAACATAGATTAATATACTTAGTGCTATCGTCAAAAAGGCCATTCTCGTCCGTAAATACACACACGGGCTTCTGAGAAATGATAAAAAGAAATTCGGTGGGCAATTTTTTTTAAATTCCAGCTGAAATGACCGAATCATTTTTCCGTCTGCCTAAACTATTTTACCTCACATAATTTGAGCCGATGAAGTAATAAATATTTGGAGGGTAAGTATACGAGGTATAATCGGTTGCATACTTGATGATATTTCACCTTTGAAGAGGATGAGGAACCAATGGAAAAGTCATCGCCAGAACCCTGTAACGGTGGCGTCAAGTTGATTAAATATCTCATATAAATGAACATCCTACATAAATAAACTTGGTCTTGTAGTTTAGAGGAATGGATCACCGTTCATACTAAATATTATTCGCCTGAATTTCAAACCAAACCCGTGTAGGTTGGTGTAAAGATGAAATCAGTTATTTCAGTATAACCTCGTACATTAGAGAAGCAAATTAAGTTAAAAATATACAATGATGTACATAAAAAGTTACCGACTTTCGTGTGACTCGGACCTCTACAATAGTCTTGGCCCAGGATGTCGATGGCATAAAACACTATGCAACATCGATTGACGATAGCTTAAGACGCACCACGGAGTATTTCAAGAAACATGTAATCTATCAGTCCTGAGCGGTCATTTTGCGTTTTAAAATTGCTTTATATTACTTCGTACATTCGCTGACGTTTCTAATCCAATATTTGAACATGCACTCGTATTATGACCGATTGATCCTGGTGAAAATGTTTTAATGGCATGTCACGTGGAGAATTCCACAAGAAATTTTCATATAATTCAAATTTTCAATATTTTGGAAGCACCGTATAACCCAAACAAATCAATTATCTGTATTTACACCTGTTTCAACATGTATGGCAGATTATAATCTTACCTTTTCATCTCTTAACTCATAAATCTACTTATACGTATTGATTGAAAGGTTTTCTCCAATCACGTAGACATAAATGTCGATTTAAAAAAACAATAAGCATTATTTAGACCTAAATGAGTCACGGAAAGGATAAATTGATCTTCTTACAGCCTCTTTTTAGACTGACCATATAAAATTAATATTCCCTTAAGCCGCGAAAAGTTATGAATTATGGAAATATTATTTAACATAGTCCGTCTAAATTCTCTAAAAAACCTCGAGTCGCTTTCAAATGCCCTCTCATCGTCTGAAATCATATTTTGCATCTATTAAAGGTAAGCTTAGGATGAAAAATAAGAATTACTCCGTTAGCCGTGAACGTCATCATTTGTCCCCATAACTTGCTTCTTCGGTTCTTCGCACTTTCCACCTACCTGCATGCTGTCTACAAATCCTATTCCCTTCTTTACTCCATCCCATCAATCACGGCATCAACAACTCAAGCGAAACCATTAACATGGATCGTATGTAATACATACATTTTAACGAATCCTGTCGTGTCGGAATAAAACCACATATCTCCAAAACACGCAATTCATTGCACACACCAACTAAATACGAAAGTAATTTCTTCCGCCATATTCAGTTTCTGCGGACGGTTCTTCGTTTTATGTGAATGAATGGCTCTTCGACGTGTGAATATCTCCATGGAAAAATCGGGAGAATTTTTAAGTGTTCTCTTCGGTGACAAGAATTGAGCTTGTGTAATTAGGCTTTATCAGGAAATAGCGCCATATATATAATAATATATATGGCTCTATAATAATATATAATATGAATATATATATATATATATATATATATTTATATATATACACACACAACCATTCAAACACGAATAGATATTAGGAAAAGGAACGGACACAGGAGAGGTGGAGAAGGCGGAATCGAGCAGATCACAAGCGCAGCAATATTTGTCCCGGTCAAGGTAACATTTTTGCGCTTGTGGTCAGCTCTATTCCGCCTTCCCCACCTCTCCTGTGTTCGTCCTTTATGTGTGTTCCTATCTTTTTACCTTACATCTATTTCCATGTGAATGAATATATATATATATATATATATATATATATATATATATATATATATATATAATATATTTATCTTTATATTGCTTTCCAACTCGGCCGGGAGGCCACCCGTTCCCTGTCCCCCTTTCCGCCGGATAGATGCAGGCCTCTTGGCTACGACTTGGCCAAGTATCGGTAGATTCTGTCCAAACGACGCGGGACAAGGTCACCCCGCGGGTCGAAGGACCGAAGGGGGGGGGGAAGTTGCAGAGAATACTGAGAAAGGGGATGATGGAGAGAGAAGGGGACGTAGGTAGATATGACGGCCAGTGGAGAGGGGGAAGGCTAAGGTGACGGAAGATGGTTTTTCCGGAAAATTCCACGCGAGAGAGAGAGGGAGCCGCTGCCGCAGCACACGCCTCGGAAGAAGACATCCCTTCCGGGCAGATGAAGAGGGAGCTTCTCGAAGGAAGTTCGCGAGTTTCGCCGTCTCGTGAACAAATAAACCGAGCCTTGGGCAGAGGAAACTCGTGCGATATGAATTCTCGACACATGTTCGAAAATTTCATATCAACCAGATCGATAAGGAGAATTTGAAAGAATCCATTAATAGAGTATACAGGATGTGTAGATAATAACCTATTGACGATAATGGCTTTACAAACCAAATCATATATCTATCTATAAGATCAAAATGACAGTTGCCGTCGATATGATTACATTTTTATCATGGTCTTATTGTTAATATTAAGGATGCCTCATAAATAGCAATATGTTAAATATTATCAACTTGGACGATTTGTCCCAAAATGATCTTTACTTTCGTTGCCACCTCGATAATCAATTTTTGCCGAAGTTCAGCATTAGAACATGAATATCGCAGAGCAATACTCCAGAAGGCCTAAGGCAGGAGCCTTTGGACTCCTAGTGCGCCTAATCAATTATAAATACGCGTATATTTTCCGGTTTCCCTCTGGGGTGCGCAATAAGGCTCATATCGTCCCCTGTAGAAATATGATCGATGAATTCATACGCAAACATCAATACCAGACTTTTATCCTCGGCTATTACGATATGCAGAGAAAATAAAAATTCGAGCAGACCGCAAAATAATGTTAAGAATTTAACACCGATTTCACGAATGTTGCACCAACTGTAGTCTACGTATTCTTGAATAAAATACTAAAAAAATATAAGGGTTCGCATTCATTAAAAATGCACGGAAATAAATATTATTCAAGTTATACACTCCAAAGGAGCGGATGAAATATCACTCTACACCTGAATATCACCCCGTTATATGACTAAGAGTCTCGTGACCGATAGCATTAAGCATTGGCCATCAGGAGCAACTTACAAAATAACCTTGAAACCATTATGATTACTTTGACTTTTGTGGATTTTCATTAAGTAATTTGGTTAAATCAACTATGTAATTACTATGACTGCGATCTTTTACAACGCTTTGTCCAACATTCATCTTCCCTGAGCTTCTAATTGAGGCCTCGCCAAGGAACGGAGGGTTATAATTATTCCCTATGCGTTTTCATTCAACTCATTTGACATAATTTGCATTTATTCCGGAAGGTATATCGATCATGCTGTCATTCCGTAACCGGACCCCGTACCAGATTCCACATTAAAAACCAAGCGCTATCTTCCTGCAAACACGGGAGATGAAAAATGACAACCGCGACAGATAATTGCATCAAGCTTTGTAAGTAACGAATTAAACTCAGGGATAGGGAGGGAATTTCTCGGTTACAACCCTGCCCAAAAAACAGTTTTATTATCTAATGTTATACAAAAACTTCAACGATTGAAATTTTTTATTAAAGCAAAAGATACCAGAGTTGATTGATAACGTATATTTTGTAGCGTGTAGAGTGTAAAAATATACTTTGATCAATGAAGGTATAAAGTAATCCATTTCCTCTAAATTAGATACTAAAATAATATGGCCATTATCGGCGCCAGATTTGACTAAGCAAAGGCAAAGAAAATAATTCCAATGAAAAAGTGCACACTTGCGTAAATTCAAATAAAAACCCCGAGAAAGAACGTGAAAATTAAACAGGAAACCATTTCCATCATATGTGTTCAGTAATTTGTTTGGGTGCAGAGTTTGAAGCTGAAAATGAATTAATTAAACGTTTTATAGGAATAAGTTAAAGGGTTCAGAAATAATTGTACATAGATTTTAGGATAGGCGAAATTGAACGATGTACACAACGAATACGACAATAATTGATTTAATAAACCTTCCAATCAGTTTAATATTGTCTTAACTTGAATGAAACTAAGACATGTTCATACATTTGGTAATACACACAATTTAATGACGAAACTACTCATCACAATCTAAACACTACCATTACCATGATCTCAGTGATCAACAGTGCAATCCATACAGTCCTACGCGGTCTCATTCATGGAAACATTACGAGCCAACACTTGACTGAAAGAACTACCGCAGTGGAAGCACGCCAATACGAGAAATTATTTTTCCTACACCAATAGGAATATAAACAGACGAACAAAATGTAATTTGTGATTCACTTCTGTCTCCTAGAGAAATACGACGTGACGAAGGATATGGCATTACTGAGGCAGATTAGTCCCTTGAAACAAAGGACATTACTAAATTACATTATCCAGCAAGAAGGATAAAAACTATTATCAATTGCTAACTGGCAAGCCTAGATTAAACGCATCAACGAATTTGAAAGTCAACTACAACTGCTTAACATTAAATTCATAAAAAAATATACAAAAGCGTTTTGGAGGGGAAAACAATTTCACCGGCGGATAATTTTCGTACCCAGAAAGATTGTAACTCAAATTCCATGTCGCTTATTCATTATCACATCACAGATAGAACATCGCGCACCTGGATTCGAATCACGCGCAATAAAAAATCCAGTTGAGAAAAATAAAATGCAATTATGACACGAAATAAAAATAAATAACCGTCTTTACGACGACTTAAAAAGTAGATTGAATTCATTCATCAAAGAACCGGCCGTCGACCTCAGGATTGGCCTGACGTAATCTCCACGCAATTCCCCTAACGACTAGCCAATTCATTTCTACATGTACTTTCGCTTTCCCACTTGCCATCACTAGGTTAACACATCTCACTCGGTGGTTCCTTCGGGCTGGGTGGAGGTGCTGCGAAGAGCGTCTCGACGAAAGAAAAAAAAATACCTTTCAAACTAACATTTGAGCAATCAGTTGGGCTTTGCTGGCGAGTTCCTCTTTTTGTTAAAAACAACTAAAATTGACATTTCCCATATCATCATCTAATCGCGTTAAGGAGATACCACATGAGCACATATCGAGGCGTTCATCATGGTAGGTTATCAATCCTAGGATTGGGTTGCAGCGTCTCTCCAAACTATGCTGATCCCTCACAATCTTTTCATTCTTAAAACTGATCCCCTTAACTCCTAGCACCGACCTTTTTCATTACATTCTTCTCATTCTTCATATGTTGAGGCGTTGCCTTCATTAATTATTTTTCTGATGCTAATATCCCAACGCTTGCCTTCGGTGTAATATTTATGATGCGCCAAAGAAAACTAAACATGAAAAGTTCTCAAATTCGATGCCTCGAAATATCATTCTTTCATAATAGAGTAGTATTTCGCCTGACAACAAGTTTTCTAACCAATTGCTGGTTGGAATTATTAGTGAGCTTCCTATAATTGATACCGATCCGATTCTCGCGATGACATATAACGGGAGGGAGGTTTCGGGGAGGGGGAGATGGATAGGTAGAAGGATGCCAAAAGTCCACGTGACGTAAAACTTTCCCTCCTTTTCGGAACTATAAACTGAACGATACACAAACCTTGCGTAATACTGGAGTTCTCTCTCCATTAATGTACCTGAGCTTTTGCTCGGATCTGATTTTTTTGCCAGAATATCCGTGTGTTCGGAGTTTGAAGTCTAGGCCTGGCTTAGAAGACAATAGCTTTGTTTTCCTTTTACTTTAATGACAATGTATATCGTTAGGAAACGGCTACTTAAACAAAATGAATGGCAATATCATTCGCTGCCGTGGTCTGTCTCTGAACAATGAAATAATTACCATTGAATTGTATCCGACTAATGAAAGATCTTCAAGCAAAAAAAGGAGAACATTGGCGATAAAAAATTAATCATACTAAAGAAAACTACTGAACGCTCCCGCGGACTGTTTCTGAATTGAATGGCGATTGTGAGCATTTTACCTCGGCTGAGAAAACCTATCGGCAGTTAATAGAGGTTAACTTGTTAATTTCAATTGTGGCATAATCAGAAAACTTGCTGGTCCACGGCAAAAAAAATTGATTTCGCGTCATTCTAAAATGGATTCCCAGCAAGATTAACAGCATGAAACATAAATGTCCACCATAGTGAACAAATCAGCACTATTAAGAAGGAAGTGATGAATGCGAACAACAGGAATAGAGTAACGAGACCGTGACATCACTCCTTTTACTACGACATCACAAATTTCCGAATGCAATCTACAAGAGAATAAAAAACTCAAGTCACAGTCCACTTCCAGTAAGACCAGTTCGCAATTCCCTGTGTGTATGTGCGCGCGCGAATTTAACTGCAGAAAGTGAGCAGAAAGTGGAGAAAGTCGAGCAATGCAAGGGGAAGAAAAATACGCAATGAATTACGATTAAGAAAGGGGGCAACATTTTTCCCAATAGGGATTAACACATGTCCGGTTTCAGCGCCAAAAAAACCAATGGTTTTCTTTCAGAGGATTTTTCTGACCAAAATAAACACAAAAGATACCCCGTTACATCCAAGCAATTTTTAAATTCTAAAGAATACACCATAGAAGGAGGAGAGGAAGAAATATGCCTTATAATTATTACGTTAACTATAAATGATCTTTGTATTCTATGCATTACTTAAAGATCCTGTCTCCTGAATCCGCAAGAACTGGCATCGATTCGCTTTAAACGTGTCCACAGGTCCACTTAGAGGCGCCAATTGTAAATCAAAAAGATTATCAGTAAGGTATGAGATTTTATACTACCAACTATTGAGATTATTTTTTGCGACGAGTTGAAGTGAAGTAAAACTCTAGTTGTAGGCTAGATCGTAAATTTGCTAAAAAATACCATTAAATTGATTTTTTCAAACCTGCCACTTATTCCCACCTACACATATCACCGGAACAAATTCTTATTATTTTCTAGAGTACAAGGGAATAGATAAGGACATAGCACATTAACAAACATCAGAAATACTAATTTGATGAATAAATATATAATACTAAGTAAACATAAAAATATCATAAAATCAAAGACAGGAAACATTGGAAATGTTGTAGCAAATGAGAACGATGGAGAGCTAAACAGATTTTAAAGAGCTAAAGATAAAGTTCAGTGAAGAGTGGGAGGAAGGAATATCCTTATCGGACACATTTTGAGGGAAGACGGCAGTTTAAGAAAAACGTCGTTGGAATAATAAAGATTGATTAGCGCCGAAGATTAAGGCCAAGGACAATTAAGGAAAGAATTAATGTCAGTAGTGCAAAAGGAGAAAAAATTAAGGAATGAAACGGTCAACTGATGGGAGAACTGGATGCAGAGCCGTGACGAATAAACAGTACATGGGAAGGAGGGGGTACACCGATTCCATGCAAAATAGATTTCATCGGACTTAGCAATCACATTCCCTGTTCATTGAAGGACCCCTTTTTGACATACAACACGACGCAAAGTACGCGTAAAAACCTCATTTAAACCTGAAAAACATTTCAGCAATTAGTTTTAAAATATGAAGGAACGCCCCAGTTTGTGAACCAATAATTAATGGAATACAAAATACTTTTTTGATTCTTTAAAAAATATCTGATTTCAGACAATGGAGACGGCACAGGAAATTATATTGAAGGTCGAAAATGTGGTGCTCCCGAAGGATAAAGAAATGAAACGGCTATTTATAATAACAAATGGAGAATTACTTAAAAGAGGAGAAAACTTCATAAGAAGGGAAGAGGGAAACTAATTGGACATATCCTGAGGCACAATGTCTTACTGAAGATAATAAATGAGGGAAACAACGGGGGGAGAGATATGAAGAGCAAAGCCAAGGACTAATTATGAGTAGCAGGTGACGGAAAATGTCGAGACACCTAGGTACGGCACGAGCTGGCGGCAATCGTATTTGTTTGTCTCGTGTGGTGTTCGCCGCCGAGAGGACTGTTTCCCACGGAAACGACAGGTCATATGGAATAAGCGGATGGGGCGTGGATCACGTGACATCCCCTACCCATCCGCCGAGGGATCAACCGTGGACTTCCTCAACCGGGAGGGGGGACATTCACTTTCCACGGAGAGCTGGGGAGTCCGAGGTGGGGCTGGGAAATATGATGGAGAGGGGGATAAGGAAGGGGGAGAGAGGGAGGAAGCATTAAAAAAATCCAGGTACGTGCGAATTGATGCTCTTATCCTTTCTTTCTCTCGATTGTACCTCGCGGTAATGAAAAACAAATATCGGGGAAAAGATTCGGAGAAATGGCAGATGAACTATTACCATGGACTTATCGACCTTATTGACCGAACACCAACAACATATTCACTGGTATGAATAATAAATTAGTGCAAAAATTTCGCAGCTCAAGGAAAAAAAGGGGTAGGAGTTAAAAGTTTAGAAAAAAAAACTCAGGGTCAAATTCGTTTATTTCGACCGAGATTTATCGTGGGCCAAACCATTTTAGGAGGATAGTCGAGTGGGTAGAGCACGGGACAACTGGCCGGAGAGCCTAGGTTCGATTCCAGGTGACGCCTCCGGTCACCTCCAGCTTCATCCAAACGGTAAGATTTTCGATGCGTCGTTCCCGGGAACCGCAGGCTGGGCAGGGAAAGGTATTGCCTCCCTCCCCACCCTGATGTGTGATCTGGGTCACCCCCAGCTTCACCAAAGCTGTAAGATTTTGCGAGTACCAGTTCCTGGTAAACCGCAGGCGGGGCAGGGAAAGGTATTGCCCCAACACCCACCCTGATGTGTGAAATTCACACGCCGTATTGGGCTAAGTATCAGGTGAGCTCTACCCCTCGCCTATAAAATCAAACTTCGGGTTGATTACAGCGGTTGGTTGGGTAAACTCTTCGGATCTGATTTCTCAATAAATACGATAAATGTATGCTGAAAAAGGAAAGACCTCTTAAAATTCCAGCGACATTTTTAAAGCATTTTTGGCAGTCGCATATATAGTAGTGCCCAAGTAGTACAATAATTCCCAGTGCATTACACTCGTAGGAATGGGGTGCGTGTAGAAAAAGGAATGATCCTTTAACTAATTAGCCGAATCTTCGCGTCAAGTTTGCCGCGTGGAAGAATATTTCTGTTAGTAACATAAAAACACGATACCAATATATCCTAACCTAAACATGGAAAACCAGAAATTCTTCAACCTCAATCGAAATTCCTTCAGAGAAAAAACCTTCACGAAGACCGGGAAGAATTTGCAAAAGACCACTCGCGCCCGGGTATGCCTTTCTATTTATATCTTCTCTTCGGATTTAACCTTCCATTTATGTAATTCCCTTTACAACTTTAGAAAATATATTTAATTATAGCCCAGGAGCACTTAAAGGAGCTTTATGACAAAAATGCAACGTTAATTGAACCGTTGACTATCCTAATGGACGCGACAATTAAACAGAACGGGAATACACAAACAAAAATTACAAAAGTCACCCTGGTGGTTTAACCACGTGACACCCAGACATTTACGCGCTATCAGCCAATTGAAAAGAGTGGGAAGTGCCGCCCTTTGAGCCGGACCTTCAAGGACGTCCAGCCTACGGACATGAATACTACTATTCATCAGTAAGTGCCCACAATGTATAGTAAACAAAGAATGCATAAGTAAATACACTTACTCCGCTCAATATGCTAAATTATATTTCATTATTCAGTATAATTGACTTTTTATTACGAAATTTTGCATATTCAATTTCAATTCAATTGCCAATAGAGTCCGCAAGAAATATTCACTCGGAGCTCTGTACGTCCTCATAGTTGTCCCCTGGGGGTAATTCTGAAATTCGGAACCCTGGAGAAAAGAGATTCATATACGTTAGCAGTAAACTACTGGGAACTCCAATAAAGCCCTTTTTGACATTAGAAGTTAAGTAGAGTTAACATAAATCTTTTACTTCAAATTGAGATGTAAATTAATGCAACCAAGAGTTTCTTGGACGGATCTAATTCCTACCGCAAGTAGTTTATCTTGTTTAAATTACGAGATCCTTTCAGTCGGTGGGCAAGGATTTTTGCCGGACTGTGAAACCGAGAAAGGTGGGAAAACTTGATATTGAGAACATCGTGTAAATTTCAATGAATTAAAATTTGTCTAACGTATAATTAAAGGAAATACAAACCTATCGATGGTAAATATTTAAGACTGAATGTGAGAGCTCATAAAAATTACAAAGCATACGGCTGTATCGACCATATTACTGATAGCATTTCAATGGATATGAAATATACAATTTTATAGTTCTAAATCCCAAAACAGCTTTGGGAATCTATCTCTTACCCTAATGCCTTGCTCAACCGTAGAAGACTACGATACTAAATATTACCAACTTGGCAATCTCCCCTACTAAAGAATTCGAGATGAGTCACAGTCTTCCGTCAAGACGTAACTGAAGTATTCACTTAGTTGAAATTATTAACCTATGGAGGATGTTAAGATAATATTTCAACTAAAACTTAGCAAGGTTTTCGAACAAGTTCGACATTTCCTCAGCAGGAAATTAACGACGAGAAAAGCGATTAGTTTATTTTCTAATTTTGAATACATTTGTTTACCTTTCTCACGGAGACACTTCGTGATATTAATACAGTTTATGAATAAAAGTATTCGAGTTTCAATCGAATACGCAGTGGCTCCCTCAGTTTGTGTTATGACGAAATAAAAACATTTTGAGGTTTAGCTTCCGTCTTCCTAACTCCGATATATAACCTTGCACAGAGTATTCCACGAATGACATACGAAAGCAATTGAAGCTTCCCAGACGTATTGAATAGCTGGTATATTATTGCAAGAAAACAATGTCAACATACTCGTATACTATTTGAGAAATATGAAAATGAAACACTCTCGTACGGTCAGAAAATTGTCTGCTATTTCCTGATACTTTAGGTTGCCTTTTGTTTTTAAAAACCGACAACCGGAATCCTGAAAACTTTCCCATAAAATCAAAGTAAATAGCGCTCTTGTTTGGACTAATAATTATGTCAATGGAAACAGTTCAATTGTGGGTTTACTCTTCGAAGATTTCACATCGATTTATGATGACATTCATCACCTCTTCCGATTTGGTAATAGAGTGACTGACATCCAGTGACGGGACATGATCAGCACCTGATTCGGAGAGAAAGAGCTCCATAATTAGAAGCTATGAATCAGGGATTAACCCCTGCCTCACTGAAGAGAATTTGCCGGCGGCAGGCGTAGTTTGGTCGCTTCTAGGCAATTTGCTTCGAACACAGATCGCCAAATCCTAATGCATATTTGTGATTCAATATATTACAAGTATAAACGAAGGGTCAAAAACAAATCGGTGTCATTGATCGCACGATAAATAACGTTTATGACCTGGGGTGTCGGAGAATTATGAAAACATTTATCCTTATCGAAGTTAAGAAAGACATTCGCCTTAAATTGAATTTGCGGACGCATTTCCGTCGATTAAATTGATTGGGAAAAATAATGGACGAAAACAGCCAAGGTATAGTTGGCATTAGGATTAGTATACAAAGAGACCGCCCGCTAAAATTCACAAATACGAGCGCAAAGAAAAGATTTTTTTTGGCAATTTTTTTTATGAAAAACGCAGGGTTCTGTAACTTTGACCTCGAGGAGAGAAGAAGGACGTAGAATGGCATCTCTTGAGAAATGGATTTGGAGACGGATGGGTGGATTTGTTCCATCCGTACAGCTCACTCCAGCAAGATTTTTAACACAACCTGATTCGTATTCAACATATCCGATTATGGGAACCTAGAAGATTAATTTGCAAAGCAGCGAATTTGAAGACCTGACAACCCTTATTTTGATATTGCTGTGCTCGTGGTAATCTGGTAAGAATTAAAATTGAAAATTTGGTCGCGGCGATCAACGTGTGAAATTTTATGACGTGGGTGCTCTGAGATTATTCCGCGGGAATTTTCGTTCGCCGCATGTTTGTGCATCTCTTTGCGATATTCGGTTAAGACTGAAAAAACGAATGCACTGAGAGTAATGGGGATGCCGAGTGATCGAAGAAAACAATTTAGGAAGACAAAAAAAGGAAGAAAATACCGAAATTCGAAAAATATTACACTTGCGTAGTACGACCTCAGAAGTTTAGGACTAAATGTTATAATTTTCAACGGTCATATAAAATACTGCTCTATTGTTTTTACGTTTTAATCGTTCACTGATCGAAACCCTAACCAATTGGCCCTTTGGACGGCCAATCGAATACTCTTCTAATAGAACCCCAGTACCGGAAAAAATTGAACTTGGGTCAAAATTTACGAATTTCATACGACCTAAACCCTTACACTGAATAGTTAGTTTCCTCTCCAAGCATGACAATAGCAAAGCCTACCACAGGCGAAATCGCAATGGAGCATGTAATTTTTCCGGGATGTGCAAATTTTCCATCTTAGGCGTATTGAATAAATGGAATGGACGTCCTTTCAAAATTGTACAACATGACATATCTTCAAATGAAATAAATTAACTTTAAAAACATAACAGTTCAGATAAAGAAGCAATTTAAAGGGGTCCACGATCGCAGTTTCTGATTACGTTAACACCAATCCCCGAACTAGCTGAAAATGTTTGTCTCGAATTTTCTTTCCGCTTTCATCGGATTCAAATGCGGTTCACTCATGCATACAAAATACGCTGAATTCTTCTTGCCAGCGTTTTACGGATTCCGTCTTTCTTTCGAGTCTCATTTCAAAAGAAAACTTTTCATGCAACAATTTCGAAGCATAATAATCATTCGTCTTGACAGGGATTCGAACCCAGATCCCTCAATATCCATCCGAGTATTTTAGCCAGTTAGGCCACCGAAAAAAGTTCTTAAACTGAAAATTTTGGAGGCTTTTGAAGGGAAAAGATTCTGTCAAGACGAATGATTATTTATGTACACTTTGATATTGCTGAATTGCAATACGCATTAGCGGATGACTCCGTTTAAAGTTACTGTTGCGGCTTCTCCTGCAGTTTCTTAGATGTACGATTCCTATGTCTGCCTTCGTGTAAGCATGTTTCACTGCTTTTTGCCGGAATTTCGAGGCATATTGAGTTGAATGGCCACGACAACTATGAGACAACATGGGGAAATAAGCACGATAATATTTTCGCCACTTATTCTTTATACACCGCGACCTGCATCGTCAGCCAAATCGTCAAACCCCCTGGAACTAAACACTTCCGGCTATGATTAGAGAATGGAGATGGTCGTCGTTCAGGGCGATCTTACACGCATTAGCCGCCACGGATTAAAAAAATAATCAAAATTAACAAGGCACACAAGTTAATTGCACCGGAGGTGAAACTGGAACGATTGATGAGGCAATTTAATGCGAATAGTAACGTTGAACAATGCGACCAACTGCAGGAGTTGGTGCAGTTTATGTGCTGCCATTCGGTTGGGCCGCGCGAATTCGACTTCACTTGATACTTATATAGCCAGTTGAGATTGCCAATCAATTCATTTTCATGCGATTTCTTTTAACGCAATGATTTCTCGAAACCAGCCATCCGCGTAATTCAATAAGCACCGGGGTACACAACTCTCTCCACAAAAAACCTTGTGCGGCATCAGCTGATTTCACTTCCGAAACATTATGTACGGATTTTGATAAGAGTGGACGCAGGAGATGATGAAGAGGCAATTGAATATTGAAGACGGTAACAGAGGCGGGGAATAATGCTGCGGAAGCGAGGCGTCAGGAGGAAAAAAATGGGTATTTTGGATGGAATTACGGGAGATAGAAAGTGTGCAGAGTCGGAGAACGAGTTATTGCAATATGCACTACCGGGTTTAAGAAATTTTAATTAATGTTGGATATGACTTAAGGAGTACAGCAGTAAGTGAGTGATTCCAGGGTTCGCCAAAAAACTACCCTAACCCGGTAGACTCCCGCTAAAAAATATACACATTTGGAATTACTCTAAGGTTAATGTTCGCGTGATGACCCCAAAGGCGATAATAATCATATGTTCAGTAACAACGTGCCATACGCTAAGAAAAAAACACTGGGGGAGATAAGAACCCGCAACCTTCGCGTAAGCACGTGGGGCAGACAAAGCATCACCGCAGGGGTCGACCGATCACAGAAAACGGCGCGTCGAAGGAATAAATTTTATTCAATTGACTGTATTTTTTAAATTCCCCAATTACGCCCGTTTCATGTGCGCAATTGAACCTTAAGTGTCCTGAACCGCAAATAGCAACCCAAAACGTGCGCGCGAGGAAATTGCAAAAGCACATTTTGCCACACATACTAACAAAAATAAACTTAAAACTAGAATGCGTACTGCGGGGATAGTAATGCCTAATTGAAAGCGAAGGCATTAAAATAACACAAAGCAAAATGCCCTGCATTTTGTTGCAAACACAGTACGTTAGATATTCACATCGATAAACAAAAAAGCAACCACTTTTCAATAATAAGGATTCGTTTCGAACCTACATGTGAGAAAGTACGCTTTGACCGTAATTCATTAATTGAAACTGAAATCGAAACATCTAATTGACTGTAAAACTAGTGAGCTCTAAATCTATTAATATACACCATCACCGCTTTAATCAACCCTAAGGTCGGTTTTAAGTCGACGTTGGACACCCCGTCATGTTTAAACCCAGGTCACGTGCAGGGCATAGTTCTGGACGTTCCCAAGGAAGCACCCATAAAACCTCTGGTACTATCCCAGGGAATCGTTTAAATGAAATCAATCAGCAGGTCAGACCAGGATTCATATAACCGGGATTTGAACCCCGTGCCCTTCGATTACTAATTGAACGTTTCACCCAAAAGTCCCAACACACACACTCATAAGAGGTCACCGAAATACTCATATTCACGTAACAATCTCTAGGCAGGTGATCTCATAGAAACAAATCGGAATGGGCGGGAAATTTTTCCCAAAACTCAAGTTTTTCTTCAGGATACAATGGCGATAGAGGATGGACAAGGAGGTTCGGGTGCTACTTCCCTCGGAAAAAAAAACTTGATGAGACCCGCGAATGCCGGAGGAGTCTTAAAAAGAAAACGCCAGTTTCTCGTGAACACCGGCATGGAAGAGAAACTGGCGATCGCAATTTGTAGAAAACTCGTCGCGACCGCCGCGACTCGGAAGAAAGCGGCTTCGCGCCGCCGGCCGAGATAAAGTCGGGAGGGGTGGGGCGGGCGAGAAATCCCGGAGGGCGGGCGAGAAATCCCGGAGGGCAGGCGGAGGTGCGCCAAGTTGCCGAGGTACAACTAAGCGCACGGCTCGTAAAAATATATTCCGTGCCGTTGCAGGCGGTGGTGGGGCCAGCTGATAATGTAATGCGAATGGGTGGGGGAGATGGGGTGAGAGAATATGAAAAGGGCTCCATACTGCAATCCAAATAAAATAATCTCAAGGACCAATAACAAGCTGCCTTTGAAGAACGTAGCCCAACGAAGCACTTATCATGAAAAACGTAGGCTGATTTTTTAAATGATTCACTCCCAAAATTTAAAATAATCGTCCAAAAATGTTTACAAACCTTATGAATTCAAACTGTGATGCATTGGTCCTATCTAGACTATTATCCTCAGCATATTTAACATGCACTGCCAATCAAATTTATTTTTACAGTAATTTTACGGTACTATAATCCATGGTTCATAACTTACATGGATTTTTGGGTGTTTTACAATGTGTTCATCATCCCCGCGGTTATTTGCATTTCATCACATATGTTCAGAAGACAAAGACACTTAGCGTTGTTAAATCTTCCACCATACAAAACTACCTCCAACGATACGCTACCAATAAATAATAAATATATGCCCAGAAAAAACCTGTGCGTTTTCATCATTGAATAAATGTATTTAAAATGAAGAATAGGAGTTGTGTAAATGCCACGGGTGTGACTGATTCCGTTTGGTTATAACAAATTATCATTAATAGGCACTCATTATGAGGGAACCAGTAAAATGTATTTAATATAAAATTAAGATTACCAGTAAGGAAAAGTTCAAAATCTCATATTGTAGCAATGAAAGAGCTGAAAATGAGCAACATTGGCCCGTACCTATTTCTCTGAATTATCAGAGGTTTCGAAAATTTCATCCACCGCTGCTAAGGAACATTCAAAATTATTTCACTTTACAATTCTACCCAAATATTCTTTGTAAGGTGAATATTTGGAATTATACAACTGTATTCTAACGACTGAGTAAACATATGCATTTAGTACGCTCCTAGAATTCCACACATTAAAAAAAGGAAACGTATAGGAAATTCTATGCAACATGACCTGAGTACTTACAAGCGTCGCATTATTGAAGCAAGTATTTTAATCGTATTTTGAGATAAATTCTCTCCTATGCTGCCAGATTGTCACAAGCTAAATTTGGAAGGACGATAAGTGACCAGAGGCGCAGCATATAAAGTAGAGGCATGCTTCTTCCCATTCGCAAATTGATTACTATGGGTTGTTCGTAAATTGGCCAATAGCTATTGTGAACAAATGGAGCTGAATCAAATCAGGAGAGGTGCTTAGATCCCAGAGAGACACATGTTCAAGAAACTTGTAAACGAAGGAAAATCTCTTACAATTATTATGAAAATACATAG
Organism: Hetaerina americana; assembly: GCF_022747635.1. Lineage (NCBI taxonomy): Eukaryota > Metazoa > Arthropoda > Insecta > Odonata > Calopterygidae > Hetaerina > Hetaerina americana. The sequence goes on along the minus strand of NW_027287030.1, from coordinate 3,761,874 downwards.
GTCCCATTATGTCTAGCAAATTTACAGGGAGTGGTGAACACCATCTTCCCTAAATTACCCATATAAAAGAATAATTACCCAATCAGCTTCGCAAATAGATGCCAATGTCTCTATTCCTGCATATATTCGAATTCTTCAAATTCAAACATTTTTCACAAACATTTGACAGTCCACTACCACATTTGATGCCACCACACACACCTCTGGTACTCTTCTACTCTCTTCTTCATTTATATCAGATACAATATCGCACAAAAAATGTGTGGCATATTGACCAAAGAAATAAAATATAATATTTGCTGCGATAGTAGACGAGTTCAAAAACAACACAGTTAAAAAATTGGACAAAACATATAATTCATTAATGGGATACCACGCGTTTAAAAGCAAATTGAATGCAAGGGCGGATTAGCAAAACCAATACGACATATAATGGACCCTTAGGTGCCCATATTATGGACATTACCATACTGGGATTACAGAGACAGGGCTCAATAAAAAGCCAAGAGAGGGTACCCAAACGTCAACATCACCTCTTAAGTCTCAAGGACTGAAATTAAAATAATTACTATTGGTCAGAGTTTGGAAATTACTCGATAGATTATGACGTGTATTTCTACATAAACAATGTTGAGGTTATGGCAACAGCACATCAGATAGGAATAAAAAAGTTGCAAAACCCCGAAATAAGTGAGATAGTGAGAAGTATGTGTAAAATGTACATACCAGTGTAACACGACTTCGAAGATTCTTGCAGTTTGAAAGTAAAAGGGATATGGACCCGCATCATCTTCATCTGTGGTATTTGAGGCTGAATTGGATGAACACTGCCGCCGAACATTATTTCATCCCCGTGAAACCTGAAGACCATCATATTCCTGTAAAAAACATTATTCGCGAAGATTGATGATTAATTTTTTCATGTTTGAACGTCACAAATAAAGCACAATTGTTCGATAAACAACGGGAGATCACAACACAAGAACTACACGCGAATGACGCAATTGCACAACCTTGCGTATGTGTGTCATTTCGTGAGATTGAAGCATATCACAAATCACTTGTAACCCGTATAAGAATCACTTAGAAGCGCAATTCTTACCTAATTACAAAAATCACCATTCCACAGAAACATACCACTACTGCTAAGAACGAAAACATATTAGACAGCTCAGCAACTGACACAAGCATGGCCGTCATTGCTACTATCATTATCAAAGTTGAAACAACGGAAGAGTTTGGTAAAACTTCAACAGCCTATTCACATTCAGACTCAACCTCCCATTTCATGTCCAATCCCTGGCATCTCTGCACTGACTGTTCTTGGAGAAAGTTTCCTTCGGTTGATGTTTTGATTCCAGCAGACCAAATACGACAACAGAAGAGCTCTCTGATGTCAGAAATAGGAACTATAATACAGCCGGCCGTACAAATGAAATCGACCTTGCGTACAAATGATCCGGGCCGGATCGTTTGTGGTTTCTATGGGAATATATTAATTTTACTTTGCATATTTGCGTTAGTTTTAGAAACGAATTGTGATATGAGTGATGTCATGTTATCCGTCGACTTTGAAGTCTTCGGCAAAGTACAAGGTAAAGTTCTACTGTACTGCTAAGTGTGGCGGCATCGTAAATTGAGGAAACTATTGATTCTGGTTTTTCTCCTTTCAGGTGTATTCTTTAGAAAGGTTAGTTTTACCCGAAAGATACCTTACATTACTTAATGACTCCCTACTTGCCTGTTCTTTCCCCTCTTGCTTATTATTATAATATCAACATTATTTTTTAAGAACACAGTGTTAAAAGGTACAGAACTTGGCCTTCGGGGATGGTGTATGAACACCCATAAAGGCACTGTGCAAGGGCATATGGAAGGCCCCCCAAAGGAAATAGAGGAAATGTAAGCGCATTAAACATTACTAATGGATGAACGTGTATTCAAACTTGTCAATCAAACTGAATTTTTTCGGGAAACTTGTTACCACTAGCGTATCGGTAACCTAAATTGATTTGCTTTTCAGGAAGCACTGGCTGCGCTACACCGGGAGTAAAATGTCAAAAATTGATAAAGCAGAATTCTCTAATGAAAAAGAAATAGAGAAATTCACGCTTAGTAGTTTTTCAGTTCGACATTAAAAAGTTATTGAAATATTACGAGTATCTTCGTACGTAGGTAATTTTGTTTTATTCTTCTTAACATTATATATTTATTGTTTCGCCATTTTTTCGTGTTATACCAATTAAATATAAAGTGAATTATACGCACAAATGTTTTTCTGAAAGTTGTCAATGATATGTAAAAACGGGAAAGTTTTAAATGCTTAATCGTAGAGTTGAGACACTATTGGAAACACTAAGGGAGATACCCATTTTCGTCATTGTTTAAGCTATTTCTGTAGTGTATAGATACTCGTGTGTGAAGCATCTGAGTCTACGCACCAGGGATTGGGTATCAGTTGGAAAGTTAAGCCCGAATGCAAAGAAACTGTTAAAGTTTAACCAAACTTCCATTGTTTCAACTTCGGTAGTAGCAATGACGGCCATCCTGGTACCAGTTGCTGAGCTGTCTAATCTGTTTTCCTTCTTAGCAGTAGTGGTATGTTTCTGTGGTATGGTGTTTTTTGAAATCAATGGAGTTAATGCTTCACTTACCCTGGGTGGAATATAGTGGAAATCGCCCCCGAAGAAATGAATGTAGCGTTCCGTAAATTCAAAAGATGTACTCTTTCCGAAAATAGGTGATCTCCCCTACACATAGGTACATGAGGTTATATGCCTGGCATAAAACATACAGGACAATCGAATGAACTATTATTTGTTTTCCATATACACTAGCATTTTATAGTCGATCACCTGTTCACTTTTCTGACATCAAATTCCTATGTATCCTTGATATTGTTGTAATCCAGGGAAAATATGTACTACATAATCTTGATTTAATTTATTGTAAGATCTTAGTGTAGGTGCACTGTAAAAAGAGAGTTTTTGTTGAAATGTGGCGATGGATGTGCAGATGTTTTGGCTGAAGCAGCATTTTGGTGTGGTCGGTTCAAGCCAATGTCAGAAGCATGACAGTATTAGGTAATGATAAAATATATTTCATGGGGCAAACAAATTGTCGACGTGTAATCACAATGATTATGTAGCTAATTATTTTTATTACTATGCAATTTAAAATTAATATCTGTCTTGTGATAGTGCCACTGTGTAATTTCTACCCAAGATGTACGAAATGTTCTTGTCCTACAACCTTGATTTGATGGTTTGCTACCACAATTGACGTACTAATAGTTAGCGATGCAGTAAAACTGACCAGGTTATGTGCAATTTAAAAAATTTTTAACATGAATTTTTTGAACGTTCAAAATTATACCGATTATGGCATGGGGAACTCGTGGAAGGCCTTGTTTTTCATGATGGAACATTTTCAATGTCAATCAAAATCACTTGTTACATTTGGAGGGACATATTGGGAAATGTGTTGATAACTCATTTTTTATTTAAAAACCAATTATGTTCTGAAATTGTTAAATTTTGTTACAATGCACAGTTGACCATCTTTATTTATTTTGCAAAATTACTTTCTCTCCTGAGCAACACCTTTCAGATATTTCTGGAAATACAAAAGTATTTATGCATAATTTAAAAGTATCTATTTTAAAGAATCTAACAATTTTTGTATTTTTGATCTTCTTCAGGGAATCTTATTCATTCTTCTTCTGTATTAAGGTTAACATATTTCTTTTAAAAATTTGTAAAGTGTAAATGATCAAGATCCATTGCCCTAGAATAGTGTGATTTGATGGAATGCTGAGTGGATAAGCTTGTCTTATTATAAACAAGTTAAAACTGGAATTAATATAGTGTTATTTGAAAAATGTTCATGCCATTTAATAATGATGAACTCTTACAATAAAGACAAGAGATATTGAAATGCCATAAACTAACATTTTTTGGGACTAAAACAGAAATTACTACATGTAGGAGATGATTCCAAACACCAGTCAGTGTAGCAACATCAATGACTGCATGCTGCAGTTATTTATGTTGAAAACTAACGTCTTCAAATTTTATAGTCTACTTTTGCTAACCACCTCAAGGATGATTGACATGAGGTTATAGCAGCTGCCCTGGATGCCTGTTTCCCTTAACATTTTTGATCTTGCTTAGCAATATGACAAAGAAGTAGAAATATTCCAATTATGCTAGTGTTGCACTCATATATGTAGTTAATATATTAAGTTGTGCCTGTCATCCTCAAGTTACCTCTGGCACCTATGATTAGGTGCTGCTGGGTCATTGGCATAGGTTCCACTATTTTGAAAAATGATGTCAAATTATTAATTTTATGGGTTTCCCTTTTATGAATTTTCATCAGAATGAGTTTCAGGGGAAGCCTTAATACCAGATTTATAACAACCATCACCAAACAGAATGTCTGAAGTATCATATAAAGATATATTTTTGGGCATAGCCTAAATGTAAGGGTAGTGGATTTAGGGTTATGGTCAGCTGTAAACCTTGTATACCTGGATAATATCATTGCAAGTGGTAGAACTTTAATCAACCAAATGGTAATGCTTTGGGATTATAATTCTCCTGCCATTATACCAACTGTATACATACTGAGTTTTTAGCTAATAAACTGCTAGTGTTAAATATTTCATCTTACATTGATAATTTCAAGAATTTACAAATTAAGGTCATGTGTTATCTTAGTGGATACGAAATTTTTGTCGCCAATTTGTGTAACATTTAGCCAGTCTTCTCGTGATTAAAACTGTTTCTGGGTACTAGATCTTCCCAGGAGGCACAGCTGGCATAGTGTAAACCATTTCCCCCCTCTTCCATCTTGGAAGTATAAATTTCATGACTTGTCAAGTCATTGGTGCAGAGGGAGTTTTGCCCCCACTTGTCAAGAAAACCTTAAAATAACCCAATCTCAAAATGATTTTAAATTATATTTTATTAACTTATACATAGTTTAAAAAAAATCTTCCCTTTACACCATTTATTCCAGATATGACTTTTCCATCAATTTATACAGTTTCCAAATTTTGTTGGTACCTGTACTTCAGAGAGAGAGAATTAACTGAAATGCAAAAACAAGTTGATAAAACCCATTTGTCATAAAAGTCCTCTCAAGTGCCTTCTAGATTCTTTTTGCAAACAAAACAGGGTGTTACAAAAATACTTTAAGTGCCACTCTTATTAATAGCATTCCACTATGGTGAACTATTTTTCTAAAATGATAGTTAAAAAATTTTGCCTAAATTTGAGGTGTTAGAATCTCACCGAGATCATATTTTTGTTCTGTTGCTGTCTATTTGAGAAAAACAACTCCATATTCAAATAAAATTGAATTCTATATTCAGGATGACTACTAATTCTTGGCAATGCAGAAAAGGCTTTGATAGGTGTCTTTGTCTTAATGGATCTAAGGATGTATTCGTATCCTTAGCTGATCTTGTGAAGTTTATTTAGTTTTTTATGTACTTTAAGTTCACAAGGAAGAGTAAAAAATGTCTATATTTATACATGTAAAGAGGAGAATGCTGTCCAAATGAGTAGCTTGTTATGTAATATTCAGCATGTACGAAATGTCACATTTATTGAAAACGTTTTATTAAAATACAGACTAATATTTCATACAACCTAAATATTATAGTTTGCTTCTTGATTTTGTCTTCAATAATAAATACTGATGTTGCAACATATGATATTGTCACTATTATTTGGATTAAAAATGTACCCCTGTAAATATAATTTTGCCCTGAATAAATGTTAAAAAATAAACTGGTTTACAGTTCTGTTTAAAGCGCAGTATCCGTTGATTTCATCATGAGTTTCTATGTTAGCCAGCTTATAACTAAACCAATTTATTTTTTAAATCTAACACATTACTCATGAATAAATTTTTGTTTCAAAATAAATTTTTCCATTAACTATAGCCACGAGTACTCACATTTCTCATAAATGTCCCTCAGTCAGTCAATGGAAAAAAAAAGTTGATGGGGTATGATTTCACTTTATTTTAAGTAAATATGTATTTACATCAAAAATTTAAAATTCAATTTGGCTCTAAGTCTTGATAATACCTCTTCATTTTGTTGTTATATCACAGTACAAGAGATGAAGGTGCATTATTTTCTGGCATTATTACCGTAACTAATAGAATATACATTGCCCAATTCAAAGCATTGGTAAAATCAATGATAAGCCAAATATTTCCACACAATGTCATCTATGGAGTAAGACTAATAGTTTATACAACAGCCTTTGGTAAAGACAACTTAATCTTCTCAATAAAAAATATAAGTTATTACACATAATAACCATAAAGCACAAATTGTTCTAGTTTCACACCTTTTCATTCTTGCATTTTGGTTGAATAATTAAATCTATTCAATGGTAAGACATTGAGGGAATAAACTAATTATCAAGCGTCATCCAGCCAAGGAGTACAGTGCACAAATGTTTATGCATAGAAATTTAATTCAGCTCAAATAACAGCCACAGCATATGTGAAAAAGTACAATATGATGAGATGAACCAAATGGGTTTACTGGAGGAACTGGAATGAAAGTGTATAATTATCACAAGAGCCAGAAAGAAAGAGATTTTAGAAAACATAAGTTTTTTTCTGTCGTAGGGATAACTATTAGGACCATACAGTATTTCAGTAGGTCAAAAATTGTACATGGGAAAATGTTTTTCAAATATTGGATTGTAAAAGACTGCCATAATTTCTCATTGTGGTCCTGCCTTCCAATATAATGCCAGTATCTATTATGAAAACAACCAACATTGCAAAATAAAATCAAAATTAGATTATCCCCCCTATTGCACTGTTATGTCACATTAATTCATGAGAATTACGAATTAAGTTTTTTTTCCAACATGGATGCACCAATAACTTTGATAAAGTTGTCCATTTCAGCAGTGTATTTCCTTGGGTGTTAATGACATTTTATAGAATCAATAGTATTTTGAGCATCTATTAAGGATGAAATACTATCTAAAACTCGACATAATATTTAACTCAAGCTATATAAAACAATTTTGGACAAAATAATATCCATACATAAACTACATAACAGCAATGCCAGTATTTGCAGTCACAAAGATCAATGACTGCATCAACTGTTGAACACTGGGATAATTTTCAAACCTTGATACACTTATTCACATTCGAATATTATAGGAGAGCCACCGATGTATTGAGTTTGTACAGGGCAAATGATTGTCACGTAGGCAGTAAATCTTTCAGGCATATTGCTCCACTTAACTTTCTGTGTTAACTTTCAACGTTAACTTTCAAAAAATATTTCCACATGTTCTGCAAATATGGTGCCAATGCAAACTGCAATTAGTTCCTCCAAAAACCAATTATAATACAGGGTTCGTCCGGAAAATAAGTGTACTTACGTAACTTAAGTGCACCGCTCTGACGGGCTGCGATTGGAGGGGGGTATGTTGGCAAGCGACGCTGAAAAAGGCAGTCGGCTCTGAGCTGTGGTGTAGTGAGGAGCTTTGTTAACGTGAACCTCCACGCTCGACCCACGTCACGGAACGCGATGCCGAAGTTTTTGGAGCAGCGTTATTCCATCAAATTTGCGGTAAAGCTTGGGAAATCATCTACCGAAACTGTCGGTATGATTAACCAGGCTTTCGGGGAGTCATGTCCAGAAACATGATCTTTCGGTGGCACAAGATGTTCGTGGAGGGCAGAGAAGAGGTCGACGACGAGTCTTCGAGAGGTTCCCGATGATGCCTTTGCGGGAGCGTTCCAGGAATGGGAATGCCGCTGGAACAAGTGTATCGACTCACAAGGGTCCTATTTTGAGGAATATTAGCTTAAGATATGTAAAAGTGTAATATTTTTTTTTCCTGAGCTCAGTACACTTATTTTCCGGACGAACAAATGAACAATATATATTTTCAACAGGGATATTAATTTTTACCATCAACTTCACTTGATGACTGATGAAGCAAGGTGCAGTTCAAATTCACTTAATCTGCCTTCATTCCTCCAAAACATGATTACTTACCATTTGAAAATTTAAAGAATGTAGTCATAGTCTGTGTTCTATATTTAAACCCAATTTTACAAAATAGCAAATGAACGTACATTCTAAAGAAGTAAACGAAAATGCAATTAAATTTGCTTCACACTTTGGGTGCTAGTAAGTTGAAAACTGCACTGGAAGTGCTTCAACTTCAGGCATTGTTATAAATCAAGTTCTTGCTCTTTCATGAGTAATTTGAAAGAATTTTGAATTTGATATTGACAATCTTATGTCAATTACTGTGGGATAATTAGTAATTTTTATTGTTTTTTATAACATGTGAGTCAAATAAATGAGCTATGCAGTGTGGGAACCCAAACTCTTGAGAATGAGGTCCACAGCAGCAGGGAAGTCAGCCACCACATAAGATGGATCAAGGGCAGGCTCAAGTTTATTCTCATCCCCTTCCCTGTACTTTCCGGTCCGAACAAGTAACCCATGCAGGCCGGCAGCCAGGGCACCGCCTACATCTAGTTGAACATCCTAGTCGTTGTGAAAGAAAACCCTTATTTTAATCACAAATTTATCAGTTGTAGCAACAAAGTTTTGTTTTATTACAGCACTCTTCTGAACTTATATTTAAATTTAAAAATTAAATTTTAAAAATTTATTACTGCAACCACCAAAAACCAACAGTAATTAACCTAAAGGCTTGCCTAATACTAAGCTCAACAGTGAGAAATTCACATATCAGGGAAGGTAGGGGCAGTTCCTTTCCCCATGCTGCTGATGGTTTCCTTGAAAGATCTGGTGCTCAAACAATTGTGAAACTGGTTGCACCCCATGGATGTCAACCAAAATCAAACCCAGGCCCACTGATAGATAGCTCTACACTCTTTATACACTGGACTATCTCTCCTCCTAATTAAAATACCTTGATAATATTCAAATGCCGCAGCTTGAAATTTTTCAAACGTATAAACAGTCAAAATCTTCAAGGTTTTTCAGTAAGTAATCAAAGGATTTCCTCACACTGTAATCACAGCAACTGCGAATCGTTTAACTTTTCTAATGATCATCATTCCTAGACCATACCCCTAGAGTTAGTTTGCTTCTAGAAAACTTATGGAAATATATTCTAGCATTCATGTCAGTCAAGAAGTGATGCTTGTGTCAAAATACATTACAGTACAGCACAGTAAGTCCAATACAAGGTCCTCATCAACAACTCTTTGGTTAAGACATCTTTGCCTAATACAAATCTTTTTCATGCATGCCCCTACTATGTTCACCATATGCATCCAAAATATTTACTGAATAAACATCCTTTTTTTACCTGATTTAGTTTATACCTTCCAACTTTAATGTTCAACTTAGGTTTCCTATTTTTCGAGAAACTCATAACCTTCATTTTATTACATCGATTTTTATCCCATCCCAATCGCACGGACTTTTAGGACAAATTTTTCATTTAACCACTTCACCAAATCAAAATGCTTGAAAATTGATATGTTGCCCGTTAATTACTCTGGCCAATTGTTAGCTCTCAGTAATATTGTTTTATAAATGGCTGCAATTTTCACCTTTTCATCACTGCACTTAATTTTTACTAGCCAAGATGTTTAAGATGGAATTGTGAGAATGTAATGTAAAGTATTTTTCAAAATGTTTCCACTCTTTACTTACATCTCCGACCATTACCGCTTCCTCTGGCTTCACACCAATATCTGAGAGGGCAGTGTAGAAGAAGTCGGGGGCCGGTTTACCCACTACACGAGATTTCTGCCCTGATGCATATTCTAAGCATTCTACAAAAGGTCCTGGTCCCAGAGCCAAACCATCTGCTCGACGGTAATATTTACTCTTGTGTATGGCTATTAATTGAGCACCATCTTGCAGAAGGCTGGAAAAGTATAAGGGATATCGGAATTAGCATTTAAACCAGTTCGATGAACGTCTTCTTACATGTAACTGTGCTGGTTGTAGATGAGACGAAATTCGTTCTTACCGAAAAGCCTCATTTAAGTGCTTATATTGAAACATAGACGGAGCTAAACCAACAACAACTGCATTGGGATTAGTTGAATCTATTCCGCTGAAGTCCTCAAGTGCTTCATCTTCGAGGAAGAGAAGCGGCCTTACTTTCAGTGTTTCCACTAAGGTTCTGGCTGCGATAAGTGATGTGAACACTTCCTCGGGTTTTATATTGAACCCCAATGTGGTGAGGCGAGAAAGAAGCAGAGACCTGGATTCTTTTGTGGTGTTCGTAACAAAACGAAGGGCGAGTCCTGATTTTCGTAATCTTCAAGGAAAAGATATACCGGTTAAGAAAAGAAAACAGTATAGTGCCAATCATTAATTTAAAATTCGGTTTAAAAGACAACAGTTATCTCCTCTTATTCTATCTTCATGAATTTAATAGTACCTCTCCAAAGCTGCTATGGATCCAGGTATTATGTCATTTTCTATATGTACGGTACCACTCAAATCTATTAAGACGGCCCGTATTGCTTTCCAACCTGCAGCCATGTCCTCCGTGCTAAAGTTTTCGAATCGATATTTCATCCAACGTGCGCGCGACTTTTAAGCCCTTGCAGCCAGAGGCAAAGGAAGAAAAAAATTATCAATAAACAGTTGAGGGGTAAAGAATAACTTATAAAGGCTCAATATATTGGTTTAAAAACGGGTAAGTGCTGCGTTATTTGATTATAACAATAAAAAACATGAATGGAAAGGGATATTGAAATCAGAAACTTCCTTTGCTTTGTAGATTTTTGGAAGACGTTCGATAAATATGAGATAAGACGAAGGCCAACGAAACCACTCGGAATTCGTTTTCATGATTTTTTTAGAGTATCAACTGGAGCTCCGCATCAACATTATGTTGAATTTTATTGTCTACCTCTTTAATGATTTTAAACAACTCCTAACTCTGCTGTAGGTAAGACCATATTTTATTTAAGCCTTCCTTGGTATCACTGGGCCTCGGATGATGAAAAGTTCATGCGAAACCAAAATTTTAATGCAGCGTATTACTTGTCATGTGTAATTTCTATCGTCGCCGCAGGCAAACTGAACGCACTCAAACTTACAACAGCTGCTGCTGGCTAAATATAGAATTGAATGTAGCTTGTACCACACATACAAGAGCATCACATGTTGACCTAACAATTAAACATTAAATTAAATATTTGTGCGATGAATTATGCTAATAAAAATATTATGATCTCTCTTTATCGAGCAACCCTCTGTTTTAAGCCAGTGTGCTCTTTCACTGCTATGACTCTAAAACTATATGTTGAAAGTATACTATTTTTTTAACTTAAGAAACGTTCTTTCTCTGTTCATTCCCCCTCCACTTCCTCGCTAATCCAACCATCTCCCATCTATTCTTCATAATTCCATTGTGATTCAACATACTCTGAAATTTACCTAATTATTCTGCTCTCTTTGCATTTCTCTGAGCCACCTTCTCTCTTCCCTCAGGTTTTTTTTGTCTTATTTCCAGTCCATTTCATTTCCATCCTTCTCCACGGCTATCAAGAAGACAAAATCAATTAAATATATATTTTGTGATCCAGCCATTCCCTTTCCATTTCAGTCCTATCAATGAAGTCAATCCGATCGATGTCAGATGGCAGTGAATGACTCATTGAGTTGGACTCATATGACTTAAAACGACTGAGAGGAATAAATCATATGTATACAAAGAAGTATCAGCAGTGGTGTTTGCTGAGCTAAAATTCAATATGCAAGAAGGTATTCCCAAAAGTAAGGCCTTTCATTTTTTTAGAAATAGAAATAAACGTTTGTTTTCAATAATTGATTTAGTATTTTACAGCTTGAAAATAGATATATTTTTTTACTTAATTGCCATTTTGGTTGATAAACACTGGGGCAGTTTTTGTATACCCATATTGTATTAGCTCATAGTCATGTAGTTGAGGAAGTATTAGAACTCATCTTTCACATTATCGTTGTTGCTTGTTATGGATGACAAAACCTGGGTGTTCTGCTTCACACCTGAAACCAAACAGTAATCAAATGATTGGCAGCATTCCTCTTCACCCAAGCCGCAAAAATTCAAACAAATGCAGTCTGTCAGAAAAACCATTGTGACTGCTTTGTGATCAAAAGGGGGTATTGTTGATCAACTCCATGGCTCCTGGGAACACAATAAACGCTGACAATAGGGTTGTGAGGCAATTGAGAAACTCAGACAGGGGATTCAAAAATGGAGAAGATGAGTGTTGAGCAAGGATTTAAGTTTTCTCTGTGACAATGCTTGTCTATCGCTCTCCTTTAATGGTATGGATGGGATTTGCTAAGAGAATGGTTGAATGAAAAATATTGTTGGATAAACTCTTCTTTTTCATTAAATGAATCAAAATTACTGAATTAATATTGCAATCAGTAATGCAAAATATGTCTGACCTAAAATTGTCAAATTTTACTTATGTTTTGAATCTCAATAAAACTATAATACAGCAGACTGCACTATGTATAATATGCACTATTCACATTAAAACATTTGGTGAATACAGAAATGAGAACAATGTATTAATAAAATAAAATTTATTTACTTAAATATTTTTAAATAGTGTACCTATGCTTATGGAAATAAAATAAATTTTATTCATATGGTTTGTAAAATATCTATGAATTTTAATATCACAATTCTGTAGTTGGCACATTAGACTTGGCTGGACCAAAGCTGAAATTGTTATCATCATGCTGTTCATCATTTTCATTAGGCATCCTTGTCTCACTTCCATTATTCTTCTGAGGCTTAAACTCAGGATTGTCTTCAATGCCAACCAAATCTGAGTCATCACTGTACTGACTGTAGATATCATAGAATGAGAAAAGTAAAACATTAGTAGTATGAATTCTGTTATTCCAAAGATATCTTGGGATAAACATGAAATCCACCCTTGGTAATTGTAATGCATATATTCTTATGCTATATTTAACAAGTGTAAGTATTAAGTGTTTGGAAAAAGGACCTTGGAGACAATTTCAAATGTAAGATCTATGATGCCTGTGATTTCATCTTACTTGGATAAGGGATAAATATTGCAAAGGGGTGGAGACTAAAATTCCTTCTCCTATCCCATTAATGGCAATTTTTTTGTAGCCTTTGACAGCATTGATGAAACATTTCTCCATACATTCATCCAAATATAGATAACATACTTGTATTTCAAGTATGTAAATATATTGTGGTAAACATTGTCCTTGTGAAGTGTGTGTCACTTTTAAAATATTGAAAACTGGAAAGCTTCCTTTGCTCAATATTTTGATAATAGTGGGATGCAATAACATGATTCTCCAGTAGAATAATGCGGGGCTATGAATGGAAGAAAAAAATAGGCATTTTGGATGGAATTAAGGAGGTCAGGAAGTATACAGGGCTAAAAAATTGGTTATTGTAATATGTATGCAATTTAGAGTATTAGTACTCTATCATTACTCTAGTATTAGTACAGGGAAGCGAGAGATAAGCCAGGTGAGATGGGTAGAAGCAGGGGATGTTAGGTAGCAGGTGTGCCAATGGGTGGGAAATACGAAGGGTGTGGGGGTGAATAGGTTAAGGAGGCTAGTGGCAGAGGGAGTGGGTAGGAGGTTGCAAGGTGCGTATTTTGACTGTCTCAGTAGATGGAAAATGGGAAGGATTTGGGGTGGAATAAGAAAGGTGCTGGAGGAGGGTTTTACACTTAAAAGTAAAGCAGTGTGTTGCCATTGTGCTATCAAAAACATAGCATAAACAAGTAGACTACTGTTAAAAATATCCGCCAATAATTTTCTCCTTATTCACTTTATCCTTTTTACCAATTTTTACAACCTTTTTTCTCCCTCTGCTGTCATGGTCAGGTAATCTCCATATTTCATGGACTTAAGTCTCTATCCTTCACAATTAACCCACCAAACCCTTCCAAAGTTTCCTTTTAAAATTATTCCTATATATATTTACATTGAATATAACTGGGAACACACGTCATCCTTGTCTCTCAATCTTTTCTTTGATGATAAGTCAATAAATAACTTGCGAAACTGAATAGAGGCAATAATAATCAAAGTAACTACCTTAAATTTATTTACATTATTCTACATATTCACCCTGTACATTCAGAGACACTCATTCCATTTCTTGACAAGTCCTTGATAGCCAGCAACAAAGAAGTCTTTAGTGTCCTGTTGCAGCCGGCATGTAACCTCTTTGGCCTATGGCATCATCATTTTCAAAACCAGGGCCACCCAAATGATTTTTCAGGGGGCTGGACAAATGAAAACCACTGTGAGTTAAGTTGGGACTGTACAAAGGATGTTACAAGCATTCCCAATGACCGGTTCATTACAGCTCCTGTGCTTGTCTTACTGATGTTTGTTATATATTTATTGACTCAACCTAGTATATAGCCATCACCTGTCCCTAACAGTTCTCCTCATATATCTACATCATTCTTTCATATATATGCTACATGTACCCCTTGTCCTTGGAATCTGACAGGGTCATTTACCAATGCATAACTAGAGTTTGACTGGTTCACATTATATCATGAATGATGTCACCCTCCCTATAGCAGTTCTGTAAAACTCTTCTCTATCTTTCTTTGCCAATATATCTACTCCTCTGTTCTCGATGACCTCCTACTTATAATCGAATTAACCCACCTGATATCTCTTCTCCTTCCTTTTCCAATTTAACTTCACTCAATATGAGAATGCATATTTTGTTTCTTTCCATTTCTCTTTATCTATTTTCTATCTTCCCCTTCCTATGCAACATTCAAACACTTCATGAGGGTACATCTTAATTAATGATTTTTTAAGTCTCAGCCTTTGTATTGACTGCCATAATATTTCCATTTCAGTGCTTGAGTTGCCTGGATTGAATTCTAATTTCAACCTAAGTCAATAAATATTATGGTTATAACTAGCATATTTAACTTATATTACATTGATATTAATTCAAATGGAAGATAGTTGGGCTTCCATTAGATAGGCATGAAAAATACACGCCTATTATAACCCCTTTATCATAAGGAGGAGAGAGAGAAATGAAAAGGCTCCTCACAATTTAGCTTTCTTAGTATACTTCAGTCAGACTATATCTTGTCAGACATACTATAAAACATACCTGGCAGTATCATCATTCTTTATGTTCTCATTCCATACTGGATTTGAGCCTTCAAGGGCATGTTGATTTGTGTTTGGTACATTCATTTGCACTCTGTTGAGGCCAGAGTCCATGGAACCAAACTTTGTTTGGCTCAGAGCTGCAAGTCGCCGGTTGAGGCTGTAAAATAGATATGATATTATAAGGATTATACTATAATTTCAGGATCATGACCTTAATGCATAGCTGAAATATTCATACTTCTTGGTCAACCACAATGCAACTCAATCACTTAGATTTAAACTGCTAGTGTACATAATGATTTGGTACATATTGTACCTAAGTTCCATTTTGTTATTAAAAACACCAGTGTATTTTATAACAATTTTATTTGTGTATAAAAGCCTGTACCTGCTTTTTGACATAATTTCTACCAATTTTGAGGCACTAAAAATGCAACTAGCTTTTGAATTCTATTCTCTTACATATCTGGCACCTGCTTTAAAATTTTTTTTGCCCAAAAACATGTAAAGGGCTCCAATGCTTATTGAATCACATTTTAAGAGTTTTAAAGGATTATTATTATTATTAGGCTAAAAAAATTAACAATAGAATAGCATTAGATAGTATTCTTTGTTGTCAACATATCAATTCTACAATCAAAAACTTTTCATTGAAGGCAATGTGGCAGTGTGGCATGAAAGTTAAATTGAAAACATCATGAAAAATCACCCATGCATGTATAAGTATTCATTTTGGAGAGTGATGGGAAGGATGTATAAAGTGACTTTTGAGGGAAGGAATGATTGAGGGAATATAGGATGGCAAATGAGAAGAGGGTAGGGTGTGCTACAGACACTGATGACTTTGGAAAGGAGCATGGGAGAGAGAGTTTGGTGTATTGCTGAGCTGAGGATGAAGACATTAAAACTTGTGAATGGGAAGAAAATTTCACTGTCACTGCTTCCAGTATTTATATGTTCCCCTCTAAAGCTTTAGTGTTCTTCATAAAAGAGGGAGGTTAAAGAGGCATATTAGTCATCCTCCACACTCTGATTAAGCCAAGCCATCTAATCCCCACTGAATTTAACGACGAAAGTCAGTGGTTCACAGCAATACACATGGGGTCACACTCTGGAGGTTGGGGAACATGAGCCCCTTTTCCCTATGTCTGTTTAAGATAATGTATCATAATCATTATTATAGTCATAGAAAAATGTCTAGCCACTGTAAATGCTCATAAGTAAATCAAACTTCTAATTTTGTCATTTTAGAAGCCAATTTAATGTTGATGAAAATTTTAAATTTGATTATCATGCCAATATAAGAGGGTGTAATCTCAGAAAATCAGAATAATTTGCCTCTCATTGCCATAAAGATGCTTGGCTATTTGTTGGTATTAAGTACATTAAGTTATTCAATAAGCTCATGAGGTATTTTAAATATGTAACACATCAAGAGTGGAATAAAAAATTATAGAAATATGGATAGCAGGAATATTCTTTGTCTGAAGATTGTATTTTATTGTTATCTCAATGCTGTTATAATTAATGTGAAAATATATTTGTGAACCATTGGATAAACCATTTCCTTTAGGTATGATGAAAAATGTCTAATATACTTCAGTGTTTTTGGTATAGGTTGCCAAGGATGTACAGCCGACACACATCCCCCAACCTCCCAAGTCTAACCTAGTTGAGAACTCTCAACTTTCAAAATTAAGTTTGGGAAAGAGGGGGCTAGAAAACTTTTCCAAGACAAGTGAGTTAATAAAGACTACAATGTCTGTCTATCTTCACTGCTTTACAAAAAAAACTGAAGGCTTTAGGTGAGAACATTTAGAAACTGGAGTCTCAAGACAAAATTTCCTTCCCAATCCTCATGGTCATATCTCTTCATATTCAGTCTTTGCTGCACTAAATGATCTTTCACATGTTGTTCTCCAAAGACATCGACATCAACCATACACCCTTTTCTCTTCTCATTCACCATTTGATCATCTACTGATCCATCGCCCCTCTCTGTAACATGTTGCCATATTGATATGACAACAGTGAAATCTTTAAAAATCCTAACAGTGAAATCTTATAAAAATATGAGCATTTGCATAAAAAATTCATAGATGGACAATGTCTTTTTGAGGTGTTAAAATCTTTACAGTTTTTTTTAAATTAAAAACAGTGAAAGATGTTCTGAATTTTATTCAGAGTAATACTTATTATTGTGGATAACATTCAAAAGGTAAATGAAAAAGTGAAATTCACTCTACGGATTCATTTCCTAATGCAACTATCTCAATAAGAATTTATTTACCTCAACAATAATTGCAAACCATCTTTATTTCTCAAACCATCTTTAAAATGCAAAAGAAAGCTATTAGAATCATCGCCAGGAAACCTTACAATGCTCCATCAAGGCCTATTTTCCATGAATTAAATTTGCTACCACTCCCATGCATCTACATTATGTTTTTAATTCTATATATAAAAAATAACATCGGCAACTATTCTCTTAACTCTGCCTATCATCATCATTACACCAGAGGCAGGAATGACTTCCATTATGGGAATATAAGAACTAAAGCATTGAAATTAGGACCCAATGAAATGGGCATCAGATTATTTAACAAACTACCCAAAAGTATCAAGGATACACAGGGAACTGCCGTATTCAGGCATAAACTAAAAAGATATCTACAACGCAATATGTTTTACTCGGTTGATGAATATCTCAACAATATTCCCGACCAGTAAGTTCATACTTTTAGTTTCTAGCAATGGTAATGGTCTGATTCATGTTTGTGATCAATGATTTTTCTGAATTTGATATTGTATGTGCATGTTACAGCCGATGTTCATGGGTTTGTACCAAACACTTATGTAACTATGAGCATCTATTCTTTTATGTATCTTAACTGAGCCTGTGTCTTTGCTCCTCATTGACGTGCCTTATATCATGTACATACTTCACCCACCTGGTATTTTTGTATTGTGATCTCTGGGCAAATAAAAGGTAATAATAATAATAATGTGGAAATGCAGTTTCATAAGCTAAGTAATTTTAATCAGGGATGCTAAATCAGTTTCTGTACAATGGCACCGAACATATCAGTTCCAATCCAAACCCTTACCTTCGAGTTTTGAAGTAAAATGCTGCCAAAAGAAGGAAAACCAACACAGCAAGGACAGCAGACATGGCTATTAGAATTGTCTGATTGAAATTGTTATTTGATTGTTTGGTGGTTGTCAAGCTTCCAGTATAATCTTTCCAGATGAAACCTTTCTCTTGGAATTCAAGAAAAATCTTATTTCTGGTATCAAAAATATTAATGGCCCTGTGAATCGAAATAGCATAGTATAATGGTTACATATATGGAAGATGTGCTGACTTAATATTATGGAGACAATATAATTATTCTAAGATATAAGAAGAAAAATGAATGTACAATGAAGTTAATTGGAAATTGCAAATGGGATGGTAATTCTTCAAAATCAGGAACTTCCAGCATTGTCCTCAATACCATATAACCTTTTCTTTGAGTCATAATATGCTTAATATCTAGTCAACCCATTGTATTTGATTTTTGGGCGAATAAAAATCATTATCATTGCCAGAAATAAATAAATAGGAGTTAAAATATTAATTGTGACCATTTTCTTGGTCTGATCTGTTAGGACATATACCTCATCTCTTCAATGTTTCATGAAGTTTTTGCAGCATACTCTGCTACTTATGTTATCTTTGAAACAAGAATATATTTCCCACTTTCTTAGCTTCATGAAACTTGCTGTCTTTGTTGTGGAAATGAGAAAAGTTTTTTTCAATATTATGACCTGACTACTTTCCACTCAAACTATAGAACTATTTTTCAGGGTTAGCTACATTGATAACATTACTCTCCTCTGGACTCATACCTGAGATTTCCTTGATCACCCAACTTCCTCATTCACTGTCAAATTCACTTCATCAATATCTGAATCTGCCATAACCTTCTCTGATATAGACATCCAGCTTCATATCAATAAATGCACTACATCTATACACGCAAAACAACCAATGAACAGTACCAATTTTTTTAAATCTGTCATGTTATTCACTCTAACCGCTCAATCCATAAATCACTCTCCATTCAAGTGCACTTTATCTGTGACAATATCTCTGGATTAAATGAAAACATACTAAACAGTTTACCGTAAACGGTTAACACTCGTAAACAGTTTACACTTTAAAAACATAAGCTCTCAGAAACTCTCCTCAAAAAGAAAATTTACCACTCTTCTAACAAGGGCACTCACTGCCCCAAAATTTCCACACATGATATCAAACACTTCACTGCATATTTCTCATGAGAACTTTAACTTCAACCCATGTTAAAGAAACTTTGCCCAATTAAAATAAATAATGATCTCACTATCTTTCTCTTTCCCCAATGTCCCTTTGACACCTCTTTTCACCTCGACACTTGCCATGCAGATGTT
This sequence comes from Hetaerina americana, assembly GCF_022747635.1. NCBI lineage: Eukaryota > Metazoa > Arthropoda > Insecta > Odonata > Calopterygidae > Hetaerina > Hetaerina americana. The sequence goes on along the minus strand of NW_027287030.1, from coordinate 3,742,265 downwards.
ATGGTTGCCTTACATTTTCTCTTTTTCTACCCTTCTCTTTCCAATACACTTCATCCCCACATGACTGGATTCCATTACTAGATGCTCTTCCAGGAGGGGCAGCAAACATTTAAGTGAGAACTCTTGGAATAGTGCAGGTAAATATCTGGTTAGAAAGAGGCCTTTGGATTCCCAAGTCTGAAACATGTCAAATGAATACCACATCTCCCTCACTCCCTCCCCTTCAACACTCCCTTGCCATCACTTCCTAGTGCTCCCCCCCTCATCCTCACTCTTCAGCATGTCCTGTCTCTTCATTCCTTTACAACCCCCTATACAAGCAGTACTCTCGAGCTGATGATGGTTGAACTGGAACAGTTCATAACAATTGATGTGAGTGCCCCTTTCTGTGTCCATTTTGTTAGCACTAGGTTAAGCTGCCATCTAATTTTTGTATATTATGAGGGTGTGTTGATTATACATGCACAGGCACATATATATTTATTTATTTTAAGCAAGTTACAGGAAGCATGTACCTAGATGTACTACATAAACCAGAACCATAAACATAGTTATCAACCTGAAGGTCGGTTTCATAGCTGAGGGTAGAGCTCACCCAGTACTAAGCCCTGTATGGTAGGCTAAACTACCATCTCTGGTTGGGGGGCTAAATCCTTTCCCTGTGCTGCATATGGTTTCTCAAATACTTATGGTACCCAAAGAATCACAAAAATCAAGTGAAGCTGAGGGTGTCCAGAAGCATGCCTGGGAATCGAACCCAGGCTCCCCAGTCAATGTCCAATACTCTACACCTGATCTATCAGATTTGTTATAAGCTACATATAACAATATAAATATTCTTCAACTTACTGATTAATAACAAAGGAATCCACAGGCAAATGATTTTCTTCATTCAGAAAGATAGTTTTTATGACTGTATCATTAGTCAACAATCCACTGCTATCTGTATCAGACTGTACTATCCCGATGTGGCAAGTATACTTCAGGTATTTTGTCAAAATCTGGCTGATCTAAAGAGAAATACATGCGTTAATACCAGAGCAAAGTACAATGATGGAATATGTGAGCTCCTATTACCTAAATCAACTATTATTAGGAATGATATTTCAGGAAAGTGCACATGTATGTATATATAAGTACAGTTGAACAATGAGCAAATAATGAACTACTTTGGAGATTTGAAAATCTATAGTGACAGTACGTGTACGAGGTCTGTCCAATAAATATGCGAACTGAGGCCATAAAAACTTCATTTTGCAAAATTTATTGTGCATCGATTTTGTCCCCTTCAAAGTACTAGTCTCCATTCGTTGCTATGAACTTATTGCATCTTCTTTCCACTGTTTAAAGCACCCTTGGAAGTCCTCGGCAGTTAGGCTTTTTAGTTTTCTCGTTGTTCCTTGCTTTATTGTGTCCACATCTTGCCAGTGATGTCCCTTCATCACATTTTTGCATTTTGGGAATAGGAAAAAGTCATGGGGTGAGATCTGGCAAATAAGGAGGATGATCAAGGATGGTGATTTAAGTTTTTGCCGGAAACTGGTGAACAATCAATGCTGAATGTGCAGGTGAATTGTCATGGTGAAGGATCCATCCATCGCCTTGAGTCAAATTTGATCACACACGATGAACGCCATCTCTCAAACGCTTGAGAATTGTAAGGTAGAACTCCGCATTTACTGTTTTTACTTCAGGAAGAAATTCTGTACGAACAACACCTATGACACCAAAGAAAACCAGGAGCATGACTTTGATTTTCGATCGGCCTTTTCTTAATTTTTTGGTTTGATTTAATCCACTTGAAAACGGATGTTTCCTTCAGAGCATTGTTACCATAAACAGCTCTCAACATATCAGTAATTTCTTGATAATTTTACTGCACTTAACCCAAAAACTTGATGTTCATTTGTTGCTTCGTGATTTCGTTTATTTCCATTTTTGACAAACATTAAAAACAAGGACAACAGAAACTAACATAACTACAGCTCGATGATCTACCAAGCACAGACGGCTCATTGGGTCTCAGGCAACTAGCGCCGCTAGTGGGCGGGGCTATAGTCCACGTCATGGTTGCCAGATTGCATCAGTTCGCGTATTTATTGGACATACCTTGTATAGTTCTCCAGGCACACTTTTTATATTTTTACACTTAGGCACATGAAGCATACCATATGTTCCGTATTTACAGAGCATATGGTTCATATGCTGTTTACACAATATATATATATATATATATATATATATATATATATATATATATATATATATATATATATATATATATATATATATATATATATATATATATACTACCTTGATCAAAAAGTTCCCGGAATTCATTCAGAAAATTAAAAATACAAGTTTATTCATCTAAATCTATATTGTCCCCTTCAAAGTAATCCCCATCGACTGCAACACACTTATGCCAGCGCTTGATCCAATCTTCGAAACATTTTTTATATTCGGTTTTCGGTATGTCCATCAGTGCTTCCTGCGATTTTTCCATTACTTCCTCTCGGCTGCTAAAACGCGTTCCCCGTAATGGTTTTTTAACTCGATTGAACAGAAAGAAGTCACAGGGAGCCAAATCAGGTGAATTCGGTGGCTGTTGGATGGTATTTGTTGCATTTTTCGTCAAAAAATTACGAATAATGATAGCACTGTGCGACGGTGCGTTATCATGGTGCAAAATCCACGAGTTTTCTGCCCACATTTCTGGTCTCTTTCGGCGAATTGCTTCACGCAAACGTCTCATAACGCCCAAATAATACTCTTTGTCTATTGTCTGGCCTTCTGGCAAAAATTCATGATGCACTACACCGTTGTAATCCATGAAAACCGTCAGCATTGCCTTCTTTTTTGACTGAAAACGACGTGGTTTTTTTGGTCTCGGCTCATTTGGTGAACGCCATTCACTTGCCTGATGTCTGGATTGCGTGTCGTACTCATAAACCCACGTCTCGTCTCCAGTAATGATCCTTTTGATGAATGTGGGATCGGATTCAGCCTCGCAAATCATGTCTTTTGCGACGTCAACACGGTCTCTTTTTTGCATGAAATTGAGGTATTTTGGCACCAACTTTGCTGCTACACGACGGAAACCCAAATCATTAACCACAATGTCTTGGGCGGATCCATAGTCAATGTTGAAGTCCTCCGCTATTTCTCTGATGGTTAATTTGCGGTTATTGACCAACATTTCTTTTACTTTATCAATTTTTTCACCGACTTTCGATGTCGATGGTCTGCCACTGCGTTCATCATCTTCGATTGACTCACGACCACTTCTGAACCGCTCGTGCCACTGGTAAACGACCGTTTTTTTTAGAGAATCGTTGCCGAAACACTTTTCCAACATTTCCAACGTCCGTGCGCCACTAAATCCGTTTTTTACGCAAAATTTAATACAAGTTCGTTGTTGCAAATTTAAATCCATTTCTGCAATTGTAAAAAATCGCCAACACACACAGAGATAGATGTACTCTTGGCTACGTAACTTTTGCAAATGTCAAGTTATGACACTAAGATTTAAAGGGAATATCAACAACAGATGTACCAATTTAACAAAAAAAACAGAACTCAAATAGGAACGATGGGAGCGCCACACGGTGGTTATTCCGGGAACTTTTTGATCAAGGTAGTATATATATAAATTCTGTACATACGGAATATTTACACCTGTATATATTATCTACTTACTACTTCTTAAGTACCTATTCCTTGAAATTCTATCCTAAGCTGTCATGTCTTAAGCATTTTGTTAGTTAAGATATCTAATCATTATATTTTATTTTGATAATAATATTTAATTGAACTAAGAAACGTGGCAATGTTCGCTCTTTGTGCATCAAAAACCTACCTTAAAAGGCAGAACACCAATGATAGGCAATAATTTTGGCCTAAATTAATAGCTTTCATGCATGAAAATTCAATGGTGCATAGGAAATAACAAATTTTTAATCAAATTTAATTCAACAAAACCTGGAAAAATTGACAATTATTTTCCACAAAATTAGTGAAAGCTTACTTAAATGATGATTCCAAATTCAAATCAGTGATGATCACAAAGCCAAGTAGAAAATATGAGCTTTGTGATTAAACTCATAGGAGATGCTATGCTGAGAACACTATCTGAATTCTGGTTAAACTTAAATAGGAATCTTAAATTGATATCATGGCTTCCACAGTTATTCATTATTGTTATGATAAAAATATCTATGTTGCATATAGTGTGTGGTGGCACACAAGTCCCTAGCATCACAATCAAGCTTGCTAAATAAAAATAACATGAATATCTCAAATCCAATCCCTATCACAGAAGATAAATCAGGAAAAATATATACAGGAAACATTCAAACACCAATCCTTATCACTAAAAATAATCTTCCTATTCTCAACAAGAGATTCTCAATGAATAAAACATCAAAACTTAACATACGAGGTTATTGAAAGCAAATATGAACCACTGCCATCACACGTGGTCCAACATCACCTCACATAAAACTATGCACAATTAAGTATCACACACATTCATAGTCCAACTTTTAATGCCATCGGCATCACTTATGGAACAATATTGCACTCAGTCATTGTGAGGATTACCACCTAGCTCTTAGCCCGTAGGGTGCCTTACACACATTTAAGAACACAGAAAATGTTCTTAAATTAGCAACTCGAAATCCCTTTACATTCATTATGCTATATGGAAAAAAAACAATTTAATATGAAATACATAAATTTGACGGCCAAGTTTTTACCAAATTTAAAATAGATTTCATAACATATGCTGGCACATTCAACATTTTAAAAATATATATACCTGCTAAAGATGGGGAAACAAAAATGGTAGCTAAGTGTGGGTTAAAGTGTTAGATTGGCAGAAAGAAATGTTATGTTATGTTAATTATCTAATTTAGAGGATTTTTTAAGTTAGTAAGTAATTTATTGTTTGTATTTTTAAGAAATATTTGTAGAGTGAACTTGCTTTGCAGCAGGTTGGGCTATATTTCTCTCAGTGTTGGAACTGAATGTAAAAATGAACTACCATATTTCCTGGACTATGAGATGCACTTTTTTTACTCCAAAATGTGCCCTTAAACCTGCCTGCATCTTATAGGTCAGGGGTATATGGGCATGACTTCACCCTGTATGCTGCAAGACAATTTTCCAGGAAAAATACTTTCTATTAAGTATTTTTTCCCTCAACAGGTATAGAAAATAGTAACCTTCATTAAAAGTTTCAATAATAAAACTGTTTTGAGACAATAGCGAGCGATAGAGCTAGAATATTTCCTTGGCAGTATTTTCTGAAAAATTCTCAAATACTGTAAATCATAAATACGTACAATGTAGGACATTTATTTTACCCTCACATGTGGTGCTGCTGCAAATATTGTATGCCATATTGAGCTATCGGGGATGTTGTCCCTCTGCTCAAATATTGCATCATTCATGGTAAACCCTCATGCACTCAGGCACTCAATCATAAGTAGTATTATGATCATGTTCAATGCGTAATATGATACTTACTATTTGGTTTCTATATCTGCTTTTGCACACATAAACTAAGTGTTGCGTAAAAAGTTAAAATTAGAATAACCACAGGGGATCAAAAGAGAGAAGACTGGTATGCAGTATCACATTTAAACTTGCAGTCATAAATTATGCTTCAGCACAAAGAAACAGGGCAGCTGAGAAGCATTTTGGCCCACCTCTGCCTGAGAAAATGATATGAGAATCTAGGAAGCAGAACATTGATTTAATGAATACAGAAAGGAGTAAAAAAATACTATATTCATGTGCTTTAAATGGCCAAAGCTTGAAGTACATGTTAGGAACTGGATAAAACACTGGAAGAATATGATTACTGTTTAAAAAAAACGATTTTAATTTAAACAAGAAAATTAGCAATAGGTATGTCTATTGTAAAATTTTCTCGGCCAATATTATTGTGGGAAGGATTCAAGAAGAGAAATGTTCTCTGCATGGATACCCAAACTATAATAGCACAAAAACTGTCACTTGAATACAAAGAAAAGCTAATAGAATGCAACAGTGAAGATAAGTGTGTATATGATGGCAGCAGGGATGATGAGTTTCTAGAATTCTGCAATGAATAAACGTTTCTATAGTTACTAATTTTATGATTTAACAATTCTAGTTCCTTCCTATACTATTAACATTAAAATACTCTTCAATCTGATCAAGAATTTTTCATAAATTCTGGCCTGAAAAGTCATAGTGTGTTTTATGAGCTAGTGCATCCTAAGGATCGAGAAATATGGTATTTACTTACAATGGGTCCATAACACAGAAAATCTCTAGGAGAGTTTTATCCTTCTACTTTGTAACTTGACACAAAGCTGTAACAGTAAATTCTCCTCAAGAGAGAAAATTCAATTCCCTTTTATTTCGCATTTGTAGCTGTTATTTCGTAAGTTATTAAGTCTTTAAGCATTTCTTTGTTTAACTTAAATTGGCTAAGGATTAGGTAGACGGGTTACTAATGGCCAACACATCTATCTAATATTATTCCCATTTAGCCAAAAATGTGGTCGCTTCTACATATTTTCCTTCCCTTGATCTTTATGCAGGTGAGAAAATTGGTATCTACATCTACATCAATACCCTGTGAGCCACCAAAAAGGCATGTAGCAGGGGGTGCAGCACCAGGAAGAAAGGGTAAGGTCAATACTTATTGTGTCAAACTGACTCCAGGGGGATTTTGACTACAAGCATTTTGGTCTCTTAACGTTCTTGGAAAAAATGGAATTTTAAACCTGTCAGTCTTGCAGTCTATCTCTCTAATCTTATATTCGTGATCCCTCCAACCGTAATATGCTGAAATATGTTGGTATGTTTGAAATGGAGCAAGGAACAGCCTATAATTTTGTGGAATGAAAATTTACCTATCATATGATTGTAAAAAGGTAAAGGGAAACCCTCATGCAAAGCACATTCATTGAGAAAAGCCTTAATTAGAGCAGAGGTATTTGGATAGATATTTTTTTTTAATTCGGCTTCATATCCTAGTAGTATGAGGTGAAAAATCTTTGCTAACTGGTTCACAAAATATTTAATAAAATCCTATAATGCTATCCTATCGTAATAGCCCCATAATCCCCAATAATCCTATAATATTCCCATACCAAATTACCGACCTATTCCTAATGAAAAAAATTACCTCAGCTTCTTGTTGCTTCCCCTAATAAATGCTAACACTCAACTTTCCAGTCATCCCCATTGTCATCTGCATGGAATTTTAAATTAAACCATTCTTCATTGGAACATCATTGCATGCACTACTTGAAACCTCTTTCCCTAAACTCACTTCCGGTAAGATTTTCCACGTATTATTGGAAACTGCAAATCTCCAGTAAGACCACTCCTGTTTATAAAAATAATGCTTATCCTATGGATTTGGATAAATTGGGGATCTTACTTCTTCCAACTGTCACCTAGAAAAATATTTTCTTACCGTACTGATCTGTGTATCTTACCTCCATGACTATGTTCAGTCTGAAATTGGTTAAAAAAACTAATGGGCAGACCCATTAAAAAGAGTGCAGTAAATGTGTCAAAAATATTCAGAATACACTCTCCTTTCTGTTTGGGGGACTTTTCTCCTCACATGTTTACACACAAATATAATACTTGAGGCAAGCAATTACTTATATCAATCACTCAGTAACATGAGTTTTATGCCCACCTCAACTCAGTGGGATATATACTGTACACGCATGAGCCCACTGAATGGATGTCAGGGTGTTAATTCTTTTGGCTTTATACATAGACACTCTTCAAGGTTGTATAATGTAAAAGTCGACTGAAAGTTGAGCATAAATGAATCATGGAATGACTTTGGGAGTTTACACATTTTTTGGGAGAATTTTGTCAATTTTTTTAGTATATATTCCAGTGTTAATAAATACTTCCCCTCTGAGGAGAAACGACAAACATTTATTACATAATTTTGGGCCTGCCATTATTTAAGATGATTCTCTTCTGTCATGCAATACAGATAGCAAAGAAATATCTGAAAATATTAAAAAATCCTGCCAGCTTAAGAAATGCCCAATTTAGAAAAAAGAATGGTCTTTAAATTGATTTTACATGCATAATTACTTACCAAAACCTGATTATCTTGCACAAATTTCTTTGTGTTTGTAAATATAAACACTTCCCGATTGTTAGCATTGATGGCATACACCTGAGCAGCTACAAGATCAGAATGATTTGCTGGAATAAATAAAACTGTAATTAGCCTCATATTTCACAACTCATCTCAACAATAAAATGTATTAAATGCTCCATTTATTTTCAAACAAATGTGTGTAAACTGTTACAAAGAAAGTTGTATTGCAGTTTGAATGAGTTATTTAATGACAATTAAATGACAATGAATCTTCATCTAACAAGGCAGTGGAACTTTGCTCATGAAGTATCTCACATAACAAGCAAAAATAATGTAAAAATTGACTAGCTCAATGAGTGATGTTTTGAATTGTGGGCAATGATAATAAGGGAAGGCAGTAGAGAGCTTCATTAGTGACTTCAAGAAGTTTGTAGACTCTGAGGGTTACTTGTCTCAGCAGATTTTTAACTGTAACATCAATGATCTTTTCTGGATAAAGATATCAAAGTGAATGTATATGCATAATAGCAGGGGAGAATGAATCACCCTGCCACAAGCCAATCAAAGACATCTCACACTTCTATTTTTTGCCAATTTAAGCAGCAATTTTAAATTAAACCACTACTTGTTAACTATTCAGAAACTCCATGGGTCTTCAAGGAGTCTTAACTCTTTCTTTATTCATCCATTACTTTATCCATTCTTTACTTCATGGAGCCACCAATCCCACACGATAGTCCCATGTGATGTCCTTGTCTTCGTGGGTAAATGACTACCTAATGGCTATATGCTGAAAAAACCTGCCCTTTAGCAGTATTTGCCATTAAACCACAGTAATCAACCCAAAGGTTGGTTTGATAGGTGAAGGTAGAGCTCACCTAATACTGCCCTATAAGACAGGTGGAATTCACACATCAGATCTATATAGGGGCCAGTCCTTTCCATAAACCACCTGTGATTTCCCTGGAAGATCTTATGCCTGAAAAAATCAAACAGCTTGGGTGAAGCCGTCTGACAGGAGTCACCTGAAGTTAAACCTTCGTTCTTCAGTCCATTACCCAACACTCTACCCACTGGAGTATCGTGCTCCTTTATTGGGACTTATAGCATGATAAACATTCCCTAAAAGGGTTCAAGTGGAGACTATGAATCAGGTTTGGTATCACTCCAGACATACATTGAATACTACTGTCAAAGAGTAATGGCATAAATTTGTTGAAATAAGGGATGAGGCCACTATTTTGTTGCCTATAAACTTTTGATTTTGATAAGAAACAAAATAGATAGGGAACTGAATGAACTAGCTAACTTAGGTATCATAGTATTTGGAGTACATTTCAGTGACTGGGCTATCCCCACATGCCTAGAGGTCAAAAATGAAATTAAGTAATATCTTTGGCCCAGAGTAGAAAAATTGTTTGTAATGCTACAAGATGAAATACTACCTTGATCAAAAAGTTCCCGGAATAACCACCGTGTGGCGCTCCCATCGTTCCGATTTGAGTTCTGTTTTTTTTGTTAAATTGGTACATCTGTTGTTGATATTCCCTTTAAATCTTAGTGTCATAACTTGACATTTGCAAAAGTTACGTAGCCAAGAGTACATCTATCTCTGTGTGTGTTGGCGATTTTTTACAATTGCAGAAATGGATTTAAATTTGCAACAACGAACTTGTATTAAATTTTGCGTAAAAAACGGATTTAGTGGCGCACGGACGTTGGAAATGTTGGAAAAGTGTTTCGGCAACGATTCTCTAAAAAAAACGGTCGTTTGCCAGTGGCACGAGCGGTTCAGAAGTGGTCGTGAGTCAATCGAAGATGATGAACGCAGTGGCAGACCATCGACATCGAAAGTCGGTGAAAAAATTGATAAAGTAAAAGAAATGTTGGTCAATAACCGCAAATTAACCATCAGAGAAATAGCGGAGGACTTGAACATTGCCTATGGATCCGCCCAAGACATTGTGGTTAATGATTTGGGTTTCCGTCGTGTAGCAGCAAAGTTGGTGCCAAAAGACCTCAATTTCATGCAAAAAAGAGACCGTGTTGACGTCGCAAAAGACATGATTTGCGAGGCTGAATCCGATCCCACATTCATCAAAAGGATCATTACTGGAGACGAGACGTGGGTTTATGAGTACGACACGCAATCCAGACATCAGGCAAGTGAATGGCGTTCACCAAATGAGCCGAGACCAAAAAAACCACGTCGTTTTCAGTCAAAAAAGAAGGCAATGCTGACGGTTTTCATGGATTACAACGGTGTAGTGCATCATGAATTTTTGCCAGAAGGCCAGACAGTAAACAAAGAGTATTATTTGGGCGTTATGAGACGTTTGCGTGAAGCAATTCGCCGAAAGAGACCAGAAATGTGGGCAGAAAACTCGTGGATTTTGCACCATGATAACGCACCGTCGCACAGTGCTATCATTATTCGTAATTTTTTGACGAAAAATGCAACAAATACCATCCAACAGCCACCGAATTCACCTGATTTGGCTCCCTGTGACTTCTTTCTGTTCAATCGAGTTAAAAAACCATTACGGGGGACGCGTTTTAGCAGCCGAGAGGAAGTAATGGAAAAATCGCAGGAAGCACTGATGGACATACCGAAAACCGAATATAAAAAATGTTTCGAGGATTGGATCAAGCGCTGGCATAAGTGTGTTGCAGTCGATGGGGATTACTTTGAAGGGGACAATATAGATTTAGATGAATAAACTTGTATTTTTAATTTTCTGAATAAATTCCGGGAAATTTTTGATCAAGGTAGTAAGTAGAAATAATGATGAAATAAGTGAACTGCCTAAGGTACAAAATTGATAAAGATGAACTGCATTTGATCCCTTTCCACCAGTCATCTTAGAATTGTATACTCTTCCCTCTAGTATGACTATAATTTCACATTTCTATCTCAGTGAGTTTGCAAGACCTATTGCATTGTCTTACTTATCAACAGCTAGGACCCTACTGTAACTCTATGACAGGGAGATTATCTAAAAACATAATATGGACAGCAAATTAAGTATTTGGTGGTAAAAAGCAATTTCCAAAGCAGCAAATAGTAGACGGTCCTGAAGAATAGTTTTGACAGAACAAGCCATCAGTATGGAGTTAGGATGAGATAAAATCAATAGTATTTTTTAGTGTACTGTAAATAGGGTTGGTCCAGGGATGTAGATGTTGATCTCAATGACTATATCTATGTGATACACTCCAAGCTACTGGAAAGGTGTGTGGCAGGGAGTGCATCCATGGCTGGCATGCACAATCTGTGAAGAGTTGTGATCAGGTTCAAGACATGAAAGACTGGTAATTACAAACATTCCTTATAAGATAATGAACATTTAGATGGTCTAATTTATGAAGAAGAAAACCCTCAAAATTAGTGGTTAAATGATAAAAAAATGAACAAATTAGCTATATAGTTCAGTAATAATAGCAGCACCAAAGAAAAAGAAAGAAAACAAAAAGAAAAGAAGCTCTACAAAGCCTATTATACCTTATGATGATATTAATTTTGTAGTGGATGGGGCCACCACTATTTTTGTCTGTTATTATTCCTGGGAAAAAACTTAAACCTATCAATTTTGCAAATAATATATCTTACTGATCTTGCATGCATAGTTTGTCTTTCATAATAAAATGTTTTTTAATGTGCTGAACAACTAAAGAAAACTGATTTTTCTAATTTTTACTAAAGGGATGAAGTATTGATAGAAACTAAAAATCGACTTTGGAGTGAGTCCTACCCTAAATCCTCCTGGCATATCCGTTGAAGTGATGTACTTGATGTAGCATCTTTTTATGGATTCCCCGTGCATATGAATTAATTTCTTTAAAGAAACTGTGGGAAATGCCATGGCAGTAATTTTAATGGTGTAATCCACAAATGCCCATTAAAATGCAACAATTTCAAAGTGTCAAAATTATTTACCTCGACTGCGATTTGAACCTGGATCCGTCGATGTCGGTTGCCTTGGTAGCCTAACTGGATAAACCACTCAGCTGAATATTGAATTCTTGCAATATAATTATTTTATTTAATGTACCTCATGAGGATCACAAATACTATCTGCACACTCCAATTTAGGCCAAACAAGAGAAAAGTAACAATGCTTCTACATTTATTCATTGCATTTCCTAATACTTCCTAGATGAAACATAATTTTTGGTTTACTTCATGCGAATTTGACAAGTTTATATACTCTAGCTGAGATCATGAGTAAGACTGATACATAAATATTTGAAATTCATTGTTTGATTTTAATTAATGCAAATGGTAGCAGTTCTAGGGAGAACTATGAGTAGCATGTCCAAAAGTCATGTTGGGTAAATATAGTTTAATTCTCATGAAAATGTATTGCACCATTCCTTAGTTGTGTTTAGGTCTTTAGACAATAAGATACTTTACAATAGAATGGATGAAAACAATGTTGAGCAGACATGTGCTATGTGTGGTAACAGGGTCACAGAATCTTTGAGGAAGAAAAATATAACATGAACTTCATTCTGACAACCATGACATGCTTAACATGAAAGTCTTGGCTAGTTCTTATGTTGGGACATGAGACAAGGTCCTATGTTGAGGTGATATTTAGACAAATGCATTCAAATTGTAGTGACGCCATAGTCTACTTGCTTTGATCACAACTATGTATGGTTGAGATTGATCAGAAATTTGTAGTATGCATATAAACTTATCTGTTCCAGTTTTGAGTAAAGATTTTCCTGGTTTTGGTAGATCATTTTGCAAAATACCCCAATGAAAAGATGGCAACATGGAGGGCTGGGTTAAAAATATAAGTCATATGAAATAAGTTTCTGAAAATTTACCCCAAGTTTCTATTTATTAATAATTTATATGCAGTAAAGAACACATTTTTCAGAGGGTTGTTTTATCAGTTTTTCTTTGAGATAACCTAAAATTCCTTATCTGCACTAATTATTATCAAAGAATGTAAATATTTCTCCTGGAAGTAATACAAATTCTTATTACCACACTTTCAGAATACATTTTTGCTAACCCTGACTCCTTTGTCTCTTCACATGCATTAGCTAGATTTTTGCAAAATAAATATGGTGGGTTCCTAATTTTACCCTTCATCTCACCTTTTCACAAGTAATGTAGCAGAAAATGCAATTAAGTGCTTTGAAAACAAAATTAACACTCCTTTATTCATAACTTCCATTACCTATCTGGTACATTACTCCAATTTCATCTGTCATTCACAGTCCCAGACATTACAATTTATTACATATGCACTGATTCACTTTTCTCATGGGTCATAAAAACATTCATTTATTCTGATATGTGAATCTCGACTCATAGAAACACCACTGAAACATAATCTTTTTTTTTAAGTGTCATTAGGATTATATTTTAAGCAAAATATATTGAATTCGCACTTACCTTTATCAGTTGCCTTGATTTTAAAAGTGGCATAGCCAGTCATAGTGAGCTGTGGTTGAAATTGAATGGTCAATTTCCCTGATGATGAATCTAAACTGTAACTTGATTTGAGGTCATCTGGCAGGGTGCCATTAACATGCATGGTCTCCTCCATCAAGGTATAGGTCACAAGATCCTTTGTATCAGGATCTTTGGCCTTGAAAATAATTGACCCTAATGAGGAATTAAAACCTTTAGCCCTGAAGAGCTTATATTAGGGACTTATGGAAAGATGGTTCAATCTTTATACAAATTAGATTTGTACAAATGAGATGTTAGATATGATTTTTATATTTCATTAAGAGATGAAAGTATATTGTGAAGGAAGCACTGTGTATAAACTGCATCTTTTATTCATTGTGTGGTTGAGTTATCAGGCTAAAATATGTATAAATTTCTATTAAATCTGTAATTTTTATTTGATCTTACTTCAAAAATGACTTCTCATTAAATAATGATAAGGAGTTTTAAATGGTAAACCAAGTTAAGATTGTGTAGAATGATTAAAAAATTGGCAAAAAAAAGTTTCATTTATAAATAAGATAAAACAGTTAATTAATGCTGCCATTGAAAAAGGAAAAAAAATATCTTGTAACTTTGACATAATTCTTTCAATGGGTTACAATTTTAGAAAAATGAGTGAAAAGAAAAATATTGCCAATAATCATGGATGGATGGATATACTTAAATTCTGTCTGAAACTATCTACTATCTTTGAACTGCCTCAGGATCTATGCACAGGGAATGATTCAAAATAGAGTTTAAAAAAATACCGTCACTTGGAACAATTCTGAGTCAATGAAGTCTTCTGGTGCTATGCCTCCAACATAGAGTTGTTGAGTGAATTTTGGTGGCACATCATTCCTATCATCTACCTGCAGAAAATATGTGATTAACGAGAATTACAATATTTTCATTCAAAATTTTTAGTTCAATTAAGTCAAGACATCATAGAAAAAATGGATGGGGTTCACACTAGATCTGTGTATGTCTTACGCCAAAATGTACACACATAATTTATGCATAAAGTGCACTTATTATGGGCAGCTAACAAGCTATGAAGGTTTATCACAAAATTACAAAGTTAAGTAAACAATTATGCGCTAGTAAAGTTATCATTAGTATAAAATTTAATGAAAATGATTATAAAAAATGGCACTAAAGAAGTCAAGGTAAATAACACAAGGGGAGCAAATATTAGGAATTTATATTGATGCAAAACTTAACTGGGAGACTCACATCAGCCAGACCTGTAATAAACTGAGTAAAGCTGTTTATATGTTAAGAAAGCTCAACTTTCTCTTTTCCAATGAGTATCGTTTAACACTTTACCATGCCTACTTTAAATGTCATTTGAATTATGGTGTTGAGTTATGGGGTCATTCCCCATATGTCAAACAAATTTTGATACTACAAAAGAGAGCTATTCACTCTTGCTAATATACCACCACATGATTCCTGAAAACCTTTTTTTATTAAGTATGGAATCATGACTGTATTTAGTTTATATATGTTTAAGGCTCTGATTCATGTGGAAGTTAATCTAGAAACTTACCAATTAAGATCTAACATCCATAACTACTTCACAAGGGGTAAATCAAATCTAAATACTATTTATTGTAGATTATCATCAACTTACAACACATTTCATAATATGAACATACGGCTCTATAACTATCTGTCCACTCAGTTGAAATCAGACGGTATCCAGAGTTTCAAGAATAGGGTATATACCTGGTTACTTGCTCACCCACTTTACTCATCGGATGAATTCTTTTGTGACAATCTTCAGCAAATTTAAGAACTTATGTTTATATGTTAAATAATATGTATATTGACGACATTTAATATGGTTGTACCATTTTTCAAAATGAATTAAGTATTATTATTATTATTTCAATTTTATTCTGCCATCTTTTCCTTGATCTTCCTCCATTGTTCATATCTGAGGCTAGGCAGTTAAAAACCTTTTGTAGTTAGTTGTCTGTCCTCATCTAGTCGTTTATTTAATGCAAGTACCCATTTCATTTTAACAACTTTTATTCATCTTGTTCTTCTCTTTAATAAGGTCATTTAGGGTTTGCATGCCAATTTTAATTCTATTTTATTTGTTCCCTTATTTTCTTTCAACATCCTTTCATCTTTGAATGTACTTTTTCTTTTTTCTTTTTCAAACCACTTTGGGTCTACTCTTCCCTATCTTCTACCATGAAATTCCTCCAATTTTTATGCATTATCCCTAAAGGTCTTTCTTTCTGCTGCTTCTTTGTCTATGATGTTGTTCCTTTATATGTCTTTACTTTTTGGATCCAATTTGTTGTCTTCTTTTCCCAAAGATATTTGAAGATCCATTTTGTCAACATATTCTTATGTATTCTGTATAAATTCCAAATATATGTCA
The DNA here is from genome assembly GCF_022747635.1 of Hetaerina americana. Taxonomy (NCBI): domain Eukaryota; kingdom Metazoa; phylum Arthropoda; class Insecta; order Odonata; family Calopterygidae; genus Hetaerina; species Hetaerina americana. Next base: position 3,726,278 of record NW_027287030.1, on the reverse strand, counting down.
GACATATCTTTTTATTGTCTCAATAATATTTTCTTGGTTTTGATATGTGTCATCATTAATTCTCAATTATCATATTTTTATAGTTTTTAGTAGACCTAGTACATTCCTGATAAACCAGCTGTCTTTCTTCTTACATACATAACTTTCAACTCGAAGCGAGGCATATGCTTGCATGTGAGCATTCTGGCTTCACTTCTGTATCATTTCTTATATTCGAATTCTTTGAAATGCCCTTTTTGTTGTGAATATCCTTAATTATACCATATGCACTCAGTATTTTATGAATCTTTTCCTCTTTTGCAGCTTTTAAAAAAACTATTTCCTATTATTATTTCTCCTAAATATTTGCATTTTTACTCCCCCTCAATTTGGACAATGTCTGTTATTATAAATGGAGAATTTTTAATGATTTTAATACAATTAGTTTAGCAACTTTTCATTTATTATATCTATGATTTTTTACTCCCTTGTAGTAGAAGACATTGTGGCATATCATTGTTTATTTATTTAAACCATGGTGCCGATATTTCAAAAATGGCAGTACTAATATGCATTATGAAGAGTGGAGCGGCAAACCCACCACTATATACATGGCTGTCATGGAAAAGCTCAGTTATCACGAATTGTGTGCGAGGTGCGCACCGAAAGTGCTTACCAACCAACATAAAGAGCAAAGAACGATGAGTGAAGAAGCATTTTTGGACCACTATTAACAAGATGGAGATGAATTGACCTTGAACCTTGCAGCTATTTCCTCTTTTTGCTCTTGAAAAAGTGGCTTGGTTGACAATTGTTTGAAGTTGAGGAACTCATGACTGCTGGTACACCATTATGAAAAGTACTTAATAGTGAATGGCTATTATGCCCATAAAAGAGTGAAGTAGGTTTGTAGGAAACTAAATCCATCAACAACAATTGTTTCTAATGAATATATTTTTTTATGTCCAAATGGATCTAAATTAAAAAATAACCTTCATATTATTATTTTGCATGCACATATATTTATCTTTGTTTTCTGCATACTACTTTTGTTCCATACGATTTGATACAGTGTTTCATCATGGTTTCTTTTCTCTCAACTTTTTTCATTACATTCTAGTTCCTTGCATCAAGTAAATATATTTTATTGTTATGTACCTATGTAATGGAAATAGTATGTTTTATTGATCCGTTTCTTTGTTGGCATACACATTTAACAAAATGTCAATGCCATGATTCTATGTCCACCGAGAATTTATGTATCACTTTTTCTAACAAGAAAATTGCTGTTGATCTGTGGCTGATGGTCTTGGGTTCATCATAATATGCTTGTTCTTTGAGAAGAAGGATACACCCACGAATGTACAGTTTTCATCTCCATAACACCATCTCTGTATATATACCTCACTCAATTTATGTTGAATTTTGATAGGTGTTACATCATGTCGGTTGAGAAAAGTGATAGTTATATGCTGATTTGTGCAACAAGTGATGCCATATAAAGCATTGCTAATGCTTCTCACTCAAGCAGCAGCTATAAAAGTCAATGTGCACTAGTGTGTAACCATTTATATCTTGCATTTATAAAGTGTACATGCATATTTTAACCTCAGCTATATCTTTCTTCCTACTAGCAGCACTGAGAAAAAATTGGGATAAATTAGATATTGAGAGAAACTCATACGTTACTGATTTGCCTGTGGTTGATTGCTACCAATGATTTATAGGTTTACTGAGCTATATGGTTTATGTAACTCTATAGATGTGACATGGATTCCACGTATCAGTTTCTTTTCTGCCACCTGCTTCAGTGTAAACACATTATCAATGAATAATTATCCTGGACAGAAATGACTTTGTTCTCCTATCTCCATGGTTTTCTCTATTGCTTGTTTTATTTTAATACCTAAGTGTGACCCTTGATAATCATCTCCCTTTCAGAAGTCAAATGGGGGAGGTTTGAGGACGATGCAGTTGCCATTGCAATCTCTTGCCGGCCATCTGGACACATGACCGCAGGATGCTCACTGGGTGTAGCCTGCTCCTGTACAAAGCTTTTATTTGGCCTGTCATGGAGCCGGTGGTCTTCTTGTTTTGAAAGAAAATCAATCCTCTTGCATCAATGGAACACTGTTTCCTTAGGCAACAGCCTCCTCTCCCACCTGACATTGTGGTAGCAGAACTGTATTTATGGTGTTAACGGAAACGTTTCCTCCACAATCTCTCCATACTTTGAAGCAGGATTGTACTCTGGCTGGCTGACCCCAACAAAGAGCCACTTGCCACTACCCTGGGCAGCATGGGTGGGCTACATTGAAAGTGGTCCAGCACCAAGTTCCTGTTGCTAGCCAGTCTATACAGGCTACACAGTGTCTCTTATGGATTATTAGAGACTACATTTTAATTATTCCATCGTTATCTTTTCATAATCCAACCAACCACTCTGATTCTTTTGCTTACTATGGCTGTACTTTTTCCTTCTTAATTCCTTCTTTCTCCCTTAATTATTTTTCATTTTTTTCTGGTGGCCCGATAGATCTTTTGTAGATTTTCCTTCATCCATGCTTGAATGCCAGCCCAAATCCACTCCCCGCAAAAAAATTATGAATTTTTCCACCATCAGTGCCAACTTTGTGGCATTATTTCTTTCCTGCCAATCCCAAAGAGAATTTCCTCCTAAATTGAGGAATCTGGTTTCCTGCAATGTTTTATATAGTTGATGGACATGTTTTTATTATGCCCTTGCAAGTGTGGAAATGAAAAACTTTGGAATTGAAATGATGACCCAGTATCAATGATGGACCTGAAGATGATGGTGGAGTTAGCCATCAAAACGCCAGCATCTGAAACCCTGACCTGGTAGAAAACCTGCAAGAACTTCACTAGAGACGATTCATAGGGGTTTTCAGGTGGTTTTGATTGACAATTTCATCATTGAAACTCATGTTTCCCAATTTTTCAGCATGCTGAATTCATGATAATGACATTTACACTATGGTAAATGTTTGGAAGAGAACAATGAAGCTCATAGGCCTGTTGGAAATCAATCCATGATTGATGTTCTGAAATCGAAATCTGTGACACTGATGTTGAAAGCACAGAATAAGGTATCAACTTAAACCGTAAGTTCCATGTTTGCCACAGACTTGGTAGTGTGATAACATACTTTGCCATATATGTATTTCAGGACCCAGGTCAGTATTTAGTAGACTGAGCAGAACGTCGATGAGCTTGATCTGTTTAACTGGCACTCTTAGATTTTGTACATAATACAATTCCATGAAGAACGTGTTTCATTTTCCATGGTGAGGATGACTGCAGTTGCTACTTAGTCTAGAATGTTAAGCCGGATCAAGGGTAAATGTTTGGTACCCTAGTGCATTGCAAACACAAAATTCTCACACCCGCGAACACAGGCAACTCTCGTGATTTAAAGCATTCTGCTAATTGATCTTCTCTCATCAATGCTACAACTAACTGCCAGTGTGAGATTTGAAGAACTCTATTCAGTCTCCAAAGCCAATGTTTCGCAAGCATTAAGTTTTCAATTCCACTAAGTGGCAGATAAATCTCTATTAGTATCACTTCCAAAGAATTGTGTATCGCACATGAGCTAAGTCGTAAATATCATGATTATAAGGAAAATTCGAAATAATTTAGCAATGAAAATGGAAACTGATTTTAGTTAGATTTAGGAAATGGAAGATTTGTTACAGAAAGGGCATTATTTGAAGTGTTTGTGGCAAAAGTTCAGTTTGTTAATTCAAATTGCTAACCTACCGGTTAAGGTAGGTTTTGAATTGACACAAGCTACCAAATAATCCTCCTCTCTCTCCTATCAAAACACAGCCGAATCCTACTCTACAATAATATTTTCTTTATTGTCGTATACTTCCTTCATCCCGTTCTACATCTCTATCCTATTCCTGCCCCTTCCTTGTTTGCCTAATAATCTCCCCTCTCAGTCTTCAACATCCGATTGCCAATCAAAACGCTCTACATCCTTATTTCCTACCTCCTCTGGATTTTTCCCAGCAATCCCCTCTCCTACCCCATCATATCTAGCACTTCCTAGTTGGTTTCCCTTTCCATCCATTCCATCTTCCCCACAACCATATTTCAAAAGACTCCAATCTAGGTTTATCTTCCTGCTTCAATAACCATGTTTCCTCACCATACAAAACCACACCACATTAACGTTTTAACAAGCCACTTCTTACCATTCTTACCATCTCCTTGTCATCACACCTTGCACAGACCTAAAACATCTGTATTTCCCCTTTTTATCTCTCGCTCTATACATATGGGGGGGACCCAAAAGTAGCGGGAATTGAGCTGCGGTGGGGAGCGTGAGTGGGGGAAGCATTTGTTCGGCCGGGCGTGCGTCAGGGTCACGCCTTCTGCGTAAGTATGCGCAGCGCCGTCGCTGTGACATGATCGGTCCGTCCTTGAGAGCTGTTTCAATGAAACAACTTTTTTCATTTCGGCGAAAAACGTGATGGCGGATTGTCAGGAGCAACGCGCTGCAGTGAAATTTTGTTTCCTGTTGGGGAAATCGGCCGCGGAAACTATTGCAATGCTCAAGACTGCTTATGGGGAAGCTGCCATAAGCAAAACCAGAGATTACGAGTAGTTTACACATTTTAAAAATGGTGAAATGTCAATTGGAAGACCAACCCCGTTCAGGCCGCCCTTCATCATCAACAACTGGCGAAAACGTCGACAAAATCAATGCCCTCATTAGTGAAGACCGTCGCAGAACCATTAATCAACTCTGAGATGCCTGGGGTGTCATGGAGTTCAATTCAGAGGATTATATCTGAAAATTTGCATATGAAAAGGGTTGCAGCCAAATTTGTCCCTCGCCATCTCACTAACGAGCAAAGGGAGCGTCGAGTTCAGGCATGTTTTGAGCTTCCATATCAGCTCGAAGAGGACCCTGATTTTGTTTCCAAGGTGATTACTGGTGATGAATCATGGTGCTACAGATACGATCCTGAAACGAAGCAGCAATCAAGCCAATGGAAGACAGCTGGCTCCCCTCGTTCAAAAAAAGCTCGCCGAGTGAAATCGAAAATCAAGACAATGCTCATATGTTTCTTCGATTACAGAGATATTGTGCACTCGGAGTTCGTTCCCCCGGGTCAAACTGTCAACCAGAAGTTTTACCTGGAGGTTTTGAAGAGATTGAGGGAGAGTATCCGGAAGAAAAGAGCAGATCGTTGGCACACAGGCGACTGGTTCTTCCATCATGACAACGCGCCGGCTCATACTGCCCTCTCCGTGATGCAATTTTTGACAAAAAACGACATGAAATCGATTGCCCACCCCCGCTACTCACCGGATTTAGCTCCTTGTGACTTCTTTTTGTTCCCCAGACTCAAAAGGGGCATGAAAGGAAAGCGTTTTGACACTGTGGAGGAGGTAAAACAAAAATCGCTAGAAGGCCTAAAGGACATCCCGATAAATGAATTTCATAAATGTTTAAACAATGGAAGCATCGTTTGGAGAAGTGCATTGTGGTAAATGGGGAATACTTTGAAGGTGAACAAAATTTAATGTAAATATATTGAGAACTAAAGAATCTTTCACAACATTCCTGTTATTTTTGGGTCTCCCCTCGAAGTCCCTATTCTAACTAATTTGGTTATTTTCTGCGTGTTCTGTGCTTCTATTGTTGTTGCTCTAGTTTTCATGAGATGAAATACTTGCTGCTGCTCAGAATGACACAAGGCTGATTAGGCTGAGGCCCATAGTTGCCATGACTGGATTTTCTACATGGTGTCCATCATAAAAATCTTGGAATGAATGATTGAGGTGCTTTCCTGTTGCTGTCCTCAATAGTGTTATCAACGTGACACCATCTTTCCATGGTCACCCCACTGGGATCGGGCACCTTTCCAGCTGCCTCACTGAGGAGCAGCTGCTGTGCGACCTATCTAGTGTGTTTCACCCTACCAGGAGAAAATAGCATTGCTTCCACCAGCACAGCAGTGGGGGTTATCAATACAAATTAAACCGTAGGCTATTCATTGCTTCTGCATCTACTAACAATACAAGACAGTATTTCATTTATAGGAGACGTTCATATGATGAAAACCTTTTGTTTTAAACAAATTTAGTAGTATTAGCAGCAATTATGGGAGTTGGTCGATCTCTGAGGTCATTTCCGCTGTCAGGGATAGGTGGTAAGAGGGTAATTTTCTAGGAAGAAAATCCAGCATTCGTATTAGCCCCCTCCCAGTAAAAGATGCCAAGAGGACAATGATTTAATATCCTATGCATTGGACGGTGTACTCCCCTTTAAATGCTCTTCACATGATACCAAGTAAGAATCAGGATACTTCTGGTCAATCCTACCACCAATGGGGTTCGCACCTGGTACCTCGGGATTAGAAGTCAGTACAACACAAACCCAATTGCCCTATGCTATCTATCATGTAGCCATGGGGTTTTTAATAGTAATTGATGATGCATGAACTTATATGGTGTATGAGAGCATCACATTTTAAAATGATTTAGTTTACCAAATGTAGCATCACTTACATTTACAGTAATTTTCAGTATGTCATTTCCGCTCAGATTCGGTGTTCCTGGTTCAGAATCACTGTTTGTAGCCTTAACATAAATTGTGTAACTGTGCTTAGTTTCATAATCCATTCCTTGAACAATTCTCACAGTCGTTGAGCTCTTGTCAAGAGCAAACAGGTCTTTATTTCCATCTGCGGGTACAATGACATATATGATTAATAAAAAGGGGAACCTTTTAGGTAATCACTAATGAAACTTCATTATTATTGTTGGCAAAAATTGAGATCTTTATGGCTTGGGATTCAGCCAGCTGGAACACACTCTCCATAGTGGATACAATGTGTGCCACTGTGTACCTTGTTCACATAGTCTTTGATGGATAATGGAGGCTCTTCTTAACGGAAGATATCATGAAAAGAAATTTATCACTGGTGCAATGAGTAGGCTGTAGTCCTCTGGCAAAAGCAGTTGGATAGCAAAAATATCAAATCTGAATGGACATATATAATATTTTTTATAATATAATAATAATTATGTTTACAAGCTTGATCACCTCCATATACCTAGTATTTGCCCTGAAAAGGATTGAGTGTGTTTTCTTGATCATTCTCGTGGACATATTCTAAAATGATAAAATATGCAAAGTTGATTTTATTGAAATTGGTGAGCTAAGTATTGATAATGCTTATCATGATACCATTGGCAAGCCACAGATTTTTGAACTTAATATTTTTGGTTATGTTTTTATAAATAAATTTTTATATTTTTATATGCTTGACTCCACAGCACCCGACATGGTACAATTAGACAACTGAGGATGAGTTTAACTGATGGAGATTGGTTATCTTTCAATATATCTGGTTACAGAGAGTCATTGCTAATGAAGGTTTGCAGGATTAAGCAAACTTCTTGGTGATGATCAATTAACAATTTCTCATAAAAGAACATGCTCTTTTCACAAAATGTTACTCCTTATCTTCAAAGTCCATGTCTTGAACATTTGAAACTAAATGTGCTTGAGCTTGAGGTGGAGGAAGGCTAAGTTAAATTTTAAAATTGAATGGTAAAATCTAGAGCAAGTAGAACAGTTAATCTATCTTGGAATTGTTTTTGGCCAAGATGGTCAAAGTAGTATGGAGATCAGAAGATACCTGCATTGGGCAAAGAAGGCTTCACAAGAAGGAGTTAGCTGATGACGGGGATGTTGAGTAAGGATTATAAGAAAAGACGCATCATAACTTTGATATGGAGTGGGTTTTTTTTTTGAGATTCAGAAACTTGGAAAATTAAGTATAATAGTGGGCATAGCCTTTTGAAATGTTGGTGTTGAAGAAGGACAGAAAAGGTAAAGTGGACAGAAGGGGAAGCAAATGAACAAACACTAGGCATGATGGGGAAGGAAAGAATATTGTTGGGAGAAATCCAAAGGAGGCAGAGCATTCGGGATGGATTCAGAGCATTATTCAGTTCAATTATTTTGGTGATTTTGTTTAGTGTTTTTCTTATCGAAAATTAGTTTCATTAGTATATTGAGTTCAAAAGTGTTTATTCATGCTTGGTTTGTGTTTGGGAGATGATTTTTGGTGTTTGCTCCACTCAGTCATTGTCCCACTATGTAAAAGGCTTCTGTGTTTCATAAAGTCCTTCCTATCTGATCTTAGTTATTTTATTACCCTGCAAGCTACTACTGCTAGGGTGTGTGGCAGGGGGTGAGTACACACCAGACTAATTTTCTAATTGAACATCCATCTTTGTCCAATGGTACAGTTTATTCAATGTGGCACAAGTAAATATGTAGCAGAAGGGCCACCAAGATTTTGATAGAAGTGTAAGAAAAGGCATAATTAGCATGTAAAAGAAAAACAGCATTGGTGGAATTAAATAAAAAAAGGTTTCTTTACTGAGAATTGAACCCTGGACCTCATAGTTTCCCCAACCATTTCATGAATCAGAGAAAAAATTCCCCTTTAGAAAAAACAGTATTGCTCATCATTAAAATAGTTTTCATGAGTAAAATATCATACAGGTAAGCTTTTTGGCTCCAAAAATATCTTCAATGCTAGTATTGCTTTGGATTATTTTTATTTTAAATACTTACCTTGCAGGTGTAGTTTTTGTCATCATCAAGCAAAAGAATACAAAGAATAGGCAACTTACCTACAATAAAATAATAGATTGGATCATACTCTTCAGGGGGTTTGTAGAGGTCATCTACATCATCAGCTGAAGTGAAATTGAACTCTGTCTTCAAGTTCTCTGAAATGAAAATTACCAGAAAATGATAACTGCATGTTTAGAGTAGGTATAATTACTTATTTGGGTGGCTCTATAAAACTTGTGATATTTGTAAAACTTTTAGAGAAGCATAAACATTCCATTAAGCGCGTTAATTATTGATTTTTCTAAGGCCAAAATGTAAGATTAACGAAAAATAAATTAGCATCAGAGTAATGGAAATCTCTGGGATGACACTTGATACTTGCATTAGTTGCCAAAAGTGTCAATAAATTATGCACCTTGAAACACTCTTTCTTCGGTTACCACTATACCTAATTAATATGTCTTGCATGATTGGGTTATGTTACCTGGAAAATGCACGGTCAATTCCTTTTCCTTAAAATATGGATCATGAGGCTTATTGGAGAGGACAAAAATTGTTATATTCGTGGAAACAATATTTGGGAGAATGCCTTTATCTGATGCATTGATCATCACCTGAAAATTTGAAAGATAACAATAGAAAACATAGCAAGAAAAGATTGTTAAATGACCCTCCCAAAAGATATTAGCTTTACAAGTGATTTTAAGCACTTGCTGAAGGCTCATTGTTCTCATTTAAAAAACTGAAATTAACGACTAGGAGTGCTCTATTCTAGAGAAATGAAATCAGTTTCAAATTTGTGAAAGTCACATCTGGAATCCATAATTGAGAGGGATCAGCTCCCTCCTTTACTCGGATGAAGGGTGGAGAGAAACCCGGCATCGGCATTAGCCTACTCTTAATGAAAGGCGCCAAGGGGTCCGCAACTTAACGTCCCATCCGATGGACGGCGTACTCACTCAAAGTGCCCTCCACAAAGCACCTCAAGTAGGGATCGAGATACCTCTGAAAAATATTCAACACCGCCGGGATTTGAACCCGCGCCCTCAGGGTGGGAAGCCAGTACGTTAGCCCCCGCACCATCTCAATCCCAAAAAAAAAAATATATATATATACTTTATATATATATATATATATATATATATATATATATATATATATATATATATATATATATATATATATATATATATATATATATATATATATATATATATATATATATATATATATATATAATTGGCTGACACAACATAACACAAATAGAAAAGAATAGACACATATAAAAGAACACTTACACGGTAAATTGTTCGAGCTTTCGGCCCTCTCAGGGGCCTTCTTCAAGAGAGACTGAAAATATGCTATGGAACAGGAGAGGGGAAAGAGTTATGGGCGTGGAGGGGAGGTGTGGAGGGAATGCTGGGAGGGAAGTTAAATATGGCGGTTAAGGGTGGGAATTTTAAAGGAACGGAAGGATAGTATGTAGGCGGATTCACGAGTTCTCACCTCTATGTTGGTAGCTGAATCAGGTAGGGATTCTAGGATGCTGAGGGAAAAACACTGGTCGAATGAAAGGTTGTGGGAATTGGCGTGTGAAGGGATAGGAAGAGAAGAGAGTGAGGCAGAATTACAGGAGTACCGGTGATTATTCATTCGGATGGATAAGGGGGTAATGCATTCACCTATGTAGAAGGAAGTGCAATGCTTGCATGATAAAAGATAAATAATATTTTTTGAGAGGCAATTAGCGTGGGAACGAGGTGGGGGGGCTATGAGGGGATGTAGGGAGAGGGGAGTAGGCATAATAAGAGGACAGGTTTTACATCGGGGGCGGTTGCAAGTTGGGGAAATATTGGGAAATATATATATATATATATATATATATATATATATATATATATATATATATATATATATATACACATAGAAATATGTATATCGCAATCATCTAAAACAGCATATTTGTCCATTTGAATTATCGTAATAAACAGAATCCAAAATGCCAAAAATAACCTATTGCCCTTTTCAGTTTTAGCCTAAAACCTCATACCACACGCCCTGGTGGTGGTTTGAAGTGTAAGATCTGGATGCAAACCTACCATGAAATGACCCAAGGGTTAGTGGAGAACCTGAAGAAGTCAGGAATGACTCAACCAAGGACACTGAAGCTATCTTTTCTGTAAATGCCATGTACAAATAATGCATGTAATACCCTGGCTGTGATTTTAATGCTCACCAAAATATAGTCTACATTTCAAATTTTAATGAATAATGTGATAGAAAGATAATAGCCATTTTAGATTGTATATTTATGTATTAGCTAGGCTTCTCAAGGTGATTTGGGTTTGAATGACGAGATAGCGGTCTAATGATTAACTAATTCCAATGTATACTTTATTCATTATATTAAAAGTTGGTCCTGAAATGTATACCTTATTTGAATGGAATAAAATTAATATAGATTATAAATCATTTTACTTTCTCATTTAGATTTTGACTTATGTAATCAAAAGTAAATTTTTTTTATCACATCTCAAAAATGACCGTTGATTAGGTCAAAATCTTTAGGGTTAATCAAAAATTCGCTTATTAAAAGCAGTGGGTGATTTGAGATCTTGAACAATTTGGCACATATCCAGATACCACCTCTCTCTGGGTTCAATTGGCTTAGAAAACATTCACTGGTTGACTGAATCCTTCTTTTTAAATTTGAATTTGATCAATTTCAATGAAAAACAATGCACTCTCATAAAAGGGAATATATAGCTCTATTATACAGTGACAGAAGGTTGGTGAACACTTATCCCTGAAAACAACCTCTTCATTTCGAAATACATTATTCTGATATTTCTGTTCAGACTCTGTAAATTATTGTAATGTTGATGCTTAGTGGAATTTTTGTTTCAAGTAATAGGTCTGTCATATTCTATTTTTCAGTTGAAAGAAAATTATGAAAATTCACAACTACTTCTCAATATTTGTTATTTATTAAGAGTTTCCTTAATGTTTGGCTCAAAGTAAAATACTGAGATTCTGAGTATCAGAAGCCATATCTAAAGGTCCCGCACTTGAGCCTAACATTGGTTTCATTAGCACAAATGAGAATTATTTCCAGAGCAGTTCATGCATGAGGCAGGAAGATAATCCATTATTAAAAATGCTAGCCGATTGAAATAAGTAAAATGGAGAGAATTAGCTATGGCATCTATTGATATTGTTATATTGCCAAATGTTTTGTTAAATTAGTAATTCCAAAGATGGTGTGATGTATTTTATTATAATATTATGTTCTATTTTAACTTCTCTTTGGCGTTTGTAGTTGTCAATACATTTACCATGTTTGTTCATGGAAATCAGAAAAAGAGTGGTTAGGGTGAATGATCTTCAGAACAATTTGATCGATTAGCTATGATTGCCTGCGCAAATATTTCATCAGCTGATTATTTAAGGGTCTGCAATCTAAAATTATAACAGATAAGCAGTTAGGAGAGTTGGATGAACTCTTTTTGGGAAAATTCCAAGTAAACATACTGGCCAGAGGAAAAAGGTGAATAACCCACGATAAATCATTTTTTTCATTCTGGGCATACATTTATCCATTGGAAGTAAAGGGTTAACTATTGAATGCAACAATTTTAGAGTGTAAAAATCATTCGCCTTGACTAGGATCCCAGTCAAGGCGAATGATTTTTACACACTAAAATTGTTGCATTGAAATGCAGATTAGCCGATGACTCCGTTAAAAGTTACTGTTGCGGCATCTCCCGCAGTTTCTTTAGAATTTGTTAACTATTTAGCTAATACCTTTTCATTAAATTCATTACAGGATGGGCCAATACTTAAAATGGGTCTTTTAATATTTCCTTAGAAAATCCAAGTGATAGCACTTGTAGAATCGGAAAAGGTTTGCTTTTAATAATCAAAATATCTCACAAGACGGCAGTTAAAGTTTCAGCTATATCCATCGTATGATTTAATTTTTATAGTTGATTGAAGGTACCAACTTTTATTTATTTTGAAAAATGGAAAAAAAATTAGTTTCATAAGGTGATTGAACACATCTGCTCCTATGTTTGCTACTGTTTTCAATCGGGTAAAAGAGTTTAAACATGGCCATACTTCCACAAATGATGGACATCATTTGGGGCGTCAAGTGGAAGCAACTTCCACCAAAATGATTGACAAAATCAGCAATATGGTTTTGATTTGAGAGATGGTTGAGGCAAATAGTTTGTGTAACACATGAGGAAAGAATGAAAGACTTTTTAAATCCTTATCAAAACAGGCAGACCATCTCCTTAGCAAGGGTCATCAAACAGCCTTAATACCGCAAATGATGTGCAAGAAGAGGAAGGGGCTACCAATGGACATCCGAGAACAGTTGGCCATTCCATGGAAAGGAAAACATCACCAACAATGCTCCCAACGCTCCCAACAAACTCCTCTGTTCGCCCACCATACCAAGTACTTCCTCGTTTGTTTTCTTCTCTGTCCATTTCACCTTCTCCATTCTTCTCCACACCCACATTTCAAAAGCCTCCAGTCTACGTCTATCCTCCTGCTTCAATGACCACGTTTCCGCGCCGTACATAGCTACGCTCCAAATTAAAGTTTTTACTAGTCTTTTCTTAACATCCTTACTCAACGTCCCCCTCATCAACTCCCTCCTCCTTGTGAAAGCCTCTTTGCCTAGCGCAATTCTTCTCCTTACGTCCTTACTACTTTGACCGTGTTGGTCCAAAGCACTACCGAGATACGTAAACTGTTCTACCTGCTCTAGTTTTTGCCCTCCTATTTTAATGTTTAGCTTAGCCTTTTTCTTTCTAGAAAACCGCATAACCTTTGTTTTATTAATATTGATTCTCATCCCATACCTGTCGCACTGAATTTCCAATGCATTAAGCAATGATTGCAACCCCTTGGCTGACTGACAAACTAAAGCTTGGTCATCAGCAAACCTAACTGATTTTACGAATTCCCCGCCCACTTTCATTCCTACCTCAAGTTCTCCCCATGCCTCTCTAATCATTTCCTCTGCATACAGGTTGAACAGCAACGGTGATAATGGACAACCCTGCCTTACACCTCTTCCTAACACTGCCCAACCGGACTCCCCGTTCCCCACTCGTACCTGGGCAGTCTGAGACATGAACAGATTGCGGATTAGCCTCCTTTCCTCCAATCTATTCCTATTTTCTGCAATATACTCATTAGTTTTCCCAATTCACTCTATCAAACGCTTTTTCGAAATCAACGAAACAGGCAAATACCTCCTGGTTTTATTCTATATTCCTCTCGATTAATAATCTCATTACTACAATGGCATCACGCATGCCTCTCCCCTTCCTAAACCCAAACTGATCATCCCCTAAGTAATCATTTGCCCTACTCCCTATCCTTTTGTTTATGATCCTGAGAAAAACTTTAGCTGCGTGGGATATCAAACTTATCGTCCTGTAGTCCTCACATGATGTAGCCTTTACCTTTTTCAGAGAAAGGAACTAACACTGATCTCACAAAGTCTTCCGGTCAGATTCCTTCCTCATAAATACTACGGATCAGCCCATATAGCCTCTTCCTCCCACATTTTCCTAAGCATTTTAAAAGTTCCGCGGGAATGTTATCCACCCCCATGGCCTTATTTAGTTTCATCTCCCTTAGTGCCCTTTCTATCTCATCGTCTAGTATGCCTGGACCAAAGCTATCTTCCTCTACGTCATACTCATTTGCTATGTCTAACTTTGTTGGTCTAAGTACTTTACTATACAGTTCTTCTATGCACTCCTTCCATCTCTCCTGGATCTTTCCTGTGTCAACTATTACCTTACCCGCCTTGTCTCTAACTGCTATTGTTGATCTCCCTTTCTTACTTCCCGATAAAGATTTAACTTTGCTGTACAGCGCACTGATTTCCCCCTTCCTCTGCAGACTCTCCATATCCTCGCACTGCAACTTCCACCATGCTTCTTTTGCTTTATTTGTTGCCCGCCTCAATTTATTGTTTAATTCTTTGTACTTCATTTTGCCTAATTCTGTACTTACATTCTTCCATTTTCGCCGCTCATCCATCTTTGTAATCATCTCATCCATGATCCATGGTTTCCTAGTCCTTTTAGCGTTAACGGTTCCAATAGTGTCTTTTGCGGCTTTCGATAACACTTTCTTGATACTTTTCCATTTTTCTTCGATAGTACTTAGCTCTTTACCATCCTCCACGATTTCCTCTACCGCCTGTGGGTACTCCTTCCTTTTCAAACCATTTAATGCTTCTACATTCCATTTTCTAGCTCGCCGCCCCTACCTTATCTTTTTGAAACGGGCGCTACATTTCATAACAACTAAATTGTGATCAGAGTCCGCATCCGCTCCTGGGAAGCTGTGCGAATTTATCACACTGTTCCTAAACCTGTGTCTAACCAGAATATAGTATAGCTGATACCTCTCTGAGTCACCTGGCATTTTCCATGTATACCTGCGTCTTTTGTGGTGTCTAAACCAAGTGTTGGTGATGACTAACCCCTGTCTCCTGCAGAACTCAACTGCTTTCTCCCCGCGGTTATTCCTCGTGCCTAAACCGTAGTCCCCGACCTCATCACCATCTCTTCCTTCGCCCACCGTCGCATTCCAATCCCCCATCACTATCAAATGTTTCCCTGCAGGAACACACGCGATTATGTCCTCTAACTGATCGTATATCCTATCTACCTCTTCTTCCTTATGGTTGCTCGGTGGCATGTATACCTGAATAATAACAAAGTTCGTCGGTTCTGCTTTTATCTCTACTAGTAGTATTCTATCCGTTACCTGCTCTATGTGGACTACGCTTCTGCCTACCTCTTCATTTAATTCTATGGCAACCCCTCGTTGGCTCTCGTCCCCACCACTGTATATTATTCTATACTTATCACTCCAGTAATCCCCGCCATCCTTCCATCTCACTTTGCATAGACCTAAAATATCGATATTTCCCCTTTCCATCTCTCGCTTAACATTCTCCAATTTCCCTGTCCTCATCATTGTCCTCACATTCCACGTTCCTATTCTAACTAATTTGTTCTTCTTCTGCTGCGTCTTCTGTCCTGCTGCTGCTGGTTTTCCCTTGCAAGGGTTTCGTGGGATGAGGACTGCGGAAGCCTTGCCTCCCCCGCTGCCGGGCACGACACACGGCCGATTGGGCCGAGCCCCGTAGTTGCCAGGACTCAAAATATCTGTATAGTCCATCATGTGAATCTTGGGAATGATAATTGAGGTGGTTTCCCGTTGCCTTCCTCAATAGTGTTTTTAACGTGACACCATCACTTACTGGCCACCCCACTGGGGTCAGACGCCATTGCAGCCACCTCACTGAGGAACACACGCTGCGTGGACTACCTTTCGTCTGGCTCCTAACCTTCGACCTATCTGGCATGGGTGACCCTACCAGAAGCAATAATTATTACTCCCGCCAGCTCAGCCCTAGGGGTCATCGGAACGCACAAGCCCTTCCACCACGTCAAGGTTGTAGTCCGAGGAGGGATATATACACACACACACACACATATATATATATATATATATATATATATATATATATATATATATATATATATATAGTACATTACACAGTAACAAACAATATAGAAACACAAAAAAAGGAACACTCACACGTTATATCTTGATAATTTTGACGGAATTCTACTCCGTCTTCATCGGAGATAGAGAAGTAATGACTGCTGGAATAGTAGAGGTGAGGGGTGCGAGAGAAAGGGAAGAGGGCCACGGGAAGGGGAGAACGGGAGGCGGAGGAGGGGGGAGAGGAATGGTTGGGGAGAGGAAAGGGGGAGGAGAGGCTAGAGGGGAGCGGAGATAGGGAAGGAGGGAGAGGGAGAAGGTGGAATTGACACAAAATCGGAAAAGAAAACAATCTGCTCACCGCAACTATTGCAACATCCGAGACCCAGGTTTCAACTTACAAAGTATTGATCAAGACTTCGCAAGTCGGAACAAAGGCCACGCACACCAAAACTCATGCGGAAAAACGAAGTGTTCAACCCTCCGATATGCATCACTTCCACAAAGTAACAATTTTAGGCCACTCCCATCAGTGAACAACATTGAGGCCCGGATGCTGATAGGCCATACAGATGTAAATAAATGCCATTTCAAGAGTTTTTAATTCTATAGGGTTATCGGATGTAGGAAGGGACACTAGGACGGAAACATTGTACCACTGGTTGAAAGGGGTATTATGATGGGAAGCATGTTGCGGGATGGGGAGACCCACGGACGGGGAGGAGGGATTGCACGAGGCGCAGTGGTTATTAATCCTAATGTTCAGTGGTGTGGAACATTGGCCTATGCAAAAGGGCGGGCAGAGTTTACAGGTTAGAAGATAAACAACATTCTTGGAAGTGCAAGAGGAGTGGGGGAAGGGCGGGAGAGAGTTAAATCGTGAGATGGAGTGGGGTGGAGTGGTGAAAATAGGGCAGGTTTTACATCTTCCTCGATGACATGGAGTGGGCATGGCTCTGGGGGTTTGAGGGGATTTTGAGAGCGGCCTGGTGGATTTGAGGATATCTGCTAGGTTGGCGGGACGTTTGAAGGTGACAGAGGGGCATTTGGGAAGAAGGTTGGAGGAAGTGTTGTGATTTTTGAGGATGGGGAATAGGTCTTTGAGGATGAATTTAAGGGACTGAATGCCTGGGAAGTAGGTAGTACAGATTGAGAGAGGCTGGGAGTCTGTGGTTGAGGCAGGCTTGGGGGTGTAGGAATGTTTGAGCATTTTTTTATGGAGGAGAGAATCAGCGTATCCTCGTTGGAGGAGGGAGTGGTGAAGGTTGTTAAGGTATTTGTTAAGGGATTCAGGATGGTTGCAAATGCGGTGACCGTGGATAGAGAGGGAGTAAGGGAGGGAGTGCTTGGTATGGGAGAGGTGACAACTGCTGTAATAAAGGCATTGCTGCTTATTAGTAGGTTTAGTATGAACAGAGGTCAGGAATTTTTTATTACTAAGGGAAATATTGACATCGAGGAAGGTGATCTGAGAGGATGAAATGGTCGAGGTGAAAGACAAAGATGAGGAATCATTGAGTTGGGAGATGAAGGAATGGAGGGAATCTATGCTATGTGGCCATAGTAAAAAGATGTCATCAATGTATTGGAGCCACTGGAGGGGTTGCAGAGGATAAATATATATATATATATAGGATATATATATATATATATATATATATATATATATATATATATATATATATATATATATATATAATATATATATATATATATATATATATATATAAAATAAACCATAAACCATAAACACAGTAATCAACCCGAAGGTCGGTTTGGTAGGTGATGGTAGAGTTCACCCAGTACTAAGCCCGACGGCGTGTGAAATTCACACATTAGGGTAGGGGGACCAGTTCCTTTCCCTGTGCCGGTTATGGTTTCCCAGGAAGACCTGGTACCCGAAAACTCACATAGCTTGGGTGGAGCTGCAGGTGCCCAGAGTGCCTTGCCCGGGAATCGAACCCGGGACCCTCTGGTCAGCAGTCCAACACTCTACCCACTGGACTACCGCGACCCACACTATATATATATATATATATATATATATATATATGTATATATGTATGTATATATATATATATATATATATATATATATATATATATATATATATATATATATATATATATATATATATATATATATATATATATATATATATATATATATATATACACACACATACATTCAAACACGAAATCCCGCCAAACGGCGAATAAATACTCATATATACAGAAACAGATATAAGGAAAAGGGATAGGAACACACATAAAGGACGAACACAATAGAGGTGGGGAAGGCGGAATCGAACGGATCACAAGAGTAAAAATATTTCCTTGACCGGGACTCGAACCTCGGATCTTTCCACTTGCCGGGCGGATGCTCTTAACCATACCATGCTCTTAACTGGGCAGATACTCTTATATATATATATATATATATATATATATATATATATATATATATATATATATATATATATATATATATATATGGTCCATGAAATTGAAAGTAACTGAAGACACACACCAAACATCCACTAAATCCTTATAGTTTTTTTGATGACAATTTTTTATCCAGACATGACAAAAATATCCTAACTTTTCACAGCAGAAGGATTTTATTGGGACAAAATTTCTATTCTTTCAATGATCAAACTTCTTTATGCATGATGAAAAATCCATATATTCATATCATCACAACTTGTGTAATAATAACACACATACATAACAGGAAATAAAAAACATAATATTGATCGCAATTTGTATTTGGGTATGAAAAATACCAAGGTTTCTTGCCCTATTAGCTGAAGGCAAGGTACCAGTCACTACAGTTATTGTCCTCTGCATGGTTGCCCCAGTTCCAGTCACTAATTTCAGATGATAGAGCCAATTAATTGACTAGTTCTCATGATCACTAGTACTGAGTTATTGAGCCTATTTGTCTTTTGCTAGGTAGCTAACCATTAAAAATACAAACCTCGAATTTCCGGGTTGGCATTGAGGTGATGTTCAATTTTTTCCTCAAAATTAACTTTCCTGTCTTTTTTGAAGGATTAGATATTATATCAAAATATCTCATAGCAGTCTCTGAAAAAGAACATGAAAAGCAATAAATATGAAGAGTTTTGGGTGAGTGAGCAATTATAATAGCCATTGAAGCCAATTTAACCAATCATTTGGTACTCATATCATACCTGAATAGGTTATACATAGTACTAATTTAGGTAAAAGATATGATATGACAAAAGCATAGTATAAACCTATACTACATTGCCAAATCCATATAATAATTAATGTAAAATTGACTTCATCATAAAGAGAAGAGAATCAGTTAGCAAAGGATTCTCCTCATTCTGAAACAAACCACCCAAATCCCCTACAAAAAATCTACAAAAGTGAACACATAATGTATGAACGCAACTCAATTATTTAAAACCATCAGTCCATATAACCTTTATTCCCACATTGTCTCTCTGTCTGTTGAACTTGTGGGGCATCTTCAAAGCCACCATACCAATGTCATCTCTTCTCTGCCTCTCTCTGCACCATGTTACCAATCATCTACGCTGAAAATGCTGCCATATTCTTCAATCTGCCACATCCATGACTACCAAATCCAAGCCCAAGATTCATTCCTTTGCCACCTCCACTTCAATAAATATTGTCCAGGTATACCACCTCTCCTGTAACTTCTGCACTACCTATGCTTAGTACTAATTGTTTAGAACTATCATGTTGACGCCCTTCAATGTTCCAGGTATTCCAACTTGTTTAAATGTTGTCCAAAGCACATTGCACAAAACACTCTGGCTACCTACTATTCATTTTTAAATTAAAGTCTAGATTGGTTGATATATTGATCACCAGATGCAAAAAGTGCTTTGATTGAATAAAATGCAGCACTACTCAATAAAAGGAAAACTTACCTGTTCCGACTATATCAAACATGACTTCTCCGTTTAAACCACCATCATCATCAGTGGCATAAAACAAATCTAATGTCTTGTTGTTGTAGAGAATTATATCCTCATTGGGCTCTTGACTCTGTATGGATAGATTTCTGCAATGAGTGGCTCAGTTTTTTTAATGAAACTCCATTATAGTTTCAGCTTTGAGAAGATACAACCCAAACACATAGCATATATTTCAGCATTGCTGCTATTGATTTTTCAGACACATTGAATCACCTAAAATCTCATTCAATATATATAAGTTGTGGTCTACCGAGGTATATTGAGAGGTTATGTTTTGAAATTTCAGAAGTTTTAACTTTATGACATTAGTAGAATGTCTGAAAAATATTAGGAGATTTGAAAACACCCTGTGCAAAAAATATCAAACAAAATCTTATAGTCATCCTAAGCCATGCTCCTGAAAAGTATCACTTCTGAAAAATTATGTGGAACTATAAATATATCCATCCCATTCAAAATGCCCACTTTCATTTATTGATATATCCATTTTCTTAGACAACCATTTCTATTTGCATCCTGGTTATTGAAAGTGGAGAAGGATGAATGTTGGAACAATGAACTAGGGTACCAGGATAAATTAACCCACCGAACAAGGTTATGGGGAAAATGGAATTAGGTAAACCAGATTTTTACTGATCAATTTTTGTCACTCTACACAGATAGTAAAGATCTATCTAGGCCCACTTAAGGGTTAGATATCATTTGGTCATAGGGAGAGAGGAGGGAGATATTAGTGCAAATATGATTAAAATATTATGTTGATAAAGGATAAGTTTATAAGTACTCACCTCCACAATTTGAAAAGCACTGTTTGGCTTTGGAAACACAATTTTTGGCTTACTGTCATTTATGTCTTCAATGCAAACTGTGTATGTTTCACTGTTGACCTGGGGCGAAGTAGTGTTCAGATCAGTAGCCTAGAAGAGAAGTAGCGACTAAATATCACGTTGACATGCTGAGATATAGCTACCTTGGAATTTTATGACAATATGTGATGAATCTCCCTTATGGAGTACAACGTTGATGTAGTGGAAGGATTTGCTCATTCCATCCCCCTCTAGGGATGTACTGATAGAATATGTGATAATTACCCCTGGTAGAGTAACCCATGTCAGATAGGTCAAAAGGTATGAGCCAGACAAAATGTCATCTACACAGTATTTTAGTGATGGTGTCACATTAAAAACACCATTGGGAAGGCAATGGCACCTCTATCATATTCCAAGAAACTGCGGGAGATGCCCCAATAGTAAATTTTAATGGTGTCATCCACTAATATGCATTTCAATGCAACAATTTCAGTGTAAAAATCCCAGTCAAGGTGAGTGATTTTTACACTCTGAAATTGTTGCACCTCTGTGATATTTCCCATAATAAATATGGGCAAAAAGAGAAATACTGAATCCTGGTAACTACAGGACTCTACTCACTGGGCTAGTAGTCATGCCCAGCAGCAGAGGAGGCAAAGCCTCCATGGTCATCATCACATGAAATCCATGCACTACTTAACTGAAAATTGAAATAAATGATCCAGAATAGGACTGCCATGGTTATGATAGATACATGGGATGTTAGGATAATGATTAGGGTAGTGAATCTAGAAAATTTTAAGAGAGAAATGGTGAAAGATTCTAGATAAGTTAGGCTTGTGTTAGGTGATATGAACAGAGCCAATGTTACTGGAGTGATAGTTATACAGTTTACAGTGAGGAAGAAGAGAGTGATATTTTAGAGGCCATAGTCCTGAATGGTAAACTTTGGAAAAGGGTAGAGAATATAGAGTAGGTGAGTTGTAGTCTTCAATTGGCAGATATAAAAAGGGACCTGACCAATCTTGCCGTCAAGCGGGGAAAATCCAGGTGTACATGGCCACAAGTGGTCTCAAATCTTTTCAGAAATGAGTTTTTAACGCAAACTACTGTGTACAAAGTGTGAAATTCAATAGCATCCTGTATTTGTAAAACATTCATGCTGAAACTTCATGAAAGCTTGAGGTGAGCTACTGAGTATCTAAAAAAGTGCAATTTTCGTATAGCTCAATACCTTAGAATATTAATTTATTTTGTTCATAATCATTTTTCAATTCCATCACATTATGCCTGAAAGATCTATAATGAATTATTAAGACTTATTAGATTACTTGCGCTTACCTCAATGGTTATGTTGTATTTCCCAAAATAACTATGCAGAGACCGACCAGGTTGTACCACACCTTGGTAGTTAGTACCTATTGCAGATGTAAAAATGGTGAACAGTTCTTCACTTTCATTATTTGGATTCTTGGCATTTCCCAAGGGCTCTATGTCCACAATTTTAAAATCAATTTCTGAATTTGGTGTATTCTTCTCATCTTTGTCTGTTGCTGTGATGGTAAACAACGTATCTCCCTTTAATTTAAAAATATAGCAGATAAAAATAATTCATTAGAAACATGAAAATACCCAAAGTCAACTAAATCAGACAGCTTACAAAGGGGAGGAACAAAAAAATGTGAGTTTGCTATCACTGCCAGTTCAGCATCAGATTATTCCACTTTCAAAAATATTACTTTTTTGCAGTAATCAAAAAAGTTGAAAGTTAAAAAAAATCTTTGGTGAAGTCTGTAGAAAAGCATTCTTTTCAACACTAACATCTTAGATTACAATGTGCTGCAGGAATTTTATATCTGGGTTCTAGTTTCTCCAAATTGGAAAACAATTTTCTCTCCTCAATAAATACCATGAATATGAATGATATTAATGATCCATATTATTGAAAAATATCATGAATTTGTTACAAATTTTGGTGTTGAAGGTTACAAAAATAAGGCCAAAAACCAAAAAGAATTGATGCGAAACACTTACACCATATGGAAGGGTTTTTTTGGATATGTTCTCTAATATATACAATGGCAGGGACTGGTAACACGTTCAATTAAACTAGGAAACTCAGTAAAAGCCCCTATGGACCAATTGCTCAGTAACTGTGCCTTGGTATGATCTTTGAGACCAGAGGATAAGTGGACATACATTAGAGATTTTTCAGATATTTGGTGTGGAGGAGGACAGAGAAAATAATTTAGACAGAGAAGAAGATACATGCTGAGGTTTTAAATAGGGCAGGGAAAGAGAGGAATCCAAGGGGGGCAATTCCAAGTTTGTTGAAGGTCATGATAGAAGGAATAATATTGGATAAGCAGTGTATAGGTAAGAAGAGAGTTGGCTTTTTAGACAGAATAAAGGCAGGCAGAAGTTACAAAAATTGAAGAAGGAAATACAGGGTCCATACAATAAGTATCCGGACTGGTTCCAAAAATCAAAATTTATTGTAGTTATCATTACAATTATTTAATAATCTTCAAAATACATTCCTTCTGCACCAATACACTTAGTTCGGCGCATCTATCACTCATCAGAAGCCCGCTAGAAATCAGTTTCCTGAATACTGTTGAGAGCCTTTGTCGTCGCAGCTTGAACAACCTCAATGGAGTCGAACCGATATCCTTGGATCTCCTTTTGAGCTATCCTTGGAGGTAATAATGCTGTCGAGGCAATCTTCATCTTCCTGGACGCAGCCCAAAATTTCTTGCAATATTTCCACCTGCGACAGTTTTTGTTCCTCACTCAAGACTTTCGGCACCAGCTTTGCGCACACTTTCCCC